>NC_081408.1:137911311-138247145 GCF_030272615.1 Cryptomeria japonica | reverse complement strand
TGTATTTCAAAGTCCTCGAACAACCAAACATCAAAATTATTGATAGGGTATCTCCTAAGCCATGTTCATGTCACGACAACAAACCCTATTGGGTACTCAATACCCTCTCCATCAACGATTGTGATTGTCAATTTTCTTTTAGGCTCAACACAGCAACACACAAATTAATCCGTTCCTTCTTCATTGTTCTCTTCTACAACAACTAAATACAAATGACCTGCATTTTATAAAGTGATAATTAATACCAAAAATAAAGTGTGATGTACAACAAAATGAACCAAAAAGAATACTTGCAAAAAAAATTAACTCAAAAAATCACCTGAATCCACTAGGTTGGATACATGGTCAAAATCCATTGATGTCTCCATCTGGCTCAAATGTAGTACTTTGGGAATCTGATATGTATCAATGGGAACCAATGGTCTACAAGACCATTTGTCAACCCACTCTTTGGAATCAAATTATTCCCACAAAAATACATGTACGAAGAGAAAAGCCATACCATCTGTCTCATATAAATTACTAGGGAACTTGCATTTAAACTCATAAATGAGTGCATGTCACTCGATCCTGCAACTGTACAACAATATAGATAGTTTTCAATGTTAGATTTAGTGATCAACCAAAAAGATCTATGAACCATTCATGTACCTAGATTACCTGGACCCATCGTAGAGTTACACCATCGCACAATTATTTCTACATCTATCAACTCATCACTACCTTCATACTTCATTTATTCTCTAGATAGGACTCTTTTTACTCATGCTTCTGCACCATCGTGCTCTCCCTTACCATGTCTAGCCTCAATAAAATTCTAAAAATGTCCAGTACCGCATACATGCTGTTAGGCACTAAAAATGTTTGTAGACTAACGTTAATATTCTTGGTACCTCGTATGGGCTTTTAACATATAAAGACCCCATATGTGCTGTCAGGCCTTTAAAATGTTTAGCAAACCAATGAACTAATAGTCCTAGTACCTCGAACACACTTTTTGTAGTAAATAAAATGTGAAGGAAAAGGGAGGGAGGGAGAGGGAGAGAGGCAGGGAGAGGGAGAGGGGGAGGGAGTGGGATGGAGAGGGGGAGAGGGAGAGAGAGGGAGGGTGAGAGGGAGAGGGAGACAGAGGGAGAGGGAGGGAGAGAGAGAGAATAGAAAAGGGAGAGAGGGAGAGGGTGGAAAAGGGACGGAGGGAGAGGGACCGAGAAAGGGAGAGAGGGAGAGAGTGAGAGAGAGAGTGAGAGAGAGTGGGAGAGAGGGAGATAGAGAAAGGGAGAAGGAGAGGGATGGAGGGAGAGGTAGGGAGAGAGAGAATGGAAAAGGGAGGGAGAGGGTGGAAAAGGGAGGGAGGGAGAGAGAGAATGGAAGAGAGAGAGAGAGAGAGAGAGAGAGAGAGAGAGAGAGAGAGAGAGAGAGAGAGAGAGAGAGAGAATGGAAAAGGGAGAGAGGGAGAGTGAAAGAGAGGATGGAAAAGGGAGAGAGGGAGAGAGAGACATTAAATTTTAATTATCATTACTAAAATATCTATACACAAATCTTTTAAATAACTCTTATTTATTTGACATGACTGCAAAATGTGAGAATATTTATTTGAGACTATTAGCTAGATTGTCAGCTTGGAAATAACTCTATCGTGTGGCTCTTAGTATTCTGAGAATTGCAGGGGAACAAAATAGAAAGAAAAAATGTGCATTACAAAAGATTTCCCAAAGCCCAACGATAGGAGTGTGGTTGAGGGATGATGCACAATGGGTTTTGTACATTGATTCAAATGATAAGAACATCAAGGAAAGAATAGCCTTTGTTGCTCAAGTTGTGGACCTTGGGATTATTAGGTCTACTGTTCATCCAAATGGTGACCACTACATGACAGACCTAATTGCAATACAACAATATAAAGTAAGGGAGATAAAGGGGGTAGGGGGAGGGAAAGAGTGAGGAGGGAGAGGGGGAGAGGGAGAGAGAGAGGGATGGAGGGAGAGGGTGGAGAGGGAGAGAGAGGGAGAGAGAGGGTGGAAAAGGGAGAGAGAGAGAGTGATGGGATGGGGTTAGGGATAGACTAGCCTAGTCTATGCTCTTGGATCCTTTCCTTGGATCACCTGGTGTTCTCTACACACCCTAGGGTCTCTAGGACTTCCCTTTACTTGAGGAATCCCCTGACCATGCCCAATCCACCCACCAATGAGTTGCAATACTTCTCCTAAGGTCTCACCTACTCATGAGACTCAAAGCCCCTTACTATGGCTAATAAGGGCTAGGCTTGTTCCACACCTTCCAAGGTCTTAGCAAGGTTGTATTAGGTCTATTTCATGGTATTTTCACCCAGTCATGATCCCCTAAGAGGTTTCAAGCCTTCGAACCCTTACTGATTTCACTATTTTGTTTTTTTGCCTTCAAATAGGGCTACAAGGATTAGGACCAATTAGGCCTCCTAATCGGTCTTTTAGAGCTCCCTCTCTCAAACGATGCACAAACAACCCAATCTCCCAAAAAGGAATACCATTAATTTAGCAAGGAATCAAGGATTTTCTAGGTTTTAGGCCTCCAAGTGTCCGTACACTGTCCTAGGTGGATTTTAAGGTTTTCAAGGGTTTTTGTGAGGGTTTTTAGGGTCTGCCTGGGTCACAGTGAGTGTTTTGAATTTTAGCCACCTTGTTTGGATTGGTGGAGGCTCATCCTTCACACCAATTATTCTTCACTCACTCCTCTACACTTCCTCCAAAGGATGCACTCTCCACTAAACAACCTTGCTCTCCAAGACCTCTGCAATTTGACCTCTCCTAACCGGGCACTGTCTAGTCTCACCTAGGAGTGGGTCTTTGCTTGTCCTTCCTGCATTTTTAAGGGCCCTGCTTGCATGGGACTATAGTACAAGGTCTTAAATTCCATTCCCCATGGTTTCATGGTGATTCCACAATGGGGAATGGAGTTATGACTTCATTTGCACAACCAGTCCAAAACTGGATAGTGAGACTGCAAATTACAAACTATTTACAAACACACTCAACCGGTGAACAAAAACCTAAAATAATCACTCATAATGAAAGTATTTACACCATAGAAGACATTTCACATAGTTTTGCATGCAGTTAAATCCATTTACTTGCCCGGTAACTTCATTCAATCTGACTGGTAACCAACAAACAGCCACAGTCAAGCTCTTCTTGCTTGGGCCGTACAATCTCTGACATCCAACCCATGCATTTAGGGTTTGAAAATACTTATACCACCTTTTCCTCGGTCTATGTGCCCATATTAGGTTTGTCTATGCCAAACTAAGGATTTTGGCCTCCTGGTGGAAAAGTTGCTTGACAACTTTTAAAAGTTGTCATGCAACTTTTAAAAGTTGTCATGCAACTTTTAAAAGTTGTCATGCAACTTTTGCAACTTTTGAGCAACTTTCCCAATGTTTCTTTTCATGACTCCTAAACCCACAATGGGCCAACCTAAGGACACCACCATGCTATGAAGGACCCATAAACACCACAAAGACACACATACCCTCCCTTTTCAAGAAAATCTCAATCTTGACTTATGACCCCTAAGATCTCCACTAGGACCCTAACTAGGACCTATGAGCACTTGGCTCATTATTTCATTTACAATGGCTTCATGAGAAGCATAATACCAACAAAACAAGAAGGAGGGAGAGCTTGGAAGGGTGCTCCTGCACCAGAGAGAGAGAGAGAGAGACAGAGAGAGAGAGAGAGAGAGAGAGAGAGAGAGAGAGAGAGAGAGAGAGAGAGAGAGAGAGAGAGAGAGAGAGAGAGAGAGAGAGAGAGAGAGAGAATACTCTGAAAAGGTGACATTTACCTTCAAATTGAATATATTTTCAATTCAATTCATAATTTCATCCATAATCCATTTATATTCATTTTGTCATATATTTATTTTTTTCTCTCTAATTTAACATATATTTTTAAAATGATTATTCAATTAAAATATAATATAATGATATAGATTCCTTTCCTTATTATAATTTTTAAAACTAATTAACTTGATTTTGTAATACTTGTCACATCATTTCATCATTTGGCCTCACAATTGACTCAATGGGCTTCTTGATTCCCTACCTATAGTAGAGCTAAGCTTCAGGGCATTTATCTGCCCCTATTGATTTCCCTTGGTTACCAACAAAACCCAACAAGATTTATTGCTATTATTACAAATATAGATATAAGACTTTGTAGAGTTCTCTTGATATATAAGATATGCATTAGATATCTCTTACAACTTTAGATAACTTTATTTATAGTTGTAGGATGGTGGTTAAACCTTGTTGTGAGTGGACAAAGGTGACGGAATTTTTTGACAAATGATAAAAAGATAAGATCAAGAAAATGACAAGGATGTCATGGATAGGAGTTTCTCAAGGGAAATATGATAAAGAAAGTTCAGGTGAAACTTTTTGCAATCCAGAAGGCAGTCCTCTTCTTTAATTCCATGGCCATTGTAAATTTTAGTATTAAATATTCACAACCATTTGAAAAGCTATATATTAATTGATAAAAATATAGCATAACTAATTGACGATTAAACAAAGTCACGTGGATTTAACTTCAAATGCAACTGCACTATATTGATTGGACAAGACAGTTAAAATGATGTCTAACAAAAGAAAATTCCAAGCCCGCACAAAATTGGAGTATTGCTAATGGTGAAAAATGAATTTGCACAAATATTTCCATCACTTATAGGTAGAAATTTGATTTTAAATAATGTCAAATTGTCTATTCACACAAAGTTCTCAAGTTAGAATATCTTTCGAAGTTTCAAACAAGAAATGGAACACAAGGAGAAAAAAGTAATAAAATAAAAACACCCAAAAAAATATCAATGACATTAAAAAATACAAAAAAAATATAAATTAAACATTAAAAAAATTGAATATAGAAATTTATTTTTTTTAAATAAAATAATTGTATATAAAACAAAAAGGTATTAGACAACCTTGAAGAACATATATGTTAAAGTTTTTTAAGTTAAAAAAATATATTAAAAAATAATTAATTACCAAAATTATAAAAACGTCACGTAAGAAGGGAAAACGTAGGGAAAAAGAAATAATTTAAGGACAATGTGAGAAAAAAACATAGGAAAAAAGAAATAATCTAAGGAAAATGTAAGAAAAAATGAAACAAGTTCAAAGAAAATGATGTAAAAAAGGAATAAAAATTATCAATCCTTTCCCAACACGCATAAACATTATGGTACCCTTAGAAACAATCGTTCATGGTGGAAACAATGTTTCATCTATTAAAATGAACAATAAATACTTTCCATCACGTAATAAATTGAAAAAGGTAAATGACTTTCTTGACTGAGCAATGAGTGAATTCAAAAAATTGTACAACAAAGCCACAATGCGGCCAAATCTATTACTCTTCTCATAGTTTTCGAGCCTTTTGGACTCTATGTAAAATTCTTATTTCAGTCATAATATTTCTTAATTCGATTAGCAACAATTATCAATTCAATCGACCAAGTTTTCTCCCTTTAGCTTAGAAGTGTTGACATCATAACTTTTCCATTCACCTTGGTATTGTCAACTCAACATCGTGATTTTTATGCTTATGCGTGGAAGTGGCAAACTCTCAAGATTAGGGTCATCACTAGACCTAGACCTAAACCTTGATGGGTTCATTCATGATGATCCTACCTACATGATATCTCCTTGAGAAATCAAATGCTTCATAATTTGCACATTAATATTAAAGAGACTTCATTCTCTCCTCTTATATATGAGATCTCTAATATCACTTTAAACCATGAATATTCATTAAGCATAAGCTATTAAATTTAGTCTAATCATACCATAATGATAATTATTTTTTATCAAGTGTTAGTGCCATACTAAACATTATTAATTAGTAGTGTACAAATTTAATAAATACATAGAGGTCATATCATTTCATAATCTTTAAATTCTCATTATGATTGACTTGAGAATACATCAAATATGCACACTTGGAGACTAGCTCTAACATACATCACATATATACAGTGAGTAGTTCTAACATACATCACATTATATAGTGACTAGCTCCAACATACATAAAAAATACATAGTGAGTGGCTTATACACACATCAATAGTATAATAGTGATTAGCTCATACACAAGGCCTAACTAAAAATCACCTACAATGCATCTCAAATAGGAAAGGAATATTAGTGCATTACATAGTACACCAATGGGGAACTGGGAAGGGGATTCAATGTATCTCATATTACATCAAAGGTCCATCCTCAATCTCATAGGGTTAATTTTGCCAATTGACAATTAGGAAGAGGATTTGGTGTATTTACACTACACTAGGGGTCTATCCTCCATTCCAAGGATCTCTATAAGTAGCTAAACAACCTAGCTTGGTGGATTCAAAGGTATCAACTCACAACATTAAAATATGCTCAGTATAACGTGGTTCTAATGCCATTAAAATAAATCATTTTTACTTAAGTTAACATGCAATCTGCAAACCATGCTTAGATTAAGGAAAATTTGTTCCTAATTCATAATATAAGGGTATAATTTTTTCTATAGATTTAATCTAAAATTGATATGTCCCTAACCCTATAGTGTGTATTGTGTTAACAGTAGTCAGCTTGTGCGTACCTTAACTCTTAATTAAGTTATATTATCATTATTATATTTTTATTTAATTATTTATGTAATCCTAAAGAATATATACTATTATCTAAGTCAACCAGAGTGATTTCATTGACATAATTATGATATATATAAGAGGAAAAGGTTGGTTATTATCATTATACTAAGTATTGCATTCTTGTTGAAGACTATTGTCAGACCCCTACCATGTGGCATATTATTATCAAGTATTTGTAGCATATTTCATATTATATTCTCTTATGCAAGTTAGTTCATAACAAGTGGTATTAGAGCTATGATTTTGGCAAAGGTGCACAAAAACCTAGTCTTTTAATTTATTATAATTTTTCATTGATGTTTGGGGATCATATAGGGAAGCTATAGTCCAAAAACTAGTCTCTATCATAAATATGTTGTGAGTTATTGTAATTTTATGATTTTTCATAAGTTTACCTTCTAGATTATAAATCAAGGATTTTTTTTTATAATTTTGTACATTTTTGAAAATCTCATCAAAAATCATCTTGGGTCTATTAATTTTATTTTAAAATTTGAAGCCAGCCACATTGTGTATTGGTCATATCAAAGATGGGTTAATTGAATTTGATAGAAAGGTTATCTATTGAGTGTATTTTTTCTTAAACCCTAGTTTCATTGGAAGTTCCTAATTTTGACAAAAATTGAGATGCATTACAATGGTGGTACAAATATATATAATAGCTCATGGTAAATCTCTAGCATGGAAATTATATTTTTACTTGTGTGCAAGAGGTGAAGTTAGACAATATATTTATTTTCTAGAGAAACTAGAACAAGATTTTTTAGTTATATGAGATCCTAAAGATGAAGAATAAGAACAAGAGGATGGAAATCAATATAAGACAAAAGAGGAAGAACAAAATAAAGAACAAAAGGAAGAGGAGGAGAAATAACATTAAGAAGAGGATGAAGAAGAAAAAGAAGATGGAGAAAGAGAAGAAGGCTTAGAGGAAGGAGATGATATAGGTACATACACTTCAACTCAAGGGAAGGAGATGATATAGGTACATATCAAATATGTAGACATTGAGAATAGATTTGGAAATGAGAGTCAGAGATGAACCAATGCCTAAATTTGAGCCCAAAATGGTCAATAATTAACTATGGGGCTAGGTGACTTAGTCCTATAGGTGTTAGATGCAGATATTGATAATAGATTTAGGATCAGAAAGTTACTCTTAATATTCTCCTAAAGTTTCAATTTTTTTTTAACACTATTCAATGAATGATTGCCATTGTCAAGGGTTTTTCACTTCTTCAAACTCTAGTTCTTTTTGTCTTAGTCTACACTTTTTGGATCTATATTTGTTCTCTGATGAACTTGCAACTTGCATGTACACAAGAGAGGAAAATATGTTGTTGGGTTGATAGGGATTTGTCTAGGTCAAACCTTGGATTTGGAACTAACTCTATAATGATGAATGAAATAGAAAAGAGGGCTTACCCTTGCAGGTTAAAGGTTAGATCTAGAAATAAATGCTCAATTTGAATCATAATACCTTCCTTTATAGATCTCCTTTTCCTCGAAGTATTCATATAAAGGTCGATGTTGCTGTGTAGGGCTCATGCATGTCTTCACATAAATTTTTATCATGGATGTTGTCTTGAAAGCTTAAAAGTTTGAATACTTGACCTCTCCTTCATTGCCTTAATGATGCTTGATTGTTTGCTTGATTGGAATTGAATTATTCTTGAGGAATTGGAATTGAGAGTTATTTCAAATGAGGGCATAAGGATTGTTTTTATACCTATCTTAATGAAACATGTGTTGAAAATTACAAAAAAGACCGACATCAATTTTTGTTTCTCCATCAACATTTTCCAAGGGTTAGAGGGTTTGTATTTAGGCCTATTTGGATTGGCCTATGATGCCTAATGCCCTAGTGCAATCCTTTTGGACTGGGCAAAGGTCAAGAAGTCAAAACATAGAGTAAAAACCACATATTTAGCATTGGTTTGAGAAGAATCGGGTATACTTAGGGCATACAAGGTAGAAACACTAAAGGCAGACAGTTTGTGAAATCTATATAACAATTTCGTTTGAGCAATAGAAAATGGATATCTTCAATTTCAAGGCGGTGTGCTCTAGAACTGGAAAGGGAGAGGCATGCCAATATTCTTTTCATAATACTTTGCCTGTGAAATCTATGTTTTATGTTGGGTTGGGGAAGTCCATAGGGGATTTGAAGGAGCTTTTGTTCCAGAGCGACGCCTCCATTGTTGGTGTGCATTGTATGGGCAGTGGTGGAAAAACGAGTTTGGCATTGACTTTATGTGATGATCCCAATATCAAAGGTGACATTTTTAATCCATCATTTTTTTGATGGTTTTCCCAGCTTAAGGATTTTGTTGTTCTTTTGCAGCTTACTAATAACACAATTGTTTTTGTGGACATCAGGTTGTTTCAGAAATATAGTTTTCATCACTGTTTCACAATCCCCAAATCTGAAGGGAATTTTAGAGACAATATGGGAGAAGATCTTTAGGAGGAATGTACCTGAGTTTCAGAATGTGGAAGATGCACATATACAGCTTCAACAACGGCTTTTAAAGCAATCCAAGCCAACGCTGGTGGTGTTAGATGATGTTTGGTCCAGAGCTAATTTGGAGAAATTACTATTTGAGGCTCGCGGGTACAAAACCCTTGTCACAACCAGAGACGGTTCTATCATCCCCAGAAACCCCTATACTCGGCTATTTCAATTGCCATTGTTGAACAAAGAGGATGCTCTCTCACTTTTCTGCTTGTCAGCATTTGGACAGACATCAATTCCAAGTACGGCAGATGCAAATCTAGTCATAGAGGTATAGTATTTTCTTACCAAATATGAATAAACCCAAAGCTTCTTATCAAATCAAATAAGAAGAACAAAAGTGAAAGGAAATGATGAGGTCATTTGGGGTTTTGCTCTGGTATATTGCAATTATTGGGTGTTCTCATTGTTCTGGTGCTTAAAGTACTCTGAAGTTGAAAGTACTCAATGTACAAAGTTATAATTCAAATTGCATAATATAATTAATAAAAATATCACTGTTGTGATTGACAGGTGCAAGAAGAATGCAAGGGTTTACCTCTTGCTCTTAAAGTAGTAGGAAGTTCTTTGTACGAGGAACCGCATGTGGCCTGGGAGAATGCAAAGAAAATACTTTCCCTGGGAGAATCACTATCCTCATATCACAGCGAAGGGGTTTTTAGATGCTTGGAAACCAGTATTGATTGCTTGGATGATGTTGGGAGGGAATGTTTCTTAGATTTGGGGTTATTTCCAGAGGAAAAGAAAATTTGTGCTGATGCACTGCTGGACATTTGGGTTTATGTTCGGAAGATGGAGTGGCAGGATGCCTATATTATGTTACTGGGACTTGCAAGAAGAAATCTTCTGAATCTATCAAACAATCAAGGGTAAATGTCTTTCCTTGCATATAAATTTCCATGTTCTCATTTTTTCAAACATTGGACTGACTTGGTTGTTGCAATTATCAGAACTCAAGCAACAATCTCGTATAGATGTGCCCCTGAGCTGTCCTTTTCGCAGCATGATGTGCTGCGAGACTTAGCCTTGTAGTTGGGATGCCAAGACAGTATTACCCACAGAAAGAGGTTACTCATGGCCAGCAAGGAGCATTTCCTATCAGAAGAATGGGAGTTTCTTAGAGATAGACAGGTCAATGCTCAAATTGTGTCTATTCACACAGGTGGGATATTTCGCCCAAATACTTATTTAGTGACAAAATTTGCAGGCTATGTGAACTATTAACAAATATTAAGATTTCTTATGTTCTAATTCAATTGCATATGTGATTTTCCTTATGCAGGTTCTATGGCTGAGAATGACTGGTATGCGATGAATCTTTCGGAAACAGAGGCTCTGGTGTTACACTTTTCTGCAAGCGAATATTTTCTTCCTCCATTTTTGAAAACTATGAAAAAACTCAAAGTTTTGATAGTATGTAATTTGGGTTCAGAGAGGGCCACAATAAAAGGTCTAGATGCCTTATCTTCACTCACTCAACTCAGAAGTGTTCGCTTGGAGAGGTTGGTTGCACCCACTATTCCCAAATAGGGCAAAGTTATCCAAAACTTAGACAAACTTTTTCTAAGCTTATGTGAAGGATTTGTTAAAATGTCCACATTCAATGACACCAACCTGCAAGAGTTTAACTTGGACCATTGCAGTGACTTGGAGGAATTGCCCCTTGCAATGTGTCACATGCCCTCTTCTCAGAGCTGGTCTTTTACCAACTGCCATCTGGTTGAAAAGTTGCCATATAATATCGGAAATATGAGTTTTCTAAGGATGTTAAGATTATTAGCATTACTAGGCCTGAAAGAGCTTCCGGCATCAATTGGAAAACTTGAGCTGCTGGAATTTCTAGATAAAGCAAGTTTAGGTGAAACTTTTTGCAATCCAGAAGGCAATCCTCTGTAGCATAAATTCCATGTCGTTGCAAATTTTTCTATTAAATATTGACATTCACTCGAAAAGTTATATTTTAATTGATAAAAATATATCATTTTTTTTTATTATATATAACTAATTGAGATTAAACAAAGTCACTTGGATTTAACTTCAAATGCAATTACCCTAGACTGATTGGACAGCAAAAATGACGTCTAATAAAAACAAGGTTTGTACTGTAGTCGTAGTCTCGACCAAACATTAAAACAATTAAATAATAAAGAACATAATAAAATATAATTAAAAAATATATATATTTTTAAGATAAAAAATAACAATTATATTTATGTAATTTGACTACAACTCTTATTTTAATAAAATAATATAAACTTGCAATTGCACTTTGGTGTGCAATGGGTATGCTGAAGAGGTGTGGAAGGTTAATTGGGGAAAATTTGGTCTATTTTTTGGATATATTTGTGTAGTTCATGAGGTCAATTTGTGGTCATGATGTTGTTTGTGCGACAAAGGACTTAATTGAGAGGTGATAGCTTAAAATAAACTATGCATCCACTTACAAGGACTCAATCATAACTCAAATGAAACCTTTGAATTGAGAAGATAATCAAATTTTATTAGAAATAGGCTCACCTTATGTTTGCAATAGGGTAAGCGTGCAAGAGAGCTTGAGATGGGGCTAGAAAGAGGTATATATAGAAGGGTAAGAGTGTGAGAGAGATGGGTAAAAAGATAGATATATAGATAGAGAAGAAGATGGAGATATAGATGGAGTCGAAGATCAAGATGGAGATTGGGGAGAGGAAAATGGAGAGAAGGATAGAGATATGAAATCGACAGATAGAGAAGGGAGAGCAATATATAGATATGGAGGAGAAAAATAAATAGTTGGAGAGAGATGAAGACATAGAAAGATAAAGATAGAGATAGGAAGTGATATATAGATAGAGGGAGAGATATAGTGGTAGAGGGAGATAGAGATAGAGGGATAGGTGAAATATTCTCCTTCAGCAAGTTTGAATGATTTTACACGAGTTGGAATATCCTTGAGCAAGTTTGAATAGATTTTGAAGACAATTTCCAGATTTTGCCTTATTCTTTTGTCATTTTAGTAGCAACAGTACATACACAATGGATTGATCTTGCTATTGTGATTCCATGAAGTTTTAGTGGTTGATATTGTATTGCTCTGGAAGATTTTATATCTTCTCTTTGTGCAGGTTTGAGGTGTGTTTATAAATTGTCTCTTATTGTATTGCTCTTGATCTAAGCAAGGGTTTAAGAGCCCAGTCATAGTTCCAACTTGAAATCCCTTGAGTTTTGCCTAATGACCCTTGGGATTCAACTTGTGGAACCCTTGTATAGTGTATATATGTTTTTTAATGGCCTGGAAGTTGTTGGAGAGCAACTTGCTATCATTTCCTAAGCAAGCTCTGTCATAGCCTGACTAGGAAAATGATTTTTAATTTTGTCTTTACTTGTAGGGACGAGTAGTTGTGAATGTGCCAAGTGTTTGGAATGAAAAAGTGATGTATGACAGAGTCTCGGTGAAGAGGTGGAGGTGTGATAGGGTGGAGAGAGAAACAAACCCCATTGAAGAAGACTATTAACCCCTAAACCCTCAAAAGTGCCATTTTTGGGATCCATACCAGTATGGATAGACCAGACAGCCTACCCTAGTGGATCCAAAAGTTTTTCCAAAAGGGTACTCAGATAAACAAAGGTATTGGTAGGTTCTTTGAAATTTTTCTATGCATTTGCCCAAAAACCAGCAAGGTAGGGCTAATTGGGGCTCTAGGGTTACTAGGCCTAGAAAATAGGAAGAAGAGGGAGTGATGGGAAAATGGTGAAAAGCCAATTGAATAACCATTTGATTGGAGTTGAAACACCTATAAGACAACCCCTAGGACCCCTGCAAGTATATGTTGGAGGTTGGATGATCTAATGGTTGGATTTACTCTAGTGAATCCTAGTCATGCTTGAGAGTAACTGTTGAAAACAACTTGATAGGGAGCACTCCAAGGGAGTTTGATTGCTTGAATTGTTAGAAGGACAAGTGAAGAGTGTTGGAAGCCCACTAAAAACCCTTTAGATGCATGTTGATAAGGTGTAACTTTGTTGTCAGAACCTCTCCCCATCAAAGTGGTATCAAAGCAAGCTAAGATTTGGGAAGAAGCCAGTCCATGTTAGAGACTGAGTCAGTAGGAAAAAATAGCCTCAGGATGGTGACTAATGCAAAGTTAGCCAAGAAGGTAGAAGATCAAGAGGAAGAGAATAGACTCCTTCGGGTAAGACTACAACAGTTGGAGAGAAAACTAGACGTAGTTGAAGACAAGACTGAGAAGGTGACAATTAAAATCAAAGAAGGGAAGGGTAAAGAAGTAGTAGAAGAGGATGGCACACTTGAACCGGATCTTATACTACTTGAAGAACCTTTCCTTAGAGCTATCAAAGCCTTAGGAGGGAAGTCCATAGAAAGAATGCCACTTTTTTGTGGAAAAATGAAACCAGAAGTAGTCATGGAAAGGATTGAAGGATTGGAGAATCACTTTGAATGTGATGGGATTAGTGAAGCACAAAAGGTGAAGGTAGCCAAATATAGATTGAGAGGAGCAACCTTGACTTGGTGGAAGTTCATCCAAGAGGAGAGACAAAAGGAGGGTAAGAACCCAATAGCCACTTGGAAAGGAATGCTAGCCAAGGTGAAAGAAGCATATATCCCTGAAGACTATGCAATTGAATTACACAAGAGGAGACAAAACTTGAGACAAAGAGAACTAGATGTGAGCAAATACACTGAGGAATTTCAGAACTTGTGTCTGAGATATAAGGTGGTGGAAGATGAAAGAATTAAGGTAGCTAGGTACTTGAATTGCTTAAGATGGAATATACAAGAAGAGTTGAGTTTGTTGTGTCCTACTACTGTTCATAAGTGCTATCAATTGGCACTCAATGTGGAATAGAAGAGTAAAATGAAAAAATCACAAAGCAATAGAGTTAGAGGTAGGGGAAGAGATGGAATAGGTCATAGAGGTAGCTATGGTGGAAAAAGTGTAGAGCAAAGATCCCAACGGGCATATAAGTTGGTAGAGCAGAGTGGGGATTCCAATAGCAAGAATAGCTATAGAGAAAGGGGATCTAGCAACTCTAGTAGATGAAGGTCTAGTGGATCAGGAAGAGGGTCCTATTTTGCCATAATGAAGTGCTACAATTGCCATCAACTTGGACACCCGGCCTATAGATGTCCTGAGAAGTCTTCTTCATCCCAAGGCGGTGAGAGGAGAGTTTGTTATATTCAAAAAGATGCAACAAATATGAAGGCATCAAAAGTGAGTTTAGATTTTGAGGATGGACAAAATCTCATGGTGAGAAGAGTCTTGATCAAAGAACTGGTTTAGGAGGAACCTAGCCAAAGAAGATCCTTATTTAGGATAAAGTGAAAGATTATGGGTAAAGTGTGCATAGTGGTGGTGGATCCAGGTTCCACTGATAACATAGTATTAGAAGAAGCAGTAAGTAAGCTCAACCTAAAAATAACCCCACATAGTGATCCTTATAGGGTTACTCAGATAAACAAGGGGCAACATGTTCTAGTGAATAAACAAACTTGGGTGGATTTCACTATAGGAGGCTACAAGGATAAAATCTTGTGTGACAACTTGCCAATGGATGCTTGCCACCTACTCCTAGGTAGGCCTTGGCAATTTGACCGGAAAGAAATACACCATGGGGAAACGAATGCCTATACTTTTCAAAAAGATGGGATCACCTATAAAATTCAGTCCATAGGAGACCAAGAAGAGGGCAGATCAAAAGGTCCCACTGTGTTGCTAGTTGGTGAGAAGGAGTGCATTAACACTACCAAGGAAGGAGAAGGAGTGGGGTTTGCACTTTTAGTGAAACCAAAAGAAGAAAGGAAGGATAAGAAAATATGCATCCCCAATGAATTGCAGCAAATTCTAAATCAGTTTAAGGACATTTTCAGTGATGGAGCACCTGTAACCTTGCCTCCTCAATGTGCCATAAGTCACCGAATTGACTTCATACCCAGAGCCTCATTGTCTAATAAGGCAACTTATAAAATGACACCAGAGCAAAATAAAGAGGTAGCTAAGAAAATACAAGAACTCTTGGACAATGGTTTGATAAGGAAGAGCATCAACCCATGTGCAGTTCCCACCATTTTGGCCCCAAAGAAGGGAGGTACTTGGAGACTTTGTACTAATTCTAGAGCTATCAACCAGATTATAATCAAGTATTGAGATCCCATTCCAAGAATTGAAGATTTGATGGATTGTTTAGGAGGAGCTGAATACTTCACCAAGATAGACCTCAAGAGTGGTTACCACCAAATCAAAATCAAGGAGAGAGATGAATGGAAGAAAACATTCAAAACCACAGAAGGATTTTATGAATGGCTTGTTATTGCATTTGGACTCACAAATACCCCTAGCACATTCATGAGATTCATGAATAAAGTACTCAAGGATTATATTGGTAAATTTGTTGTTGTTTACTTAGATGACATCTTGATTTTTAGAAAGTTTAAAGATGAACATCTTAAGCATATAGAGATTGTATTGAAGAAATTATGTGATAAGCAACTAACTATCAATTGGAGAAATGTGAGTTCATGAAACTGGAGTTGATATATCTTGGGTTTGTAATCTCAAGTGGTGATTTGAAGATGGATACCTCTAAGGTAGGATCCATAATCAATTGGCCTACACCTAAGACAACAAGTGAAGTGAGGAGTTTTCATGGCTTGGCACAATTTTATAGGAAGTTCATTAGAGGGTTCAGTGAGATATGCGCACCTAGGCTTGACACAATCAAAGGAGGAGTGAAGACTAAGTTTCAATGGACAAAAGAAGCACAAAGAGGATTTGATCTCTTAAAGAAAAAGGTGGCTAGTCAACTAGTACTAGTTCTTCCAATCTTTGACAAGCTCTTCACCATTGAATGTGATGCAAGCAACATAGCAGTTGGAACAGTCTTAAGTCAAGACAATAGACTAGTTGCATTTTTCAATGAGAAGCTCAATGATGCCAAGAAAAGGTATTCTTCTTATGATTTGGAGTTATATGCACTTGTTCAATCACTTAGGAAATGAAGGCATTATTTTCTGCCTACATAATTTGTGGTTTATACTAACAACCAAGCTCTTAGCTTCCTCAATTCACAAGAAAAGTTGAATCATAGGTATATCAAATGGGTAGAGTATTTGCAGTCATATAATTTTACCATTAAACATAAGAAAGGTCAATGTAATAGAGTTGTTGATGCATTAAGTAGAAGGTTGCTAATAGTTCAAGAAGTGCAGCTCAAGAGAATTGGAGTGGATAGTTTCAAGGGGTTATACCAAGATGATGAAGACTTTGCCACCATCTACAAGGTTTGTCAAGAGTTTAGAAATCATTTTCATGGTGAATATGTAGATTTTACCTTACAAGATGGTCTTTTGTTTAAAGGAGGACAACTTTGTGTACCTAAAGGGTCCATGAGAGAAAATTTGATGCAAGAGAAGCATAATGATTGCTTAAGTGGAAATTTTGGATTGAACAAGACTTTGGAGCTTGTCCACGGATTCTACTATTGGCCAAAGATGCAAAGGGATATCAAAAAATATGTGGAGAAATGTGTGGTTTGTCAAAGAGCCAAGGGCACTTATTCTAATGTTGGTCTCTATCAGCCTTTACCTATCCCAAACTGGCCATGGGAGTGTGTAAGTATGGATTTTGTTGTTGGATTGCCCAAGACCAAATCAAGATTTGATAGTATCTATGTTGTGGTAGATAGACTTAGCGAAATGGGCTATTTTATTCCATTGAGGTGACTCATGATGCTAGTCATATTGCTGATTTATTTTTCAAAGAAGTCATTGGGATTCATGGCTTACCTATCAATATAGTACTAGATAGAGATGCAAAATTTATTGGTCATTTTTGGAAGACTTTATGGCAAAGATTGGGTACTAAATTGTCTTTCAATTTAACCTACCATCCCCAAATAGATTCCCAAATAGAGGTGGTCAATAGAACACTTGGAAAACTTCTTCGGTTTTTGACAAAGGAGTATGGACAAGCTTGGGATCAGATCACCCATCAAGCTGAGTTTGCCTACAATGATAGTGTGAATAGATCAACCGGTAAGAACCCTTTTCAGGTAGTTTATGGCCTTCGTCCCAAAGGTGTTTTGTAGCTCAAAGATATTGGGAATATGGGACAATAGAGTGTACATGCTATGGACCTGGCTCAATCCATGCAAGAGATTCATGAACAGGTTAGGAAAGCATTACTAGACACCTCTCAAAGGATCAAAGATAAAGTGGATGAAAAGAGAAAGGATATACAATTTTCTATTGGGGACTTGGTCATGGTTCATTTGAACAAAGAAAGGATTCAAAAAGGTGTCCCTACCAAACTTCAGATGAGGAGGATTGGACCTTGTAAGGTCTTCGCTAAGTATGAAAACAATGCCTACAAACTTGACCTACCCGGAGACATGGCGTTATCTCCTATATTTGATGTAATAGATTTGGTGCAGTATAAGGGCACACTTCCAGAGGAATGTAGTAGAGTCTCAGAGGTCTCTTAAGAGCTTTCAGACCTACCCCTACCACCTGCAACCATGCTACAACCCAAGAAAGTATTGGATTCTAGAATTCTCAAGAAGACAAGGCACGCAGCCTACATGGAACATTTGATCAAATGGAAGAAAATTCCAACATCTAAGGCTACTTGGGTACCTGAAGTATACTTTTCTAATCTTGGCATTCCCCTCTCTTTGTTTCCTAAACGAGTCACTTGACTTCTTTCTCATTGGGAGAGTAGAGTGCACAAGCACCTAGCTTTTAACCATTTTGTTGATACATGTTCCTAATTTTGGTGTGATAGTCCTTATTTTGGATTAGTGTTTGAATAATGGAATAATTAGAGGTCCACATGTGTGTTTGATAGTCATTAGAAGGGTGATTGTCACCAAGGTTGTTTGTTTTCACAAATTTGGCCAATGACCCCTTGTAAGCCTAAAATGGCATAAATTTGCATTATGATGTAAAACATATTTTAAAGCCTCATTAGGAATTTACTCATGTCATTTTGATGTTAGGGAGTCATCCTAGGAGGTTTAGGATGAGTAGAAATGCATAAAAGGCAAAAGTGCACATTTGAGCAAAAGTTGTCATTGTTGCTTGACAACTTTTTGCAACTTTTTGAACAACTTTGCATTTTTGAGAAAATTGGTGGTTAGGAAACTGATGAAGAGTTTTTTATGACAAAAAAGGAATACAAAATTCTTCTTGAATGATTGTACACGGGTTGGAATATCCTTGAGCAAGTTTGACTAGATTTTGAAGACAATTTCTAGATTTTGCCTTATTCTTTTGTCATTTTAGTAGCAACAGTCCGTACACAATGGATTAATCTTGCTACTGTGATTCCATGAAGTTTTAGTGGTTGATATTTTATTTCTCTGGAAGTGTTTATATGTTCTCTTTGTGCAAGTTTGAGGTGTGTTTATAAATTGTCTCTTATTGTATTGCTCTTGGTCTGAGCAAGGGTTTAAGAGCCTAGTCATGGTTCCAACTTGAAATCCCTTGAGTTTTTCCCAAAGAATGTTGGGATTCAAGTCATGGAACCATTTTATAGTGTATATATGCTTTGTAATGGCCTAGATGTTTTTGGGGATCAACTTGCTATCATTTCCTGGGCGAGCTCTATCATAGCCCAACTAGGAAAATGATTGTTAATTTTGTCTTTACTTGCAGGGATGAGAAGTTGTGAATGTTCCAAGTGTTTGGAATGAAAGAGTGATGTATGGAATACTTTTAGTGAAGTGGTGGAGGTGTGACAGGGTGGATAGAGTAACAAACCCCATTGAAGAAGACTGATAACCCCTAAACCCTTAAAAGTGTCATTTTAGGGATCCGTACTAGTACTGACAAAACATAAAGCCTACCCTAGTGGATCCAAAACTTTGTCAAAAAGGTTATTCAGATAACCAAATTTATTGGTATGTTATTTAAAATTTTTCCAGAGCATTTTCCAAAAACCTGCAAGGTAGGGCTAACTGGGGCTCAAGGGCTACTAGGCCTAGAAAATAGGAAGAAGAGGGAGCGATGGGAAAATGGTGAAAATCCAATTGAAGAACCATTTGATTGGAGTTGAAACACCTATAATACATCCCCTAAGACCCCTACAAGTATATGTTGGAGGTTGGATGATCTAATGGTTGGATTTACTCTAGTGAATCCTAGTCATGCTTGAGAGTAACTACAGAAAACAACTTGATAGGGAGCACTCCAAGGGAGTTTGATTGCTTGACTTGTTAGAAGGATAAGTGAAGAGTGTTGGAAGCCCACTAAAAGAATCTTTACATGCCTTCTGATAAGGTGCAACTCTCTTGTGAGAACCTCTCCCCATCTGGTTTTGGTCTAGTTTGTTGGTCGAGCAAGAAGCAGTTTGCAATTGCTCTTTCACTAACAAAGGATGAGTATTCAAAGGGTACTCATTGCAACCATTAAGGCTATTTGGCTTTAGAATATTCTCACTGAGTTTTGTATTCTAATAAGAAATCCTACCATCATATTTTGTGATAATCAAAGTGCTATATTGATCTCAAGATATCTAGTTCATCACTAGAGGAAGAAACACATTGAGATACATATGCACTACATGTTGGGAAAATGGTATCTCAACCTTGCATTTACATGAGGTTACTATTTGTAGTATGTTTTCATTTGAGCATAAATTGTGAGAAATTCTCTCCAAGTCTTTTGGTTAGCTAGATAAGCATTCCGGTAAAGTTACATCGCAAGATCATAACTAGTTTTGAAGATTAAATTTTCCATTTTGGAGGGGTCCAATGAAAGGTTTAAATTTGATTTTGAGGACTTTAGAGGCCTCAAAATGACCTGAAAAGTGGACATAAATGGTATAGTGGTTTATGAGGCAATAAAGCACTTCACAAGCTTTCTGGTGCTTCAAACAATTCGTCAATAGGACACACGATTCTCAAGTTATGGCTTCTGAAAGTTTGAACTCCTGAAATAAGAAATATAAAATACATCGGACACATAAATGAGCTTAAAAAGGGAGGGACACATCATAGGGCATCTAGAAGGGAGATACGGTCGGCTGCACCTTATTGGATGGTTTTAGTCCATGGTTTTGTAATACTATTTGACTGTTTCTTGTATTGTATCTCCTATATATGAGGTGTGTGAGATAGAGGTTATGTGCAAGAGTCTTATAGCTATTAAGTTACCTCTAAATATATGATTAATTGTACTCCTACAAAGAGCTTGCTCTGCAAGTATATTGTAATCTATTTTGATTGCAAAATAATATATTGGGTGACTTTTGGAGTGTGGGGTTTTTCTTCCGAAAGGGTTTTCCCATGTAAATCACTGTGTTATGGTTTGAATATTATTATATCTATTTCTTTTTTCTATAACTGTTGTGACGATCTGTAATTTTTTTTGCATTACCATCCTCTCAAGGTTAGTGTAGGAAGTTGTTCGGCTACTTAACTTCCTTACAAGTAGTATCAGAGCTTGATCACCTTTGGTTTCAGTTGTGAGTTGTTGGGTTTTTTGAAATAATCTAGATTTGAGTGGGAGATTTTGTAGTAGACACTTTTTGATCTTGTTGTAGGAATTTTCAGATGGCACATTCATCAGGGAAAATAGAGGTGGAGAAATTTAATGGAACAAATTTTGAGATGTGGATGCTAAAGATGGAATATATGCTAATAAATCAAGATCTATGGAATGTTGTTCATGTAAATGTCCAAAGACCCTCAGATCCTACTGTGTCAGCTCAGTATGATATTATGGACCAAAAAGCCAAGGGTTCAATCAGACTGTGCTTGGCAGACTCTATTTTGATCAATGTCCATGAAGAAAACATTGCAAAAAAGCTATGGACTAAGCTAGGTGAAATGTATCAAGCAAAATCTTTATTAAATCAAATATTCTTGAGGAAGAAATTATATTCCTTGAAGATGGAATAGGGTGGATGAGTTGTAGTCCACCTAGAAGCATTCAATATGTTGGTGGGTCAATTAGTATATGTCGGTGTTAAGATGAACGAAGAGGAGA
This sequence comes from Cryptomeria japonica, assembly GCF_030272615.1. Lineage (NCBI taxonomy): Eukaryota > Viridiplantae > Streptophyta > Pinopsida > Cupressales > Cupressaceae > Cryptomeria > Cryptomeria japonica. The sequence continues at coordinate 138,225,975 of NC_081408.1, read as the reverse complement.
AACACCAGATCTTGCTTTGTTCTTTGCCTGATTCGTGGGATTCTCTTGTTATGGCTATCAATAGTACTTCTATTGTTTTGAAATTTGAAGATGTTGTGGGTATCCTACTTGGTGAAGAGATGTGAAGGAAGGTATTCCACAGTTTGAAGGGAGCCCTAACTATTTGTGGAAGACCTAAGGAGAAAGGCAAGAAGAATAAGAAGTGTGATAAGTCTAAATTGAGAGGGAGATTGAAATCTCTTGGAAAGTCCTAAGTCATTTGCTGGAATTGCAGTAAATCTGGTCACATTCATAAAGACTACAAAGAAGAAAAGAAGAAGAAAAAGAAGAAGATCAATTCTGATTCTAAGTCTAAGAAGGAAGATGGTGATGTATTTATTGTAGCTTTAGCGACTCATGCAGGTAGTGATGCCTGGTTAATTGACTCGGGTGCATCTTTTCATATGACTGCCAATAAAGATTGATTTTCTGAATATGAAGAATTTAATGGAGGTAAGGTGTACTTGGGTGATGATTCACATTTAGACATTGTTGGTTGAGGTAAAGTTAGAATCAAGTTTTTTGATGGTAGAGTAAAAAGGATTAATGGTGTGTTGCGTATCCCTAGTTTAAAATGAAATCTGTTATTTGTGAGAAAACTGATAGATGTAGATGTGCATGTAGTCTTTTTTGAAGAAGGACGTAGGATGATTAAGGGTGCTATGGTAATTGCTAGAGGTGTCAGGTTCGACACTTTGTATAAGTTAGATGCATACATTGTTGAGTGTAATAGCACTTCTATAAAAAGTAAATTTGTGGAAAATTTGAAGGTTTCACCTTTAGCAGATGGAAATGGATTTTGGGTCCCTAAGGGTTCTCTTTCTTTTGAAGCAAAGTTACTTGCAGAGAAGACTATGCTATGGCACTAGAGGCTTGGCCAAATTGGAGAAAAGGGTCAAAGGACCTTGAAAAATAAAAACCTTGTTGAAGGTTTGAATGATTGTAAAACTTGTGGTGTTTTGGATCTTATTCATTATGTTGTGTTTGGTCCTGTAGATGTTCCTTCGATTGGAAAATCCACATATTACGTTTCATTTATTGATGATTTTGTAGAAGGACATAGGTATATCTTTTAAAGAGTAAATAAGAAGTTTTCAGTCGATTTAAGGAATTTAAAGCAATGGTTGAGTTGCGGATTGGAAATAAAATTAAAGAGTTTGAAGACTGATAATGGCGGTGAATTTTTCTCTAATGATTTTAATAGATTCTGTAAAGACTATGACATTAACAAATAGAAGACAACCCCATTATCTCCACAATAAAATGGAGTTGTAGAAAGAATGAATAGGACACTGATGGAGAAGGCCATGAGAATGTTGAGTAGTGCTGGTCTAGAACACAAGTTTTGGGCTGAAGCTATTGCCACTGTGTGCTACCTGATTAACAAGTCTCCTACATCAGCCCTTGTTGATAAAATGCCTATGGAAGCATGGTCAGGTCACAAGCCTTCATTGAGACATCTTAGATTTTTTGACTGTGAGACATATGCACATGTGCTAAAGGAGAAGTGAACAAAATTGGAGAACAAGACTCTAAAATGTATCTTCATCGGGTATAGTTATGGTGTGAAAGGATAGAAACTTTGGGACCCTGCTGCACAAAAGATAATTCATAGTAGAAGTGTTATTTTTGGATAAATAAAGTCTCCTTCTATTACATTGCAATCATAAAATAATAAAAAGAAAGATGTAATTCAATTTCCTTCTACACTTGAAAGAGTTAAATCGAGACCCCTAGATAGGCAAGAAGTTGAGGAGAGATTGTCTAGCTTTGAATCTTTAGAAGAGGAGGAAGAACCTCCAACTCATCTTGTTCGAAGCTCTATAAGACATAGAAAACCACCTGAAAGATATTCACCTAATGATTGTAGATGTATTCTTGCTTTGAATACTAAAGTGGATGAACCAAATCTATAGACGAGGCATTAGGTATGAATTATGCAGAATCCTAGAAGATTACTATGGAAGAAGAAATGGAAGCTTTGAAAAGGAATGATATATGGGATCTTGTACATTTCCTAAAGGACAAAATCTTGTTGGTTGCAAAGGGGTGTTCAAGAATAAGATTCACTCAGATGGAAGCATTGAGAAGTATAAAATAAGGTTGGTTGAAAAAGGCTACTCTCAGGTTGAGGATGTTGATTACGGTGAAATATTTTCTCTTGTGGCCAAAATGATATCCATTAGATTTTTGCTTTCTATTATTGTTGGTTGTGATTTAGAGGTTGAGCAAATGAATGTGAAAAATGCTTTCCTTCATGGTGATTTGGAGGAGGATATTTATATGACACAACCATAGCACTATGTGGTGAAATGTAAAAGTAATTTGGTCTGTAAATTAAAGAAATCCCTGTATGGCCTCAAACAGAGTTCTATGATGTGGTATTAGAAATTTGATACATATGTGTTCGGTTTGGGATTTGAGCATTCTAAATCAAGTCACTGTGTTTATTATAAAACTGATGGTGATCATTTCCTGTCCATTGCATTGTATATTGATGATATGTTATTCATTGGTAAAGGGAAAGGTATGATTTTGACACTAAAGTCTCAGCTCACTGCTAAATTTGAAATGAAATGTCTTGGTTTAGAAAAAACACATTCTTGGGATGGAAATAAGAAGAGATAGAGTGAACAGAAAGCTATGGCTAGGGCAAAGTAAGTATGTGAGTTCAGTGTTACAAAGGTTCAACATACAGGATTGCAGACCATTGTGTGTTCCTTTTACAGTTGGAACAAAAGTATATGTTGCAAATTGTCCTACATCCCCATCGGAGATGGAAGAAATGAGAAGAGTGCATTACCAAAGTAAAGTTGGAAGTCTTATGTATACTATAGTCTATATTAGACCAGACATTACCCTAGCTGTGAGAATTTTGTCCATATATATGTCTAATCCTAGTAGAGTTCATTGGGATGCAATCAAAAGAGTCTTCAAATATTTGAAGGGCGCCTCAGAGTATTCTTTGTGTTATCATGGTAATTAAATTGGAAACGTTATTTCCCTTCATATTCATGGTTATGTTGATTTAGACTGGGCAGGTGATATTGATAGCAGAAGATCCACCAGTGCTTATGTGTTTACTTTATTTGGTGGTGCAATTGATTGGATGAGTAAGCGACGGGCTATATTTGCTTTGTCCACTACTGAAGTAGACATTAGAATAAAAGAAGGGGCCATGACAGTTTATTGTGACAGTCAGAGTACGATCTGCCTAGCTAAGAACCCGACATTTCATGCCAGGACCAAGCACATTGATGTTCAGTATCATTTTGCTAGAGATATGGTCAAAGATGGCAGGGTGAAGCTGGTTAAGGTAGAAACTTTGATGAATGTTATAGATTCTTTAACTAAGGCCGTGAGCATAGAGAATTTCAGATGGTGCTTGAAGTCTATGGGCCTCATGGGCCCTAGCAATTGATTTATTATGTTGATACTCCCTTTGCTCTTGCAAGGTGTTCAACAAGTGGGAGATTTGTTAGAAAAATGGTGTCTCAACCTTGCATTTATATGAGGTTAATATTTATAGTAAGTTTTTATTTGAGCAAGAAATGGTGCGAAATTCTCCCCGAAGCTTCTGGTTGGCTAGATAAGCATTCTGGTAAAGTTATGCTGGGAGAATACAATTAGTTTTGAATATATTAAATTTTTCATTTTGGAGGGGTCCAATGAAAGGTTTAAATTTGATTTTGAGGACTTTAGAGGCCCCAAAATGCCCAATAGAGCACTTTGTGAGATTTCCAATGCTTTAAACGGTTTGTCAATAGGACACATGGTTCTCAAGTTATGGCCTCCGAAAGTTTGTACTCTTGAAATAGGAAATATAAAATACATCGGACACATAAATGAGTTGTAAAAAGGGAGGGACACATCACAGGGCATCTATAAGGGAGATAATGTCGACTACACCTTATTGGGTGGTTTTAGCCCATGGTTTTGTAATATCATTTAATAGTTTCTTGTATTGTCTCCTATATATGAGGTGCATGAGATAGAGGTTATATGTAAGAGTCTTATAGCTATTGAGTTACCTCTGAATCTCTGATTAGTGGTACTCCTATAAAGAGCTTTCTCTACAAGTATATTGTAATCTGTTTTGATTGTGGAATAATATTGGGCGGCTTTTGGAGTGTAGGGGTTTTCTCCCGAAAGGGTTTTCCCCTTGTAAATCATTGTGTTATGGTTTGAATGTTATTATATCTATTTCTAGATTTTTTGTAATTGTTGTGACGATTTGTAAAAGTTTTTGCATTACCCTCCTCTCAAGGTCAGTGTAGGAAGTTGTTCCCCTACTTAACTTCCTTACACTACATTTAGGAGCTGATTTAGGAAGCCATCATTGATCTTAAGTATTGTTGTACCTCGAAGTAAACTGTAGACAACTTCACCAAACCCTTCACCAAAAGTTCATTCATTCATTTGTGATCTTTGCTTGGGATGTGATAGGTGTCTACTTTAGGAGGAGCTTCTTGTTCATTCATTCTTTCTCTCTCTAATTAACGGGGGGCTATTCCTCTTATGGGGAGGCTTCTTCTTTTACAGGGGATATCTATGTACGAGGATACCTAACATAGCCTCATTTGTCAGGACCCATCTTTTCACCCATCTAAGCTATGCTTAAGGGGGAGTGTTAGTGTAGGGTTTTTAATTTCCTTATGTTGGGGGGTATTTATTTTTCCTACACATATGTTTTAAGGTTTCTCAAGTTATTAGGAGTGATTAATATGAGGACACGTGGTGATATACTTTAGCTACATGTGTAACTCTCCACCTCACATGGGTACTTGAGTTACATACCCTCTTTTTGCTTGTTGTGCCACCTATCATAACCACTATTTTGTCATTTCCTAAGTGGGTTATGGTGTAGTTGTGTTTCTCACCCAGTTTTAGTTTTATGTGCCACCTCTTACAAGTCCTTTTATGCTTTCATGTAAGGAGGTTTTGCCACATGTTTTGACATTTACCAAGTAAGTAAAAAACTCCCACCTTTTATGGGGTAGAAGGTAAAACCTCCCACTTTTTATGGAGGTGGGAGTTAATGCACCTATTGGAAGTATATGCTATTGTTTTTTCTATATAATAAGCATTATACTCTTACCTTCATTAGTTTAGTGATAGCTCAGTGAGATTCTTCTCAAAATTCTCTTCTTTGTCTCTATGTTTCTCGTGTAAGATTCATCTACATTTAGCTAATTTGATCTTTGATCATTTGTTGCTTGGAGTTTCATGTGATCAATGATCGACATTAGATCCTGACTCGATTCTTGCTTCTCATAGGATCTAACATGTATTAGCCTGCTCTTTCTAGATATGTATTTGTTTTCTGCTAAACATGTAACTTGCACACACAATAGAGGAAAAAATGTTGTTGGGTTGATTGGGGTTTGTCTAGGTCAAACCCCAGCTTTGGAATTAACTCTATAATGATGAATGAGATATAAAACAGGGCTTACCCTCGAAGGTTAGAGGCTACATCTAGAAATAAATGCTCAATTCGAATTGTTATATCTTCCTCTATGAATCTCCTCTTCATTGAAGTCTTTAATAAAAGGTTGATGTTTCTATGTAGGACTCATGCATGTCTTTGCATAAATTTTATCATGAATGCCATCTTGAATGAATACTTGATCTCTCCTTCACTGCCTTAATGATGCTTGATTGTTTTCTCAATTGGAATTGAATTTCTCTTGAGCAATTGTAATTGAAAGATGTTTCAAATGAGGGGATAAGGATTTCTTTTATACCTATCTTCATGAAACGTGTTGAAAATTATAAAGAAAACTGACATCAAGTTTCATTTCTCGATCAAAATTTTTTGATGGTTAGAATTTTTGTATTTGGGTCCATTTGGCTTGGAATATGGTGCCTGATGCCTTAGTCCAGTCCTTTTGGACTAGGCAAAGATCAGGAAGTCAAAACATAAATTAGAACCCACATATTTAGCATTGATTTGAGTAGAATCAGGTATAATTAGGACATACAAGTTAGAAAAACTAAAGTGAGCCCCAAATAAGCATGAAATATTATGAGGATGCAATTTACGACAACACACACACACACACACACTATTGTCAGGGGACTCTTAAGGGGGAGACTTATGAAGAGACTTTTGGATGACTGTTGTGTTCACACTTTATATGGAATGGTTTATGGAGTTGCATAATTCTACAAAGATAATAGAGAAGGCATTGAATCGTATGATTTAGATGTTCTTATGTGTTATCATTATTGGTTTCTTATACGTTAAATTGACAATCACTCTATGTCATTATGTAAATCATAAGTAATCCATTGAAACATTAATATAAACAATGCAAGTGGTATAAAGAAACACAAACATTTCTTGGTACCTCAATTTGAATGTGTTGATTTACCCTTATCTCTTCATATGTTGAGATTTATTACACTTATTTCATCTTTGTTATAGATTATAAACATTTTTAATACATTTCATTATTAATTTAAGAAAATAGTTTCTATTTCTTATAATGTAACTCTCATAATTTATAATGAATTTATTAAAAAAAATACAAAATAATTTGTCGCTTTATGCTAAAGCATGCATTTGTAATAATGTTTTAATGCAGATTTAGGTGCAAGATGATAAAGTGGCTCTTGAGGTGGGTCACTTACAAGAGCTCCTTCAGCATTTGGGCAATGTCCCTTGTACGGTTGCCAGAGTGCCACCAGATTCTGTCTCTGTCGACAGCACTTCGCTCCAGGGCCGTTGTCGTGGCCGAAGCTCCTTTGTTCGCCGCTCTAAGACCACATGGTCCCAGGTCCCTCACCGCTCCTCTGGTGGGGGAGGCGATGCGTGGAGGCGCCACTCGTCTTCTCCTCTGCGTCATGGCTATGCCTCAGGGTGGTCTTCTGCTGCTCCTATTACTTTGACTTTTGCTGCCAGTGATGATTATGGGTGGTCTATTGCCACCACCTATAAATTTCCTTGCCTAGCTCTAGCTATTTCACTTCCTAGAAGGTGTCAATAACATCAAACTTCATTTAGGCAATTAAATCGAAAGATTCAAGAATAGTCAATCGTCTGTTTGAAGAAAACAAATGTTGGAATTATCAAGCTTCCCAGAAGGTGTCAATAACATGCCATCACTCTATAAATACCACAAGCTCTTCTTGTGAACTCATCAATGAGTGAAATTATAAGCTCAATTTCAAAAGGTTTGTAGAGAATTTGTGAATCTATTGCTAGAATTGGAAATGGAGATGCAAACCAATATTCTTTTCATAATACTTTGCTTGAGAAATCAATAGAAGATTTGAAGGAGCTTTTGTTCCACAGAGACGTCTCTATTATTGGTATGCATGGTATGGATGGTGGTAACAAAACGACTTTGGCCTTGGCTTTACGTGATGATCCCCACATCAAAGGTGACATATTTTATGCATCATTTTTCTGATGATTTCCCCAGCTTATGGATTTTGTGGTTGTTGTGCAGCTTACTAAGAACACAATTATTTTTGTGGACATCAGGTTGTTTCGCAAATATAGTTTTCATCACTGTTTCACAATCCCCAAATATGAAGGGAATTTTAAAGACTTTATGGGAGAAGATCTTTGGGAAGAATGTAGCTGAGTTTTAGAATGTGGAAGATGCACGTATGGAGCTTCAGCAGCAGTTTTTAAGGCAGTCTAAACCAACTTTGGTGGTGTTGGATGATGTTTGGTCCAGAGCTAATTTGGAAATATTACTATTTGAAGCTCCAGGATACAAAACACTCATCACAACAAGAGATGCTTCTACCATCCCCAGAAATGCATCTACTCGGCTGTACCAATGGCCATTGTTGAACAAAGAGGATTCTCTCTCACTTTTTTGCTTATCGGCATTTGGTCAGACATCAATTGCAAGTACAACATATGCAAATCTAGTCACAGAGGTATAGTTTCTCTTACTGTGAAAACAATAGATGTTAATAAACCCAAAGCCTAATATTAAATCAAATGAGAACAACATAAGTGAAAGGAAATTATAAGCTTATTTGGGTTTTTGCTTTGGTACATTGCAATTATTGTCTGTTCTCATTGTTCAGGTACTTTTAAGTACTTTGTAATCCACAAAATTTATAGGTCAAATTGTATAATACAATCTCATTGCTTTTAGATCATAGAGGGCTTCCTTAGACATTAATAAAAATATCGCTATTGTGAATGACAGGTGCAAGCCAAACGCAAGGGTTTGCCTCTTGCTCTTAAAGTGGTTGGAATTTCTTTGTACGGGGAACCTCATGTGGCCTGGAAGAATGCAAAGAAAAAACTTTCCCAAGGGTAGTCCATATGCATTTATCATGAAGAAGGGCTTTTCAGATGCCTGAAGACCAGTATTGATTGCTTGGATGATTTTGGGAGGGAATGTTTCTTAGACACAGTCTCATTTCCAGAGGACAAGAAAATTTGTGCTGATGCACTGCTCAACATTTGGGTTTATATTCGGAAGATGGAGTGCCAGGATGCCTATATTATGTTACAGGAACTTGCAAGAAGAAATCTCCTCAGTCTAATAAGCAATCAAGGGTAAATGTATTTCCTCGCATATAAATTTCCTGTTTTCATTTTTTAGAACATTGGGCTGACTTGGTTGTTGCAATTATCAGAATCCAATCAACAATCTCGTACGGATGTGCCTCTGAGCTGTTCTTTTCACAGCATGATGTGATGCGAGACTTAGCCTTGTATTTGGGATGTCAGGACAATACAGTCCACAAAAGGAGGTTACTCATGCCCAGGAAGGAGCATTGCCTACCAGGGGAATGGGACTTGCTTAGAGATAGACAGTTCATTGCTCAAATTGTCTCTATTCACACTGGTGGGATATTTCACCCAAATACTTATTTAGTGGCAAAATTTGAAGGCTATGTGAACTATTAACAAATATTAAGATTTCTTATGTTCTAATTCAATTGCATATGTGATTTGTCTTATGCAGGTTCTATGGCTGAGAATGAGTAGTATTTGATGAAACTTGCGGAGATAGAGGCTCTGGTGTTACACTTTTCTGCAAGCGAATACTTTCTTCCTCCATTTCTGAAAACTATGAAAAAACTCAAAGTTTTGATAGTATGTAATTTGGGTTCAGAGAGGGCCACAATAAAAGGTCTAGATGCCTTGTCTTCACTCCCTCAACTCAGAAGTGTTCGCTTGGAGAGGTTGGTTGCACCCAAACAGAGAAAAGCAATACAAAACTTGGACAAAATTTCTCTACGCTTATGTGAAGGGTTTGTAAATATGTCCACATTCAATTACTCCAATGTGCATGAATTTAGCCTAGACCATTGCAGCGATTTGGAGTAGTTGCCCCCTGCCCTCTGTCATATGCCCTCTGTTCAGACATGGACTGTTACCAACTACCATCTAGTTGAGAATTTGCCATATAATCTCGGAAATATGTGTTCTCTAAGAATGTTAAGATTATCAGCATCACCAGGCCTCAAACAACTTTTGACATCAATTGGAAAACTTGGGCAGTTGGAATTTCTAGACATTTCACTATGCGAGAGCTTGGAAAAACTTTCGGAGGAAATAGGTGAGCTCAAGAAATTGAAAGAGTTTGACATGAGAGAGTGTTATCATTTGAGGAGGTTTCCTAGTAGTTTTTGTGGACTAAGCTCCCTTAAACATGTTAGCTGGAATGAGAATATTGGGGACAAGTGGTTGCAAGCTAAAGCTTGTTCTATCCCTGATCTTAGAGTTGAAATTGTGGAAGCACAATTCACTTTTCCGATGCTAACTTTTTAGTGTATTGAGTTATGGGTACTCTGTAACTAATCTATACGATCATTATTATTTGTCTAGTTTATTAGGTGTTTCTAGGTGTTGGATTTTCATGTGCACATGGACAATTGATGGACTCTAGTAAAGGGCTATTCATCTTGATGATTGAATGTGATCTGATACGTTGATGCAAAAAATTACATACAGTCTATTCCAGAAGTGGCTGATTCTATCTCATGGATTGTGGAAACCTAATGTCTGTTATTGAAGATTCCTAAATCTGTACTCCATATAATATGAATTAAACATAAGTGTTTTATTCTATGACTGCTACATCTCCAGTGCAATTATTATAAAGCAAAGAGTGAATCTGTGGAGTTGCCCTATAAAGCAAGTTTAGGTGAAATTTTTTGCAATCCAAGGCATTCTTATATATCTTAAACTCCATGCCGTTGTAAATTTTTCTATTAAATATTGACATTAACTCAAAAAGTTATATTCTAATTAATAAAAATATGACATGTCTTTTTAATTATACATAACTAATTGAGATTAAAAAAAGTCACTTGGATTAACTTCAAAGGCAACCACACTATAATGATTGGACAGTGAAAATGAAGTCTAATAAAAATAAGGATTGTACTATAGTCGTAGTCCCTACTAAAGTTGCAAGCTCACAGGAAAATATGTTTGTTGCTGACAGTACTGTTGCCATCATCTGCCTCAAGAATAGTAATTGTTGTAGAATGAATCAACTGATTGCACACATGAAGTTTCTAGGTTGGTGAATAATGAAATTGTACAAATATTTTCATCGGTTATAGGTACAAATTTTATACTAAATAATTTTCTCAATCTACACAAATTTCTTTTTCAAAATATCTACCAAAGTTTCAAACATTATTCAACCATTTGTTGGATAAGTAGTTAAAATAAGAAACTGAACGACAACCGCAAAAAAGTATAATAAAATAAAATACCAAATAAATTCTATGACTTCCAAAGAATGATAAAATAAAATATAAAAAAATTGAAGCGCGATAAGTCCAAATTGAGAGGGAGATCGAAATCTCTTGGAAAGTCCAAAGTCATTCACTAGAATTGTGGTAAATCAGGTCACATCCGTAAGGGACTGCAAAGAAGAAAAGAAGAAGAAAAAGAAGAAGATCGATTCTGATTCTAAGTCTTAGGAGCAAGATGTTGATGCATTTATTGCAGCTTTGGCGACTCATGCAGGTACTGATGCCTAGTTAATTGACTTAGGTGCATCTTTTCATATGACTGCCAATAAAGATTGGTTTTCTGAATATGAAGAATTTAATGGAGGTAAGGTCTACATGGGTGATGATTCACATTTAGACATTGTTGGTTGAGGTAAAGTTAGAATCAAAAGAAGAAAAAGAAGATCACATCCGTAAGGACTGCAAAGAAGAATAGAAGAAGAAAAAGAAGAAGATCGATTTTGATTCTAAGTCTAAGAAGGAAGATGTTGATGCATTTATTGTAGCTTTGGTGACTCATGCAGGTAGTGATGCCTGGTTAAATGACTCAGGTGCATCTTTTCATATGACTGCCAATAAAAATTGGTTTTCTGAATATGAAGAATTTAATGGAGGTAAGGTGTACTTGGGTGATGATTCACATTTAGATATTGTTGGTTGAGGTAAAGTTAGAATCAGGTTTTTTTGATGGTAGAGTAAAAAGGATTAATGGTGTGTTGCATATCCTTGGTTTAAAAGGAAATCTATTATCTGTGAGAAAACTGATAGATGCAGATGTGAAGGTAGTCTTTTCTGAAGAAGGATGTAGAATGATTAAGGGTGCTATGGTAATTGCTAGAGGTGTCAGGTTCAACACTTTGTATAAGCTAGACGCATACACTGTTGAGTGTAATAGCACTTCTATAAAAAGTAACTTTGTGGAAGATTTGAGGGTTTCACCTTTAGTAGATGGAAATTGCTTTTGGGTGCCTAAGGGTGCTCTTTCTTTTGAAGCAAAGTTACGTACAGAGAAGACAATGTTATGGCACTAGAGGCTTGGCCACATTGGAGAAAAGGGTCTAAGGACCTTGAAAAATAAAAATCTTGTTGAAGGTTTGAATGATTGCAATCTTGACTTTGATTTCTATGAGCATAGCATTTATGGAAAACAAAATTGCATTCAATTTTACTCAAGTTTTCATAAACCTTGTGGTGTTTTGGATCTTATTCATTTTGATGTGCTTGCTCTTGTAGATGTTCCTTCGATTGGAAAATCCACATATTACATTTCATTTATTGATGATTTTAGTAGGACATAGGTATATTTTCTAAAGAGTATATCTAAAGTTTCCAATTAATTTAAAGAATTTAAAGCAATGGTTGAGTTGCAGACTGGAAATAAAATTCAAAGTTTGAGGACTGATAATGGCGGTGAATATTTCTCTAATGATTTTGATAGATTCTGTAAAGACTGTGGCATTAACAGATAGAAGACAACTTCATATTCTCCACAACAAAATGGAGTTGCAAAAAGAATGAATAGGACACTGATGGAGAAGGCTAGGATTATGTTGAGTGGTGCTAGTCTAGAACAAAAGTTTTGGGCTGAAGCTATTGCCACTACTTGCTACCTGATTAACAAGTCTCCTATGTCAGCCCTTGTTGATAAAATTCCTATGGAAGCATGGTCGAGTCACAAGCCTCCATTGAGACATCTTAGAGTTTTTGGTTTGTGAGACATATGCACATGTGCTAAAGCAGAAGCAAACAAAATTGGAGAACAAGACTGTGAAATGTATCTTCATTGGGTATAGTTATGGTGTGAAAGGATACAAGCTTTGAGACCCTGTTGCACAAAAGATAATTCATAGTAGAAGTGTTATTTTTAGATAAATTAAGTCTCCTTCTATTACATCGCAGCCAGAACATAATAAAAAGAAAGATGTAATTCAATTTCCTTCTACACCTGAAAGAGTTGAATCGAGTCCCCTAAATAGGCAAGAAGTTGAGGAGAGCTTGTCTAGCTCTAAATCTTTAGAAGAGGAGGAAGAACCTCCAACTCATCTTGTTCAAAGGAATACAAGACATAGACATCCACCTAAAAGGTATTCACTTGATGATTGGAGATTTATTTTTTCTTTGAATACTAAAGTGGATGAACCAAAATCTGTAGAAGAGGCATTAGGTATGAATGATGTAGAATCCTAGAAGATTGCCATGGAAGAAGAAATGGAAGCTTTGAAAAGGAATGATATCTGGGATCTTGTACCATTGCTTGAAGGATGAAAGCTTGTTGGTTGCAAATAGGTGTTCAAGAATAAGATTGGTTCAGATGGAAGCATTGAGAGGTATAAAACAAGGTTGGCTGCAAAAGGCTAGTCTTAGGTTGAGGATGTTGATTACGGTGAGATATTTTCTCTTGTTGCCAAAACGACATCCATTATATTTTTATATTCTATTGTTGTTTCTTATGATTTAGAGGTTGAGAAAATGGATGTGAAAAATAATTTCCTTCATGGTGATTTGGAGGAGGATATTTATATGACACAACCATAGCACTATGTGGTGAAAGGTAAAAGTAATTTGGTCTGTAAATTAAAGAAATCCTTATATGGCCTCAAACAAAGTCCTATAATGTGGTATTGGAAATTTGATACATATGTCTTTAGTTTGGGATTTGAACATTCTAAATCAGGTCACTGTGTTTATTATAAACTGATGGTGATCATTTCATGTCCATTTCATTGTATGTTGATGATATGTTATTCATTGGTAAAGGGAAAGGTATGATTTCAGAACTAAAGTCTTAGCTTGCTGCTAAATTTGGAATCAAAGATCTTGGTGCAGAAAAACACATTCTTGGGATGGAAATTAGAAGCTATAGAGTGAACAGAAAGCTATGGCTAGGCTAGATTAAGTATGTGAATTCAGAGTTACAGAGGTTCAACATGCAAGATTGTAGACCATTATGTGTTCCTTTTATAGTTGGAACAAAAGTATCAGTTGTAGATTGCCTCACATCCCCATCAAAGATGGAAGAAATGAGAAGAGTGCCTTACCAAAGTGAAGTTGGATTTTTGATGTATGCTATGGTCTGTACTAGACTAGAAATTTCCCAAGGGGTGAGAGTTTTGTCTAGATATATGTCTAATCCTAGTATAGTTCATTGGGATGCAATCAAAAGAGTCTTCTAATATTTGAAGGGCACCTTAGAGTATTCTTTGTGTTATTATGCTAATTGAATTGGAGACATGATTTCCCTTGATATTCATGGTTATGTGGATTTAGATTGGGCAGGTGATATTGATACCAGAAGATCCACCAGTGCTTATGTGTTTACTTTATTTGGTGGTGCAATTAACTGGATGAGCAAGCGATAGTCTATGATTGCTTTGTCCACTAATGAAGTAGACATTGGAATAAAACAAGGAGCCATGACAAATTATTGTGACAATCAGAGTGCGATTTGCCTAGCTAAGAACCCAACATTTTATGCCCAAAGCAAGCACATTGATGTTCGGTATCATTTTGTTGGAGATATGGTCAAAGATGGCAGGGTGAAGTTGATTAAGGTAGAAAATTTGATGAATGTTGCAGATTCTTTAAGTAAGGCTATGAGCACAGAGAAGTTTAGATGGTGCTCAAATTCTATGGGCCTCATGGGCCCTAGCAATTGATTTATTATACTGATACTCCCTTTGCTCTTGCAAGGTGTTGGACAAGTGGGAGATTTGTTAGAAAAATGGTGTCTCAAAATTGCATTTATGTGAGGTTACTATTTATAGTAAGTTTTCATTTGAGCAAGAAATGGTGTGAAATTCTCCTCGAGGCTTTTGGTTGGCTAGATAAGCATTCTGGTAAAGTTACGTCGCAAGATCACAACTAGTTTTGAATATATTAAATTTTTCATTTCGGAGGGGTCCAATGAAAGGTTTTAATTTGATTTTTAGGACTTTAGAGGCCCCAAAACGCCCAATAGAGCACTTTGCGATCTTTCCAATTCTTCAAACGATTTGTCAATAGGACACACGGTTCTAAAGTTATGGCCTCTGAAAGTAAATACTCCTAAAATAGGAAATATAAAATACATTAGACACATAAATGAGTTGTAAAAAGGGACGCACACATCATAGGGCATCTAGAAGGGAGATAATGTCAGCTACACCTTATTGGGTGGTTTTAGCCCAGGGTTTTGTAATACCATTTGATGGTTTATTGTATTGTATCTCCTATATATGAGGTGCATGAGATAGACATTATATGTAAGAGTCTTATAGCTATTGAGTTACCTTTGAATCTCTGATTAGTGGTACTCTTGCGAAGGGATTTCTCTACAAATATATTGTAATTTGTTTTGATTGTGGAATAATATTGGATGACTTTTCGAGTGTAGGGGTTTTCTCCCGAAAGGGTTTTCCCCATGTAAATAATTGTGTTATGGTTTGGATGTTATTATATCTATTTCTATATTTTTTGTAATTGTTGTGACGACTTGTAAAAGTTTTTGCATTACCCTCCTCTCAAGGTTAGTGTAGGAAGTTTTTCCCCTACTTAACTTCCTTACACTACATTTAGGAGCTAATTGGGGAAGCCATCATTGATCCTAAGTATTGCTCTACCTCGGAGTAAACTATAGACAACTTCACCAAACCCTTAACCGAAAGAAAGTTCATTCATTTGTGATCTTTGCTTGGGATGCGATAAGTGTCTACTTTAGGAGTAGTTTCTTATTCATTCATTCTTTCTCTCTCTATTTAAGGGGAGAGGGGTTGTTCCTCTTATGGGGAGGCTTCTTCTTTTAGGGGGTATATCTATGTACAAGGGTACCTAGCATGGCCTCATTTGTCAGGACCCATCTTTTCACCCATATAAGCTATGCTTAAAGGGGGGGGGGGGTGTTAGTGTAGGGTTTTTAATTTCCTTATGTTAGGGGGTATTTATTTTTCCTACACATATTATTTAAGGTTTCTTAGGTTGTTAGGAGTGATTAATATGAGGACACGTGGTAAAATACTTCAGCTAAATGTGTAACTCTCCACCTCACATGGGTAGTTGAGTTACATACCCTCTTTTTGCTTGTTGTGCCACCTATCATAACCACTATTTTGTCATTTCCTAAGTGGGTTATGGGGTGGTTGTGTTTCTCACCCTCTTTTGGCTTTATGTGCCACCTCTTATAATTTCATGTAAGGAGGTTATGCCACATGTTTTGGCATTTACCAAGTAGGTAAAAACCTCCCCCCTTTTATGGGGTGGAAGGTAAAACCTCCCACTTTTTATGGAGGTGGGAATTAATGCACCTATTGAAAGTATATGCTATTATTTTTTCTATATAAAAAGCACTATACTCTCACCTTCATTAGTTCAATGATAGCTCAGTGAGAGTCTTCTCGAAATTCTCTTTTTTGTCTCTATTTTTCTCTCATCTCATATTTATCTTCATTTAGCTAATTTGATCTTTGATCATTTGTTGCTTGGAGTTTCATGTGATCTATGATCGACATTAGATCCTGGCTCGATTCTTGCTTCTCATAGGATCTAACATGTATTAGCTTGCTCTTTATAGATATGTATTTGTTTTCTGCTAAACATGTAACTTGCACACACAATAGAGGAAAAAATATTATTGGGTTGATAGGGTTTGTCTAGGTCAAACCCTAGGTTTGGAATTAACTCTATAATGATGAATGAGATATAAAATAGGGCTCACCCTTGGAGGTTAGAGGCTACATATAGAAATAAATGCTCAATTTGAATTGTTATATCTTCTTTTATGAATCTGCTTTTGATTGAAGTCTTTATTAAAAGGTTGATGTTTCTATATAGGACTCATGCATGTCTTTGCATAAATTTGATCATGAATGCCATCTTGAATGCTTGAAAATATGAATACTTGCTCTCTTCTTCACTGCCTTAATGATGCTTGATTGCTTTCTCAATTGGAGTTGAATTTCTCTTGAGGAATTGTAATTAAAAGATGCTTCAAATGAGGGGATAAGGATTTCTTTTATACCTATCTTCATGAAACATGTTGAAAATTATAAAGAAGATTGACATCAAGTTTCATTTCTTGATCAACATGTTTCGATGGTTAGAAGGTTTGTATTTGGGTCCATTTGGCTTAGAATATGGTGCCTGATGCCTTAGTCCAATCCTTTTGGACTAGGCAAAGATCAGGAAGTCAAAACAAAAATTAGAACCCACATATTTAGCATTGATTTGAGTAGAATCAGGTATAATTAGGACATACAAGTTAGGAAAACTAAAGTGAGCCCCAAATAAGCATGAAATATTATGAGGATGCAATTTACAACAAAACTCTCTCTCTCTCTCTCTCTCTCTCTCTCTCTCTCTCTCTCTCTCTATTGTAATGGGACTCTTATGTGGCGGACTTATGAAGAGACTTTTGGATGACTTTTGTGTTCACACTTTATATGGAATGGTTTATGGAGTTGCATAATTCTACAAAGATAATAGAGAAGGCATTGAACCGTATGATTTAAATATTCTTATGTGTTATCATTATTGGTTTCTTATACATTAAATTGACAATCACTCTATGTTATTATGTAAATCATAAGTAATACATTGAAATATTAATAGAAACAATGCAAGTGGTAAAAAGAAACAAAATCATTTCTTGGTACCTCAATTTGAATGTGTTGATTTACCCTTATCTCTTCATATTTTGAGATTTATTACACTTCTTTCATCATTGTTATAGATTATAAACATTTTTAATACATTTCATTATTAATTTAAGAAAATAGTTTCTATTTCTTATAATGTAACTCTCATAATTTATAATGAATTTATTAAAAAAAAATATAAAATAATTTGTCGCTTTATGCTAAAGCATGCATTTGTAATAATGTTCTAATCCAGGTTCAGGTGCAAGCGGATAAAGTGGCTCTTGAGGTGGGCCACTTACAAGAGCTCCTTCAACATTGGGGTAATGCCCTTTGTATGGTTGCCAGAGTGCTGCCGGATTTTGTCTCTGTCGATTGCACTCCGCTGTCATGGTCGAAGCTCCTTTTCTCGTCGCTCTCAGACCCCGTGGTCCAAGGTCCCTCACCGCTCCTCTGGCCTCCATTTCTCCTTTCCGTCATGGCTATACCTTGGGGTGGCCTTTTGCTGCTTCTGTTACTTAGGCTTCTGCCACTAATATGTTTGGACTAGATTTCTGACAGAGAAGGTATATTGTGACCAAATTTGATTTTTTTTGAAATATCGCTCGAATTCGTCAGAATTCTTATGACAATTTGCCATTTGGTTTTGATGAAGAAGGCATTAGTAATGAAATTTTTTTTTTTCAAAAAAGTGCTCGAGTTTGTCGTAATTTTAACGACAACGGCCATTACTTAAAAAAACGAAGAGGACAAGTCATTTGTGCATTGCAATCCCGCGTAGGTGTCCATGGAGACTTCAACCCCCAACAAGATCAAACCCACGTTGAACGCATTTGTGCATTGCTTTCAATCCCTCCCAGGAGGTAGATTATCCACCTTAATTTCATGTTGCAAAAAATTACACCACTCAAGAGATTATACAACTTTTTCTTTTATACATGCTAGCTATGCCTGCATTCTTGTGGGATATTCACCGATTGTGGAAGCAACTCTTGGAGTATGAGAGATTGCTTTTTTATGCAAAAGATGTTAGGAAATGAGACATGTGGTGGTTAATTGTCCAAGTTTTAGATGCAAATTGGTCAATCTCGTATTCATATTGATTATCCAATCTCAGGTTGGATGGCTCCTAGTCAAAGGTGTGGTTCCCTGAATGCATAATACCTATACGAATCCACTCCTTGTAAAACCATAGAACTATGATTGAGGAGTGAGCGTTCAATTTTGTTAGAGAAATCCCTTCCTCCCTTATACATGTTGATTGATCATTATTGTACGAGCTTATATATAGGGCGGTGTCTGCCTCTAGTTGTTGAATCGATGGAGATCAAACCAACGCACAAGAAAAAAATGGGAATGAATATTATTCAAGTGATTTGCAACCTTCATTCAGTGTTGTTCGGGAAAGCCTTTCTTTCTCTTGCCAGCCAGCCTAACACACTCGACCCGGAAGCCCTAGGGAGATACAATTGTGTTCAGTTTAGCACAATCCTAACCTTGAAGGGGTGGACTGAAAATCTCCAACCACACAACTTATCACTTTGTAATTAACATACAGTATAAATCTAGTCTATATGACCCCCAAACCATTTTCTTACTGTCTCAGGTTACCCTAGTTTAGGGTATTGGTAGTTTTTACTAAATCTTCTCTATTGTAGGGTATTATCAACCATCTCTCCTTTTGCATAGTTTTAGGTGGCATACAAAGTCATTGCCTTCTTTGGATTCCTTGTAGCCTCAACCTCAACGATCATCTTTTGCAAACTTACTTTCTTCAATACTCTCTTCTTTATCCTTTCAAAGTTGAATTGTAGCCACTTAGGAACATCTAGGTTCTCATCACTTCGGATGGATGGGTTCATGGTAGTTACAACCTAATTTGGCCTTTGTTCTTCATGTTGTTGCTTGTGCACCTAAGTTTAAAATTTTGGAGGAGTCATCTTGGGGGTGGGGGCCTAGATTGATCCTCTTTTTCTTTTTCTCCATGCTTCTTTGACTCCATATTCTAAGTTCCTTCTGACTTATATTTCATTTTCAAGAGTCAACTTAAAGTTCTTAATTCAGTTATAGGCTAGTATCTTGTGTGTTGATTGTACCTCTTAGTTTGATAAAGTTTTGGGTGGAATTTAATCTCTAATTTTGAGGAAAAAGTTTCCCTATAAATGTAATTTCAAAATTCATTTTGAGGGTCTAATAATTGATTATTTAAGGTCCAAGTTTAGTAACACTCATTAGTGTGTTTTCTTTCAAAAGATGTTTAGCAATAGGCTGTAGATTGAATACTTGTGCTTTGCTAGTATATTTTGAAGAATTAATGCAAATGAAGTTCATAGTTTACAATGGTATTGGTATTCATTTTTGATTGCTTGGTATTCTTTTATTTCTTTCATTTTCCTTACTCCTGAATTAATATTTACATTTATGAAACATCTTCTTTGTTATAATCAATTTGTGCATCTTTCGTGGTGATTGAGGTTAATAAGGAACATGTGAATGAATAGTAGTAGTTGTTCTAGAGCTTTCCTTGGTCTCATTTTCATGTTAGAATTGGCAATTTTGGCATGATAAATTATTTACATACAAGGGTATTTTTAGATTTTGTTGATAATGTGGATTTCAGTAATACTGATGATTCATTTTCTCATAGCCTTGTTCTATATTTTGCAATTTATTTCAACCTTTTAGCTTAGGCAGATTGAGAAATCAACATTTCAACTTGATTAGTGACATTTTCCCCTTGAACAACTTGAATAGGAAATGATAAATTCTAAAGGTAAGCTAACTTAACTCAAGGGACTGAGATGGTATCCTACCATGAAAGATGATAGTTCAAAGAAAAAGACTACCTAGTGATATGAAAGTTGATGAAAGATTGTAAGGACAACAAGGAAATTTATTTTGAACTTTGACAAGATTGAATCTTTGGGTGGAAGTTTGAATGGATTGATAGCAAAAAGGCATGATGATGCAGAGAATCCAATAAACTCAACCAACAAGGGAGATATTCTCCCAACTCAACTATTCAATTAGGTATCAACCCTTCACTTACTCACAAGACCCCTCACAAGGCCACAAGTTACTCAAAAGGATTCAATACCCCAAAACACACCCATACTCACCAACCCTCACCCAACCATTGAATCACAATCAAATAGGACAAATAAACACGTCTAAGTCAGAATCCAACTCTCCAACATTCAATCACCACCAACACCCTCAACCCTTACTCACACAAATCCTCCTTCAACTGGGTCTTCTAATCCCCCCTAGTACTCAACTTACAAAATGTACTAGATATCCAAAAACCAATGTACTTTTGGATACTCTTACAAGAACCACTCAACATATACCACCATGGGTCTTTACCCTCCCAACCACCCAAAGGTCAAAGGAAGATTCGTTGCTGCAACACTCAGTTTTTGTGACAGTATCAAGCACTTAGGATAGTCACTCCTTTTATGACAATATCAAGATCAGATCGATATTGGACTGGGTAATAACGGAACCGCAAACAATGTATTTCTCATCTCAAATAATAAAGAGAATATAGGGCTGCATCTATGAAGAAAAAAATGTTGGAAAAACTATTTCCAATTTTTCACCTACTTGGCCACTAGAGTGGTTTTTGAGGTGTATTCAAAGCTTTTACTTTTTTTGTTGCATTTTCACTTGAAATATGGTTGAATTGGCTTTGTAAGCTCCTAGATACTTGGTACATGTTCTAATCGAGTTAAAAGAGTCTCAAGACTACCCTATAGTCATTCTCTACCTTATCCAGCTACTCAATTAGCTTCTCAAACTTATAGAACATATGATTTTGTTCCTTACTTTGAGTTGAAATTGTCTTGGGTTAGGTATAACTAAAATAAGCCATTCCTTCAACTACTTCAAGAATTGTCAAGAAGACTTCATACTACTATCTACATGTGTTTCTATCCTTAAGAAGTCTAATTTAAGCAAGTGAAAAAACACCTAAGAGGTCATAGCTACTCCTTTTGACTTGGTAATATTCATGGTTTTTCTTTGTCTATTTAACTTCATTCCTTGCATCATACCCAGTATCTTGTAGCATACTTTCCTTTATTTTTTAGTGAATTGCATTTAGTGGACTATTGTGCATCTTTAAAATCATTTGACAACTTCAAAAAATGGTTTTCCTTCTTTATTACTTGACTATATCATTTAATATGCATGCATGGTATTATCATTTAATTTTCAAGATGGACCTTATATGGATGGTCCTTGTACCTTTTCAAATTGAACTTTTGCAAAAGTCCAAATTTGGAGAGGAAATTCCTACTATTTGCGAATCCAACATTCATCTTTCAAATTTTAGGTCCAATTTCCATGAATAAGGGTTCCCAAGACCCTAGTCCTATAAAAATGAGCCAGGAGGAACATCATGAATAAGGGAATGAACCAAATTTATGGAAACATTGTCAAACCTAAGTACAATTAGGCATAAATAAGGCACAACCACTTAAATTGAGTCCAAACTTAGTGTATATTTTTAAAGAGATACAACTTATGATGCAATATTGAGCCCCCTCTTAGCAAGAGTATGAAATTATGCTCATTTACTCTTTGGAAAATATGGAGAAACCAAATATTATTTTACCAAGATATTGAAGAGTCAAGATGACTACAAGTTTGGAAAGGTGGTAGCCCCCAAGACATGATATTGTCAATCTACAATATTGAGATAAAAGGGAAGTACAAAGTGAGTAATATGAGTAACATTGGTAACACACATGGAGCATGCAAAACAAAAAGTTATGACATTTAGAACTAGTAAGATTCATATATTCTCACTAGGAACCATATCAAAAAGACAAGGCATAGATCTAGGACTAGTAAGATCCTTATATAGTTACTAGGAGTCATGTCAGAGACACATAAAAGCATGATACCCAAGTTATTAACATCCTCTAATAATTAGTCATATATCGCATTCTAACAACAAATAGAGACCTAATTGTGAAAGTTTGAGGTCCATTGGGAAAAAAGTTGTCATATTGTGACAACTTTTGCATTTCTTGTAGAAACTTCTTAAAAATATGGTTGGAAAGTTAGTTTATGGTGGTTTGAGGTTGTAACACACTTGGATGGGAATAAATAGGCCTTTGGCATGCCATCTAAGAGTTTTGCTTAATGAAATTGGGCTTTTATGTGCATTTTTTCATGCTATGTATCATATCATGCTTGATGATAGACCTTTTTTCATGCTATGTATCATATTAGGGAAGAATTTGGTGGGAAGACCAAGCAATTTGTATTTTGAAGTGGTTGATGATAGAGAGAGGGGTGAGGGGACCCTATGCACCCTTTGGAAGGGTTTGTCGATCAAAACCAAATGAAATAGATTAAATTTCTATGATTGTCCTAAGGGTATTGATTGTCACAGTCATAGTTTTACTACTGATATTGTTTTTGTTTTGACAGAGTTGTGTTTGTAAACCTAAGTGTGGACATGTAATGGAGTCATGAGATGTCTTAAGACTACATTAATACTTAACAACAACATAGTGTGTAGGCACCT
The DNA here is from genome assembly GCF_030272615.1 of Cryptomeria japonica. NCBI lineage: Eukaryota > Viridiplantae > Streptophyta > Pinopsida > Cupressales > Cupressaceae > Cryptomeria > Cryptomeria japonica. Next base: position 138,203,061 of record NC_081408.1, on the reverse strand, counting down.
AAAATATGAAAGGACTACATATTGGAAGGCACATGTGATGATGTCATGCAAGGTCTAATAGCCCTATGTATTGGACTGAGAAGACCAGTGAAAGACAAAAACAAATGCATTGAGAAGGCAAAAGGTTGAATTTCCTAATCTTTGTTGTTGAAGTGATGTGTGGGGACCCTGCCAAGTCAAATACCTTGTGGTAGTTTCAAAGGGTGGAGAAAGAATAAGCATTTTATTTACTGTCCTAATAGACCATCCATCATAACAATTATTACTAATATTGATGTGTGCGTTGCAAACAAAGTTCTAGAGGAAGGCTCTTTCTATTGTAATACCAAGTGAGTGTTCATAGAACTTTTATAGGGTCCTCCTAGCCTAGAGTTAGGATTTAGAAGCCTACATACATTGATTTGGCCTTGTGGTCATCAATGAGTGCTCACCCAATAGGACAAGTCTTGAGACTGACAATTTTGGAAGTGTGGCATTGTTGAGAGCCAACACTTATGTGTGAACCCCATCTTCACGTATTATGATTAGTTGCCATGATACTTGACCCTATCCTCATGGTGTTGGCTCAATTCATATTAGTGTGTTTTGTTGAAGAAACATGATGTGAGAAGTTTGATGCAGAGGCAAGGGTAGAACTCAGTATTTCATATTAGGACAACAACCACATTGATTAGGCAAGTCAGATAAGGTCTCTCCAATGTTTAGGATACTAAATTCATATTAGACACTCATGGATTACCCCAATTAGACATTACTCAACTTAATATATTATACAAAGATTACATACCACAAAGCCATTAGATATGTTTTGAGATGAAAAAGAAGAGTTAAATGGTTTTGGTTCAATGATGATAAATTCTATTTTCAAGTAATTTAATTTGGTATATTATATTGAAACATGATTTCATAACTAACATTTCAACTTCTATATAACTAGTTCTATAGCCCGATTTTCTTGCCTATGAAGAAAGACCATGTCAGACAATATTAACGAACAACAAAATAAGGAGACAATTTCTAGATTGTGGTCTAACTTGAAAAGAAAAGGTGATGGAAAATGTTATTGTCCATTGAAAATTTGTAAGGGGTTAAAGACTAGAAAACTTCTAATCAAAACACCGAAGAAATATTGTAGGCTACATGGTCACATTGAAGGTGGACATGATTATCATCCATTGGTAAGTTTTTCATTATATCATTTTAACAATTTATATACATAATAAATCACGTGATGATGAGATCATGATCATGGTTTATTTATGTTTATCAATTTTATATAGGTTGAGCACCGTAATGCACATGGTATGGATCAACACAACCTGAAGAATATGGTTTTCGAAGTGGACGAACATGGAGGTGTGAATATCGAAGCTAAAGATAATGATCCCATGGAAGATGATGATCATGAGCTAGAAAACACCATTGAAGATGATGGTACAAATACATTGATCCATGACACATTTAGTACTTGCGCAATTGATCATGATGATGAAGATGACCTTGATTTTATTCATGATGTCCCTCTACTTGAGAAGGCATCTAAGGCCCTTTATGAAGGTTTGCAGACAACTCTTCTCTCTACTGTATTGTTGTTGGTGAACTTGAAGGTTATGAATGGTTTATCCAACATAACAATGTCACATATGTTAAGGTATGTCATATATGTCATAAAAAATTGTGAATCATGTTGTACCATTAATATTCTTTATATTAAAAAATTATATTTTTTTTGCTATAGATTGATAGGTGAGTTTTTGTTACCACCATCAAATATTCTACCTCGCTCATACCGAGAATTATCTGCCATTATGAAAGATATTGGAATGGAGTATCAAGTAATAGATGCTTGTCCCAATGATCATATTATATATATCACAAACAACATGAATTTTGAACTGAATGCCTTGAATGTCATATCAATAGATATCGAATAGATCAAATAACAAAAAGGGTTCCTCGCAAGGTTTTTCGCTATATTCCACACTTTAAAAAAGAAACTCGTAATCTCAGGCTTTCATTGGCAGCCGACGGTGTGAATCCATTTGGAGAGATGCGATCTGTTTACTCAGTGTGGCTTGTTTTTGTTATCAACAATAACATTCCTCCATGGATGTCAATAAAGAGGGAGCACATAATGTTGGCAATGATTGTTCCAGGTATTTTATCATTTAAATATAGTTGTCTAAATATATTTATAAATATTTCAGTAAAATGGTCATAATAATTATGTAATGTTTTTGTTCATTCGATTAGGTAAGTACCAAGTTAAAGATATGAATGTATGTCACATATGTTAAGGTATGTCATATATATCATAATAAATTGTGAATCATGTTGTACCATTAATATTCTTTATATTAACAAATTATATTTTTTTGCTGTAGATTGATAGGTGATTTTTTGTTACCACCATCAAATATTCTACCTCGCTCATACCGAGAATTATCTGCCATTATGAAAGATATTGGAATGGAGTATCAAGCAATAGATGCTTGTCCCAATGATCATATTATATATATCACAAACAACATGAATTTTGAACTGAATGCCCTAAATGTCATATCAGTAGATATCGAATAGATCAAATAACAAAAAGGGTTCCTCGCAAGGTTCTTCACTATATTCCACACTTTAAAGAAGAAACTCGTAATCTCAGGCTTTCATTGGCAGTGGATGGTGTCAATCCATTGGGAGAGATGAGATCTGTTTACTTAGTGTGGTGTCAATCCATTTGGAGAGATGAGATCTGTTTACTCAGTGTGGCCTATTTTTGTTATCAACAATAACATTCCTCCATGGATGTCAATAAAGAGGGAGCACATAATGTTGGCAATGATTGTTCCAGGTATTTTATCATTTAAATATAGTTGTCTAAATATATTTATAAATATTGCAGTAAAATGGTCATAATAATTATGTAATGTTTTTGTTCATTCGATTAGGTAAGTACCAAGTTAAAGATATGAATGTATATATTGAGCCTCTTATAGACAAGTTGCTAGAGTTATGGAATGGTGCCACTATGTATGACATCTCTAGACCAATAGGACAAAGACAATTTCAATTCCATGCGATGCTTCTATGGACAATACATGATGCCCCAGGGCTAACACATTTTTGTGGTATGTTATAGTGTTTAAGTTGTGCATGAACATTATAATTCAAAAAATTATCATATTTAATCCAATTATACATTATCTTGTAGGTCTTCAAACAAAGGGAAAATTTGCATGTCTTGTTTGTGGTCAAAAGATGAAATGTCATCATTCAAAAAGTTTAGGAAAGCAGGTGTTTGATGAGTATAGGCACTTTCTCCACAAAAATCATAAGTATCGAAATACTGAAAAAAAATCTTTTCAATGGGAAAGAAGAGAATACATCAAAGCCACAAAGAATGCCACCTCACCTGTGGAAGTTGGAATATAATAGAATTAATCATCAAGGTAATGTCATTCCATCTATTGGTTTGTCATAAAACATCTTTTCTATTTTGTTTTGTTTACTGATGATGTGATTGATGATCATGAAGGTCGTGAAGGCATAAATGACCACCTTCCTAAGGGACTAAAAAGTTATCCTCGAAAATTTAGTAGGTTGCCCTACTACGAGCAATTACAAATTGTTCATTTGTTTGATAGTATGCATATTGGAAAGAATATAATAGAGATAGTATGTAAAATATTGGATGGAAGGCGTGACAAAGGAAAAATTGTCAAAATATGTAGTGACATTCAAGATTACAATCATGCAATGATAAATGTCATTCAATCAAATAGCCATGGAGACCAGATTAATATAAGTAAGCTTCCTTGGTTATTAATGGACCAGGAAAGCAATGCTATAAAAGAAGTCATACGAAAAATTCGATTTTCCACAGGATTTGCTACAAACATAAACAATCTCATATCAAAGAAAAGTGAATTTGGGCCAGGGATGAAAATGCATGATTGGCATACCTTCATTAAGGTAATTCATGTTCTTGTGTTTTTCGCATGTATTTAAGTACTGCATGTATGTGTACTTTTCATTGTATTATTTTACAAAAAAATGAAAAAGAAGTTTATAATTGTTGCAGTACGTTCTACCTCTATCTCTCCCAGACGACTTTGACAATAATGTCAAGCAAGTCATATATGATCCTGGAAAATACATGAGGTAAGTAGTGATATTTGTTCAGTTCGTTGTATAGATATTATATTTTCTATTTGTTTTACTTGTTATGTAATATATTTTTTTGCATCTTGAATATCTTGTAGGTGGTTGTCATGTAAAGAAATCCATAAAGATGATATAAAAAAGTGGAAGAGAAAAATTCCTCATTTAATGTGTGAAATGCAAAAGTGTCTACCTCCAGCTTTTTTCAATGCACAAGAACATTACCTCATACATCAAGTTGAGGAGATTGAATTGTGTGGACCTGTACACACTAGGTCAATGTGGATGGTTGAGAGGCACTTGAAATTTTTGAAGGCTTTGGTTCAACAAAGAGCACATCTTGAGGATTCTATGGTGGAGGGATATATGGTATACTAGACTAGGGTTCTTGCACTTTTCATATATTTAATGTATTATTCTTTAGGTGTTGTCAATGTTCCTATGCAAATCTCATCGCCGCCTCATCAGAGGTTACCCTCACCTGTATTGCCGACTGCATTGTCGGCAACACATACCATGCAAACATCCTCTACTGCACATCTTATTGGCCCACCCACTGTTGGTAGATCCCTCTTTTGCTCTATCTTCTGTCATGTGTTTATTTCCCTTCAAGGGTTCATTCTTGAATTCTAATGCCATTTCATAGTGGATTCATTTTTTGCAAGAGGAGATGCACATGAGGATGTGCTAGAGGTGACTACTGCTAAGAACATACCATCATTTCCTGGATCTTCTCATATTGCTAGTACGGGAATGTTGCAGGCCACATTGGTAGTGAGCGATGAAGAAATGATTCCCTTAAAGATACAAAAGGTTCCAGGTACTTTAAAATTATTATTATATATACTCTAATTGTAATTTACTTTATGATCACTCATTTTGGACTAATGATCCCATGAATTTTTTGCAAGCAATGATATTTTCTATAAACATCTTAGTGACATTGCATTGCAGATATTTGGGCCCACCATACGTAAAAGGTGGTACATCATATGTGAACTAACCCTAATCCACTATTTTGATTTTATATAATTGCTAGAATAGTTTTCCTTTGATCCATTTCTTGAAGTGTAATAAATGTAGCTTCAGTTCATTTCTGAATCTAATAGGTTTGTTTTTGCTTTAAAAGGTGGAATGACCAAGAAAAAAGGTTAAAAGATGAATTGACAAACCAAATGGTTGAGTGGTTTGGAAATGACACCTTTGACAAATCCAAGCTCCTTGAAAAAGTTGGCACATATCTAAAGTATGTGAGGGACCAATATAGGACCCATTTCGAGAGGAACCTAAAGTACAAGTGTCCCCCCATGATTCCAGAGAGGGAGTGGAAGGACTTGATTTTGGATGCCAAAGAGAGAATTGATGCTAGAAGAAGGTACGATATACTATTAAGAATGTAATTATGTACTAATTAATTACTCTTTATATTTATATAATCTAACATATTTCAAACTTTCTATAGACTGAGTGACACGTCAAAGGCAACCAAGGCAAGACAAGAAAAGCATGGGCAACACAAACTTGGCTATGGTGGTTACATGAAACTTGTTGCATGAATTGTAAGTATCTCATGTAAACGAAATATTAATACAATTAAACATATTAATTTGTAATTAGAGTAGTAATTAATGTAACCTTTTTTGTTAATATTTTAGAGCATGTAGTTGATGGTGACCAAGTGGAGCATGATCTGGGTGCACAACATCAGGAACATGATGTTCCCCACTCAGGTAAAGAGGACCACTGTTATTCCTTTAAACAAATATAATTACAATTGGTGTTCAGCATTAATGTAACCTTTAGTATTTCAACTCCAGATGATCTAGAGGGTGTTCAACATGTTGAGGTTGAGGCTACACAAAATGATGTGGCCCCATTAGGTAAAGAGCACAACAATTATGTTCTCTAAATTAATGAAATACTTGTAGCAATAATATTTTTTTTTTTGAATTTAACCCATTTCTTTGTTATTGCAGAGGATACCCCTTCACTTCAATGTCCTCATCCTCTATATAGGACTAGGCATACATCGAGATCACAAGCAGTTGGAGGAACATCTGCAGAGGGGGGAAATGATGAAGAAACCAATGTTCCACTTAGTCTTTTCATAGCTTCAAAGAAAAAAAAAAAGAGAAATGATTGTAATCTAACTTATTTGATAATGACTGATTTTTATGTGTTAGTGAATGTAATTATGTGCTAATTAATGGTTATGGATGATATGTGTTAATTAATATTGATGAATGTTACGTTTTAATTAATGTTAATCAATGTTATGTGTTAATGAATGTTATGTGATATTAATGAATGAATGCTATATTTTATTAATGGTAGAATGAATGAATGAATGTTATAAGATGTTAACAGGGAATTTAGAGTGATGTTAGGGGGGGGGAAGGGCCAAATGAGCTTCCACATTCACATGGTTGGCCCTATTAAGTAGAGAATATTAAACTATTCTCGAAACCAAGCGAAGCTCAACAAGATAACACACTTTCAATATTTCATTATGTTGCATAGTTAATCTTATTGACTAATGTATATTGAATCTTAATTGCAGGGTCCAACAGAGCCAACACGAACAACAACACCACAAGTTGCTGGGTATAATGAACTCCCATATTGTCTTGTCTATACACAAACAATATGAGTTGCTTCTAGTGTTGATATCCAAGGCGAGACTGCAAAAGTTATGAATATGCCTCATCCTTGTAAGTTTTTTTATTACTTATAAGTCATGAATATGCCTCATCCTTGTAAGTTTTTTTATTACTTGTAAGACATTAATATTGCTCTTTAGTTGATTAAAATCATTTCAGTGAATGCAAATCTTGATTATTATAAAGTGATATTTGCACTATCAATATCAATTCCAAATTGAAACCCTTTCAGTGCATGCATGTTGTTTGTCAAAATGCCATCTCAAAAGTATCAACAAACAAACATTGGCATTCACAAAATCAAGAAAGACAAACTGAAAATTAGCAGTAGAGCATTCAAGTAAACTGTTTGTCAAGAAGCATAGTTGAAAAGATGCAAAAGAAATTGGTTTCAAAACAGGGGTAGACCATTATAAATTGGCAACTTGGCATCACTTCTCTTCTTACTTCTCCTAAACCCTCTTGCTCTGACTCTCACTTTTTCACCTAGCATCTAGGTAAGTTGTGAATATGCATCATCCTTGTAAGTTTTTTAATTACTTGTAAGTCATGATTATTGCTCTTTAGTTGATTAAAATCATTTCAGTGAATGCAAATCTTGATTATTATAAAGTGATATCTGCACTATCAATATCAATTCCAAATTGAAACCCTTTCAGTGCATGCATGTTGTTTGCCAAAATGCCATCTCAAAAGTATCAACAAACAAACATTGGCATTCACAAAATCAAGAAAGACAAATTGAAAATTAGCAATAGAGCATTCAAGTAAACTATTTGTCAAGAAGCATAGTTGAAAAGGTACAAAAGAAATTTGTTTCAAAACAGGGGTAGACCATTACAAATTGGCAACTTGGCATCACCTCTCTTCTTACTTCTCCTAAACCCTCTTGCTCCGCACTCTCACTTTTTCACCTGGCACCTGGGTAAGTTATGAATATGCCTCATCCTTGTAAGTTTTTTAATTACTTGTAAGTCATGAATATTTCTCTTTAGTTGATTAAAATCATTTCAGTGAATGCAAATCTTGATTATTATAAAGTGATATCTTCACTATCAATATCAATTCCAAATTGAAACCCTTTCAGTGCATGCATGTTGTTTGTCAAGAAGCATAGTTGAAAAGATGCAAAAGAAATTGGTTTCAAAACAGGGGTAGACCATTAGAAATTGGCAACTTGGCATCACTTCTCTTCTTACTTCTCCTCAACCCTCTTTCTCTACACTCTCACTTTTTCACTTGGCACCTGCAACTCTCACTCTCACATTCATAGTTTTATAAAGTTGGTGGGGTTTGGGTAGGGCCCATAGGCTGTGAGGGTTTGACCTTGGGCATGGAGTTTGAAAAAAAGTTCTAATTTTTTTTAAATCACTTATGGGCTGTTTGGCCATGGGAGATGCTTGGATGTCCTTGAGATGGTCAAGAGGCTCTTGGGAGTCCCTCAAACGTCTCAAGGATGTCCTAGAGATGTCTCAAAGATGATGGCATTGGATTGCACTGGGGCGGTAGGGGGATATCCCATCCAAGTCCCTGTATTCTGAAGGTGTCCCCATTTAAAAAACAAACAGTTTTGGGGGAGAAAATGTCCTTGTGGAACACTGGTTCTAGTACATACGTCTTGGTATGATTTTTTAAATAAGACAACAAAATTCATAAAAGGATACCTTTAGATTCTATATTAATCAATAAAAGATGTTTCTAATTCAATGTATGTACCAAACCCTATTACCATCAATATAACAACCCTAGCCTACAAATTGGACTGGTTAATTTTCTCCAATCAAACAAACATGTAATCACTCCATAAAGTAAGTACATTAAGCACACATCGAATTATAAAATAACTATCTGTGATACATCAATATGTGAAAGTTTAATGACCTAGATATTAGGACTGTAAAATACTATATCGTATCCTAATTTCTAAAATAACCCTTTTTGTGTGATGTGTGAAGTACAATACACAACTAGGAATTATGTTGAGTCAAATGCAAAATTGGTACTAACCATGGAAGCTGAGGATAAATCATGAACAAAATATCCGAAGCAACATAGGAATGACTCAAGTGCAGATGAATGCTAGGAAATAAAGTAGAAAACAATGCAAAATTAGGTAAGAAACTAGGTGACAATAAACCATGAACAACTTGAAATAATCTATAATTAATGATCAATGCGATCCATCAACCTGTGACTATGAAACGTAATCTGCAAACAGTAAACTTGTAGACCATTAAGAACAAGAAGAAACTTGTTAGTAGATCTGCCATTTCTTGTCAATTAATCATCAAAGAACTTGTGATCTACCATGCACCATGTATGTCGTATACCATATCTATCTACAAACATTTTGTATCGAGTAAAAGACATTTATTGATTCATTGAACTTGTTTTGCTTGGATCCAAACACCATGCAAACATAACCATTAATCCTAATAACCTGTGAACCATGGAGTGCAAACTAAATGGAATCATGTCCAAAATTTTGGTTAAAACAATCTAGGGAAAATAGTGTGATTCCAATTATCCATCTCAAAACACCATCATTAAAACTTCCATGTTCAATATATAGAAAAAAGTCTATTTTTTTAATCATTTTACTCATCAATATATTCTTTTGCTAAATAAAAGTTGGATTTATATTAAAAGAGCTAAGTATTACAAAACCATTTTAGCACAGTTTGTATACCTATCATTTATCACTATTTCTTTTTGACAGATTGTTGCCTTTTTCGAGTGGTAGTGTTCTAGTATTGATTAATGTGCTACATCATAATGTGTTCAACTTAAAAGAAGTACTAAATTTTACCTGATATTTCTTTTAAATTGAGGGGTGAATTAGTTATATCCTCTAAACCAAGCATTATTTTATCATATTCATTGTCAGCATTCCTTCAATATCTGTTTGTGAATATTTAGGGTGACATGATTAGCATCCTCCCCTTTGTACAAAATTATTGATTACATGAAATGGATTTTTTATGTCATTTTTCAATATACCATGGTTGCATATGTTTATACGTAAAGTTATGAATCCAAAATTGTCAAATAGATGTTACATAGATAACAGTCTTTCTTTCTTGCTATCTATTAAAGATAATGGAAAAGTTTTCATTGTCCTTTAATTCTCGTATACATTACTTGAACCCAGTCTATGTGTCTTTATGGTCGAAGTCATGGAATTTCAGCAATTTAATTCTTAGTATATAGCAATAGCCTATTAGCAAGCTAACTCTAGTGAAGACAAATTTGAAAGAATTCATAAAATAGGAGTTGTCAATGACATATACTGACGCTTGAGTTTTATGTTTCTTTTGTTATAGGCTCCGTTGATGTAAGGGATAAAGAGGATCGATGGATACAAATATGGGTTAAGAAGGGGGATATGATTATCCTCCCAGGAGGAATCTATCATCGATTTACCCTTGACACAAACAACTACATTAATGTAAATGCTCTTTTATCTCAAGGACACTCACTATAAATCATTTCTTATATGAACTAGAGGATACTATTATTGTTTCTTTGACTTTTATCATAGATCCTGAGGCTTTTCCAAGGCGAGCCAGTCTGGACAAAATACAATCATCCTTGTGAGGAGCATCCTGCTAGGTAAGACCCCTAATACTTGTAAGACCAAGATGAGAATTTCAATTTGATTGTTTTCAAGAAAACATGAACATTCTAGTTTTACATATAAAAATGACATATTTTTGTGATGGCATGTTCCAATATGTATTTTCTTTTGATAGATTGGTTGTAGGTTCTAGAGAGGACCCACTTCCAAAGAGATAATGTTGTTATAAATAGGCTATTGGTGAAGAATAACTGAAGAAAATCAATAAAAAACTACATCAACAATATCCAACATAGTCAAAAACATTAATCTAAAGATTCTTTTTAGCCCTCATCTTTCTTGACAACTTATTTATCTTTTGACAGCACCAAACTGCTTGAGAAGCATCTTCTTACTCAAAGAAAAAATGAGATAAAAAATAATTGTCCAATCACTCGCATCAACATCAACCATGCCAGAATTTGATGTTTCAAGATACAACATGGATATTGCATAACATAGAGAAGCCATCATTTGAAGGAAACAGGAACCCAATGAAGACATTAAATGGGCATGAAGGCACAACCAAGGGCCATTGAGTAGAAGGAAAAGGAAAAATATTGGAAACAAGAGGAGGAGCACTTGGAAAAGAAGGTAGGGAAAATAGCAGTCTGACCAATAAAGAAGCTGAACTCTGAGGGCAAACTACCAGAGATAGCAAGAAACTCTCCAGCCAAAGGAGGGGAGACAAAACCAACAATCTTTTCTTAGGGAGGAGCTCTAGACCCCAAATCTGAAGAAAGAAACAAAGCTAAGAGAATTGGAGAACAACAAGAATGTAAAGTGCACCCCTGATTTGCTAACCAATTTTTTTTTTCACTTTTTTGTGATTTAGTTTTCAGACATTATAACAAACACTTCACATGTAAATTACTCAAATAGTATGCACTGCAAAATTCTGCAGCCAACCCTTTTTTCCAAAATACAAACAACAAGCATTACATTAAATAGTTTGCTTGCAATTCAAATCACAGTGTTTCTGATTTGAAACAAGTTTATTGATGTCTAAGTTCTAATGATATTGCATGTCCTGAATTTGAGATTGTAAACCCAGATATCATTCATGGATAAAAACTGTTAGGAAATATATTATTAGTGTGAATTTTGTTACAATGGTTATGAGTTGTTTTAAACAACTGACTAATTCTAGAGTCAGGGAAAACTACATGGAGAAATTTGTCAACCTTTCCTTCATTTAAACCAAGTAAACCTTTATGTATATGTATATGCATATGCATATGGATATGTATTTTGAAAAGTACTCCCTTAATTTAAAAATTATTAACAATCAAATGATTGTACTTAAATCAGTTGACCATAATTGGTGAGGGTGATGATATGTTTCTTGATTATACCATCCACAAAATGCTCAAAATTAAATGAAAATCTTTAATGAATACACAAAACTATATACATATGCATATACATATACATATACATATGTATATGCATATGCATATCCATATGCATATACATAAAGGTTTACTTGGTTTAAATGAAAGAAAGGTTGACAAATTTATGGTGATCTCTTGGTGACCACACCATAATTAGGACAATGATCTCAAACACACTTTTTACCATTCTCTTGGTGATTGTGCCCAATTGTGTATGTCTTGCTTATGTATGAAAATTGTATTTTGTAGCTTTCCACCGACGATGTATTTGAGATGTCTTTCATTTAGATATGGCATGAGCTTAGTCCTAGAGTGAGACTAGGGAGCTGGACCATCTCAACCATGGTGCACTTGATCATATTAGCTTGAAACTAGTGTGCCTCATATTAGCCTCAAACCTATGCCCCCTACTGGTAGGTGGTGGGGATAGAATATCATTCGCTGTACATATCAATGACTGGATAATAATAATTTTTTTTTGATAAAAATATTATCATCGTCGGAATTATGACGAATACCAAGCTTTCCATTGACGATGAAATCAGCGGACATACAACGTTCTCGTCGGTCAAAAGGTTCTGGAGTCGTCGCACTTCCGACTCAAACTACACAAACATCTGACAAGGATGTTGTACGTGCGATAGCACTTCATAATCGGACAGTTGTCAATGCCTCCGAATGGACTGACGACACAAGCGTCGGACAAACAGCATCACCGTCGGTGTGAAGTTCCAAATTGTCGTCGAATTTGCGAAGAAATCTACTGAAGCATCTGATGGGGATGCTACATGTCCGACGACTTTTTTAACTAGAAGAGCGATCATGCCCACCATCGGCAGAGTCCATGGGATTGTCGTATTTCCGACAGTCAAGGGCATCATCGACAAATCCGATGACGAGTTTTCAATGGCTACTTTTGTCGACACTCCGACAAAAATTTGTTGCAATTCCGACAATCAACCATCAGAAATTAGCTCCGAATGTACTAGTGTGCTATCGGTGATGATTCTGGGTGGTTTGTGGTCACCACCTCTAAATTTCCTCACATGGCTCTAGCTATTTCACCTCCCAGGAGGGAGGAAGGAGAAGAGAAAAAAGGAGACAGGTGGTCCATGCCGGACTCGACCCCTGGAACCGTTGATGTATGGGGCAGGAAAGATGATCAAGATCCTCCCCCCTCGGCTGCCACTACTTTGGCTACTTGAGGAGGTTATTTTTTATGAATAGTTTTGTTTTATGGATCCATTTTCTTGCCGTTTGACTCTCGTCCAGTGATCTCGTATCCTCCGACCTTTTTTTGTGAATATGTACTTTAATATTAATAATTAATAGAGAAGGCCTATTCATCAAAAAAAAAAAAAATAGTAAAATTAAAAAAAATAAAAAAATAAAAAAATAAAAAAAATTAATCAAATATGAAACTTGTGAAAAAAGTTGCAAAGGTTGATAAAACTTTCCAAATGAATTTATTAGAATATATCTTCATGATCAATGAAGAGGTCCATAAATCAAAATTTTAATGATTAATGAAACTTCTACAAGAATAAAATTAAATCAATAAAGACGGCCATGAATTGAAATTAAAAAAATTAATGAAGCTTATTAAAGAATAAAGTTAATCTAAGCTTTCTAAAAATTTAAAAATATCTCTGAGCTAGATAAGGGGAAACTGGTGTATATCGATGAAATTCCTTAACAATTTTTTGGAATCATTTTCCACGCATAAATAACACTATGAGTACTTTCCACGCAATAGAAGGGGATTTACATCGAACTTCGTTTAGGCGATTAAACCGGAAGATTTGAGAATAGTCAATCGTCTGTTTGAAGAAAACAAATGTTGGAATTATCAAGCTTCCCAGGAGGTGTCAATAACATGCCATCACTCTCTATAAATACCACAAGCTCTGCTTCTGAACGTAGGTAGTGAAATTTCAAAAAACAAGTCCAAAATTTCAAAAAACAAGTCTGAAATTTCAAAAAACAAGTCTGAAATTTCAAAAAACAAGTCTGAAATTTCAAAAGGTTTGTAGAGAATTTGTGAATCTATGGCTAGAATTGGAAATGGAGATGCAAACCAATATTCTTTTCATAATACTTTGCTTGAGAAATCAATAGAAGATTTGAAGGAGCTTTTGTTCCACAGAGACGTCTCCATTATTGGTGTGCATGGTATGGGCGGTGGTGACAAAACGACTTTGGCCTTGGCTTTATGTGATGATCCCCACATCAAAGGTGACATATTTTATCCATCATTCTTCTGATGATTTCCCCAGCTTAGGGATTTTGTGGTTGTTTTGCAGCTTACTAAGAACACAATTGTTTTTGTGGACATCAGGTTGTTTCGCAAATATAGTTTTCATCACTGTTTCACAATCCCCAAATCTGAAGGGAATTTTAAAGATTTTATGGGAGAAGATCTTTGGGAAGAATGTAGCTGAGTTTCAGAATGTGGAAGATGCACGTATGGAGCTTCAGCAGCGGTTTTTAAGGCAGTCTAAACCAACTTTGGTGGTGTTGGATGATGTTTGGTCCAGAGCTGATTTGGAAATATTACTATTTGAAGCTCCAGGATACAAAACCCTCATCACAACCAGAGATACTTCTACCATCCCCAGAAACGCATCTACTCGGCTGTATCAATGGCCATTGTTAAACAAAGAGGATTCTCTCTCACTTTTCTGCTTATCGGCATTTGGACAGACATCAATTCCAAGTACGGCAGATGCAAATCTAGTCACAGAGGTATAGTTTCTCTTACCGTGAAAACAATAGATGTTAATAAACCAAAAGCCTAATGTGAAATCAAATGAGAACAACATAAGTAAAAGGAAATTTTGAGCTTATTTGGGTTTTTGCTTTGGTACATTGCAATTATTGTCTGTTCTCATTGTTCTGGTACTTTTTAAGTACTTTGTAATCCACAAAAGTTATAGCTCAAATTGTATAATACAATCTCGTTGCTTTTAGATCATAGAGGGCTTCCTTAGACATTAATAAAAATATCGCTATTGTGAATGACAGGTGCAAGCCGAATGCAAGGGTTTGCCTCTTGCTCTTAAAGTGGTTGGAAGTTCTTTGTACGGGGAACCTCATGTGGCCTGGGAGAATGCAAAGAAAAGGCAGTCCATATCCATTTATCACGAAGAAGGGCTTTTCAGATGCCTGAAGACGAGTATTGATTGCTTGGATGATGTTGGGAGGGAATGTTTCTTAGACACAGCCTCATTTCCAGAGGACAAGAAAATTTGTGCTGATGCACTGCTCAACATTTGGGTTTATGTTCGGAAGATGGAGTGGCAGGATGCCTATATTATGTTACAGGAACTTGCAAGAAGAAATCTCCTCAGTCTAATAAGCAATCAAGGGTAAAAGTCTTTCCTTGCATATAAATTTCCTGTTTTCATTTTTTTAGAACATTGGGCTGACTTGATTTTTGCAATTATCAGAATCCAATCAACAATCTCGTACGGATGTGCCTCTGAGCTGTTCTTTTCGCAGCATGATGTGATGCGAGACTTAGCCTTGTATTTGGGATGTCAGGACAGTATAGTCCACAGAAAGAGGTTACTCATGCCCAGGAAGGAGCATTGCCTACCAGGGGAATGGGAGTTGCTTAGAGATGGACAGTTCAGTGCTAAAATTGTATCTATTCACACAGGTGGGATATTTCGCCCAAATACTTATTTAGTGGCAAAATTTGAAGGCTATGTGAACTATTAACAAATATTTAGATTTATTGTGTTTTTGTCCTACTTCCTCATATAAGTTATATATGATTGAAGCAAAATACCTTTGATATCAATTTTTTTCACTAGCTAGTAGTTTACTTGACCGCTGAAAGATGTTCTAATTCAATTGCATATGCGATTTATCTTATGCAGGCTCTATGGCTGAGAGTGACTGGTATGAGATGAATCTTCCGGAGACAGAGTCTCTGGCGTACTCTCTGGTGTTACACTTGCTCTATGGCCCTATGCTCAGAGATGGTCTGTTACCAACTGCCATCTGGTTAAAAAATTGCCATATAATCTCGGAAATATGAGTTCTCTAAGGATGTTAAGAGTATCAGCATTACCAGGCCTGAAAGAGCTTCCGGTATCAATTGGAAAACTTGGGCAGCTGGAATTTCTAGACATTTCACTGTGCGAGGGCTTGGAAAAACTTCCTGATGAAATAGGTGAGCTCAAGAAGTTGAAAGAGTTTGACATGAGAGAGTGTTATCATTTAAGGGAGTTGCCAGATAGTGTTTGTGGATTAAGCTCCCTCAAACATGTTATCTGCAATGAGAATATTGGGGTCAAGTGGTTACGAGCTAAAGCCTCTTATATCCCTGATCTCAGAGTTGAAATTGTGGAACCAAAATTCATTTTTCTGACCCTAACGTTTTAGTGTGTATTAAGTTATGAGTGCTCTGTAATTAGGTTAGATGATCATTATTATTTGTATAGTTTATTAGATATTTCTAGGTGTTGGTTTCTGGGGAAGTATGAGTAGAATTCACTTTGGATTGGCTTGAAGAGTGAATTTTTTCCCGAATCTGTAGCACAACAGTAGCTTCAAGTAATTTCTGTCATCAAGTCTAAATACCAAATGGATTAAACAAAAGTATTTTATTCTATGATCCCCGTGTCTCCAGTGTAATTATTTTAAAGCAAAGAGCGAATGTGGAGTTTCTCAAGACAAACCTGATAAAGCGAGTTTACGTGAAACTTCGTGCAATTCAGAAGCCAAAAACGAAATGCAGTTCAAGGAAAATGTAAGAAAAAATGAATACAAAATATCGATTCTTTTTCAACTTACATAAATATGACGGTAGCCTTAGAAATGATTGTTCATGATGGAAACGTTGTTTCATCCATTAAAATGCACAACAAATACTTTCCATCATGTTTCTAGTAACATAGATGACCTACTCTACAAAAAAAATATTTTTGTTGTTCCATAAACTTGATTACCATATTGTTATTGATAATACATTTACAAAGCTGACTAAATCAACTACTATATTATGATTGGTAATAAACTGAAAAAGGTGAATGACTTTCTTGACTAAGCAATGAGTAAATTTAAAAAATTGTACAACAAAGCTACAATGCAGCCAAACCTATTACTCTAATTAAATGTTATGAATAGTGAATGCAACAAATCGACATATATTTGGAAGGATAGTTGTGATGAAACCCCTTGCTTATTCAAATTCAATACATACTCTTCTCATAGTTTTCAAGCCTTTTGGACTATATTTCACTCATAATATTTTTTTAATTCACTTAACAATGATTATCAATTCAATTGACTAAGTATTCTCCCTCTAGCTTAGAAGTGTTGACATCATAACTTCTCCATTCACCTTGGTGTTGTCAACTCAATATCACGACTTATATGCTTATACGAAGTGGAAAGTTCTCAAGATTATGGATATCACTAGACATAGACCTAAACCTTGATGGGTTCATTCATGATGATCCTACCTACATATTTCCTTTGGAAAAAAAAATGCTTCATAATCTGCACATCAATAATAAAGGGAGTTCATTCTCTCCTCTTACATGAGATCTCTAATCTCACTTTAAACCATGAATACTCATTAGTTGTAAGCTATTAACTTAGTCTAATTATAATAGAATGATATTTATTTTTCATCAAGTGTCGGTGCCATACTAAACATTATCAATCAGTACTATACAAATCTATCAAATACATATCTAGGTCATATCATTTCATAATCTTCAAATTCTCATAATGATTGACTCTAGCATACATCAAATATTCACACTTGGGGAATGACTCTAACATACATCACATATACACAATGAGTAGTTCTAACATACATCACATAATATAGTGACTAGCTCTAGCATTCATTAGAAATACATAGTGAGTGGTTTATACACACATAAGTAGTATAATAGTGAAAAGCTCAAACAGAAGGGTAGCTAACTAACACTAACCTATAGTGCATCTCAAATAGAAAAGGAATATATGTGCATTACACTATACACCATGGGTCCCACTCTTTTCCTCGTCTTTCTACGCCAATGGGCAGCTAGGAAGAGGATGTGATGCATATAATATTACATTAGGGGTCCATCCTCAACTTAATTTGGCTAATTGTACCAACTAACAATTAGGAGGAGGATTCAATATATCCCATAGTACACTAGGGGTGTATCCCCCATTGCATAGATTTCTATAAGTAGCTAACCAACCTAGCTTGGTGGATTCAAAGGCATCAATTCGCAACATTAAAATATGGTTAGTATAATATGGTTATAATGCCATTAAAATAAATCATTTTTACTTATCATGAAATATACAAACCATTCTTAGATTAAGGAAACTTTGTTCCTAGTTCATAATGGGTATAATTTTTGTCATAGATTTAATCTAAAATTGATATGCCCCTAAGCTTGTAGTGTGTATTGGGTTATGGGTAGTCAACTTGTGGCTACCTTAACTCTTAATTAAGCTATATTATCTATATTATATTGTTATTTAATTATTTAGGTCATCTTAGAGCCTATATAGTGTTATTTAAGTTGGCCTGAGTGATATCCTCGACATAATCATATATATAGGATTAAGGTTGGTTATTCTCATCATATTGATTATTGCATTCTCGTTGAAGACTATTGAAGGACCTCCTTAATGTGGCATATTATTATCAATTATTTGTAGCATATTTTATATTATGTTCTCTTGTGCAAGGTAGTTTATAACAAGTGATATTAGAGCTATGATTTTGGGAAAGGTGGACAAAAACTTAGTTTTTGAATTTATTAGAATTTCTAATTGATGTTTGAAGATCATATAGGGAAGCTATAGTCAAAAAATCTAGTCTCTATCATCATTATATTGCAAGTTATTGCACTTTTATGATTTTGATAAATTTACCTTCTAGACCATAAAATCAAGGTTATTTTTTTGAATTTTTTACATTTTTGAAAAAGCTCATCAAAATTCATCTTGGGTATATTAATTTTAGTTTTTAATTTGAATCCATTCACATCGTGTATTGGTCATATAAAAGATGGGTCAATTGAATTTGATAGAAAGGTTATCTATTGAAAGCATTTTTTCTTAAACCCTAGTGTTAATGGAAGTTCCTAATTTTGACAAAAGTTGAGTTGCATTATAATAGTGGTACAAATATAAAAGAGTTGATGGTAAATATCTAGCATGAAAATTATGTTTTTACTTGTGTATAAGAGGTGAAGCCAGACAAGGGTATGGACCATTGGATGAGTACTTTACTTTTTTTGATAAACTAGAACAAGCTTTCTTACATCTATGGGATCCTAAAGAAGAAGTATACGAATAGGAGGAAGAAAATGAATACAAGACAAAAGAGGAAGAATAAAATAAAGAAGAAAAGGAAGAGGAGGAAGAAGAAAAAGAAGATAGAGAAGTAGAAGAAGAAGGCTTAGAGGAAGGAGATAATATAGGTACATTCACTTTAGCTCCAAGAAAGGAGATGATACAAACACAAATCAAATATGAATACTTTGAGTATAGATTTGGAAATGAGAGTCAGAGAGGAACCCATATCTGCAATTTGAGCCCAAAAGTTTCAGTCTATGGGGCTAGGTGACTTAGTCGTATAGGTGTTAGATGCAGACATTGATAAAAGATTTAAAATCATAATGTTTCTCTAAATATTCTCTTAAAGTTTCATAAAAAAATGCTTGAAAACTTTTCAATGACTACCACTATCTAGGGTTTTCTACTTTTTAAAAATCTAGTCCTCCTTGTCTTAGTCTACATTGCCTAGACCTATATTCGAGTTTTGCCGAACCTGTAACTTACACACACAAGAGAGGAAAAATGTTGATGGGTTTATATTGGTTTGTCTAGGTCATGTTTGTGACTAAATCTATAATGATGAATGAAATAAAAAAGAGGATTTTCCCCTGCAAAGCTAGAGACTAGATCTAGAAATTTAAATTATTATACCTTCCTTTATGAATCTCCTTTTCCTTGAAGTCTTCATAAAAAGGTTGATGTTTCTATGTAGAACTTATAAATGTCTTCACATAAATTTGATCATGGATATCATCTTGAATGATTCAAAATTTGAATACTTGATCTCTTTGTCACTGCCTTAATGATGCTTGATTGTTTTCCTAATATAAATTAAATTGCTCTTGAGGAATTTTAATTGAGAGACATTTCAAATGAGGGGATAAGGATTTATTTTATACCCATCTTCATGAAACATGTTGAGAATTATAAAGAAGACCAATATGAAATTTTGTTTCTCGATCAAAATTTTCTGATGGTTAGAGGGTTTGTATTTGAGCCCATTTGGCTTGGACTCTAGTGCCTAAAGCCCTAGTCCAATCCTTTTGGACTAGACAAAGGTTTGGAAGTCAAAACAAAGTGTAGAAACCATATATTTAGCATTGGTTTGAGCATAGTCCGGTGTTAATTAGAGCATACAAGGCAAAAACACTAAAGTGAGGCCCAAGTGAGCATGAAATTTTATGAGGATACAATTTATGACTCTCTCTCTCTCTCTCTCTCTCTCTCTATATATATATATATATATATATATATATATATATGTATATATATATATATATATATATATATATATATATACACACACATAGATGTATGTATACATACATACATACATACATATATAAATATATATATTTATATATCCCCACACACACACACACACACACTATTGTAAGGGGACTCTTACGAGGGGCACTTATGAAGAGACTTTTGGATGACTTTTGTGTTCATATTCTATATGAAATGGTTTATGGAGTTGTATAAATTTACAAATATAATAGAGAAGGCATTGAATTGTACGATTTATATATTCTTATGTGTTATCATTATTGGTCTCTTATATGTTAAATTGGTACTCTCTCTCTCTCTCTCTCTCTCTCAATATATAGACACACTATCGTATGGAGACTTTGAAGAGGGGGACGTATGAAGAAACTTTTGGATGACTTTTGTGCTCACACTTTATGTGAAATGGTTTATGGAGATGTATAATTTTACAAAGATAATAGAGAAGGCATTGAATTGTATGATTTAGATGTTCTTGTGTGTTATCATTATTGGTTTCTTATACGTTAAATTGGTAATCACTCTGTCATTATATAAATCATAAGTAATCCATTGAAACATTAATATAGACTATGCAAGTGATATAAATAAACACAATCATTTCTTGGTACCTCAATTTGAATGTGTTGATTTACCCTTATCTCTTCACACGTTGAGATTTATTACACTTATTTTATCATTGTTATAGATTATAAACACTTTATAATACAATTCATCATGAGTTTAAGAACATAATTTCTACTTCTTATGACAAAACTCTCATAATTTATAACGAATTTATTACAAAAATATAAATTAATTTGAAATTATAACGTCCATAAAAATAAAATTAAAAATCAATCAAATATAACACTTGTGATAAAAGTCATGAAGGTTGATAAAAACAATCCAAATAAATTTATTAGAACATATCTTCATGATCAATGAAAAGGTCCATACGTCAAAAATGTAAAGATTAACGAAGCTTTTAAAAGAATAAAATTAAATCAATAAAGACGTCCATGAATTCAAATTTTAAAAATTAATGAAGCTTAAAGAAGAATAAAGTTAAATTAAGGTTTCCTCAAAATTGAAACAGATCTCTGAGATGGATAAGGAGAAACTCGTGTATATCGACGAAACTCCTTAAGAATGAAGTAGTTCGAAGTTTGAATTCCTAACCATTTTTTCAATCATTTTCCAACGTAGAAAGCACTACGGTTGCTTTCCCCGCATTAAAAGGGAATTTACGTCGAATTTCATTTACGCAATTAGACCGAAGATTCGAGAATAATCGTCTGTTTGAAGAAAACAAATGTCCAAATTATCATGCTTCCCAGAAGGTGTCCAAATTAACGTGCCTATCACTCTCTATAAATACCACAAGCTCTGCTTCTGAACTCATCGATCAGTGAAATTATAAGCTTGCAATTTTTAAGAATTAGCGAACTTAGGTAGTGAAATTTCAAAAAACAAGTCTGAAATTTCAAAAGGTTTGTAGAGAATTTGTTAATCTATGGCTAGAATTGGAAATGGAGAGGCTAACCAATATTCTTTTCATAATACTTTGCTGAGAAAACAAAAGGGAATTTGAAAGAGCTTTTGCTCCAGAGCGACGTCTCCGTTGTTGGTGTTCATTGCATGGGCGGTGGTGGGAAAACGACTTTGGCCTTGGCTTTATGTGATGATCCCCATATCAAAGGTGACATTTGTTTTCCATCATTTTTCTGATGATTTTTCCAGCTTAAGGATTTTGTTGTTCTTTTGCAATTTACTAATAACCCAATTGTTTTTGTGGACATCAGGTTGTTTCAGAAATATAGTTTTCATCACTGTTTCACAATCCCCAAATCTGAAGGGAATTTTAGAGACAATATGGGAGAAGATCTTTGGGAGGAATGTACCTGAGTTTCAGAATGTGGAAGATGCACATATACAGCTTCAACAACGGCTTTTAAAGCAATCTAAGCCAACTCTGGTTGTGCTAGATGATGTTTGGTCCAGAGCTAGTTTGGACAAATTACTATTTGAATCTCCGGGGTACAAAATCCTTGTCACAACTAGAAACGGTTCTATCGTCCCTAGAAACCCCTATACTCGGCTGTATCAATTGCCATTGTTGAACAAAGAGGATGCTCTCTCACTTTTCTGCTTGTCAGCATTTGGACAGACATCAATTCCAATTACGGCAGATGCAAATCTAGTCATAGAGGTATAGTCTTTTCTTACCAAATGTGAATAAAACTAAAGCTTCTTATCAAATCAAATAAAAATAATATAAGTGAAAGGAAATTATGAGGTTATTTGACGTTTTGCTTTGGTATATTGCAATTATTGGGTGTTCTCATTGTTCTGGTACTTAAAGTACTTTGAAGTTGAAGAAGTACTTAATCCACAAAAGTAATAGCTCAAATTGTATAAAATATCGCTATTGTAAATGACAGGTGCAAGCCGAATGCAAGGGTTTACCTCTTGCTCTTAAAGTGGTTGGAAGTTCTTTGTACGGGGAACCTCATGTGCCTGGGAGAATGCAAAGCAAAAACTTTCCCTGGGAGAATCAATATCCCCATATCACAGCGAAGGGCTTTTTAGACGCTTGGAGACCAGTATTGATTGCTTGGATGATGTTTGGAGAGAATGCTTTTTAGACTTCGCCTCATTTCCAGAGGACAAGAAAAGTTGTGCTGATGCACTGCTCAACATTTGGGTTTATGTTCGGAAGATGGAGTGGCAGGATGCCTATACTATATTACTGGAACTTGCAAGAAGAAATCTCCTCAGTCTAATAAGCAATCAAGGGTAAATGTCTTTCCTTGCATATAAATTTCCTGTTTTCATTTTTTAGAACATTGGGCTGACTTGGTTGTTGAAATTATCAGAACCCAATCAACAATCTCGTACGGATGTTCCTCTGAGCTGTTCTTTTCACAGCATGATGTGATGCGAGACTCAGCCTTGTATTTGGGATGCTAGGACAGTATTGTCCACAGAAAGAGATTACTCATGCCCAGGAAGGAGCATTGCCTACCAGGGGAATGGGAATTGCTTAGAGATAGACAATTCAATGCTCAAATTGTCTCTATTCACACAGGTGGGATATTTCACCCAAATACTTAATTAGTGGCAAAATTTGAAGGCTATGTGAACTATTAACAAATACTAAGATTTCTTATGTTCTAGTTCAATTGCATATGTGATTTGTCTTATGCAGGTTCTATGGCTGAGAATGAGTGGTATTCGATGAAACTTGCGGAGACAGAGGCTCTGGTGTTACACTTTTCTGCAAGCGAATACTTTCTTCCGCCATTTCTGAAAACCATGAAAAAACTCAAAGTTCTGATAGTATGTAATTTGGGTTCAGAGAGGGCCACAATAAAAGGTCTAGATGCCTTATCTTCACTCCCTCAACTCAGAAGTGTTCGCTTGGAGAGGTTGGTAGCACCCAAACAGATCAAAGCAATACAAAACTTGGACAAACTTTCTCTAACCTTATGTGAAGGGGTTTGTAAATATGTCCACATTCAATTACTCCAATGTGCATGAATTTAGCCTGGACCATTGCAGTGATTTGGAGGAGTTGCCCCCTGCCCTCTGTCATATGCCCTCTGTTCAGACATGGTCTGTTACCAACTGCCATCTGGTTGAGAATTTGACATATAATCTCGGAAATATGTGTTCTCTAAGAATGTTAAGATTATCAGCATTACCAGGCCTCAAAGAGCTTCCGGCATCAATTGGAAAACTTGGGCAGCTGGAATTTCTAGACATTTCACTGTGCGAGGGCTTGGAAAAACTCCCGGAGGAAATAGGTGAGCTCAAGAAATTGAAAGAGTTTGACATGAGAGAGTGTTATCATTTGAGGAGGTTGCCTAGAAGTGTTTGTGGACTAAACTCCCTCAAACATGTTAGCTGCAATGAGAATATTGGGGACAAGTGGTTGCGAGCTAAATCTTGTTCTATCCCTGATCTTAGAGTTGAAATTGTGGAAGCACAATTCACTTTTCTGACCCTAACTTTTTAGTGTATTGAGTTATGGGTATTCTGTAACTAAGCTGTACGATCATTATTATCTGTCTAGTTTATTAGGTGTTTCTAGGTGTTGGATTTTCATGTGCACATGGACAATTGATGGACTCTACTAAAGGGTTTTTTTTTTTTGAAGTACAATTCATTTTGGATTGGTTTGAAAATTGAAATAGAATAAGTTGCTTTCGAATAGACTATGTGTAATTTTTTGCATCAATGTTTCGGATCACACTCCATGATCCATCATGAGGATTTCTCACTCTGCATGCTCTATAGCTATTCATCTTGATGATCGAGTGTGATCTGAAACGTTGATGCAAAAAATTACATACAGTCTATTCTGAAAGTAGCTGATTCTATCTCATGAATTGTGGAAACTTAATGTCTATTATTGAAGATTCCTAAATCTGTACTCCCTATAATATGAATTAAACATAAATGTTCTATTCTATGATCGCTACATCTCTAGTGTAATTATTATAAAGCAAAGAGCGAAAGTTTAGGTGAAACTTTTTGCAATCCAAGGCAATCCTCTATTTATTATAAAACAAAGAACGAATCCATGGAGTTTCCTTATAAAGCAAGTTTAGGTGAAACTTTTTGCAATCCAAGGCAATCCTCTATATCTTAAACTCCATGCCGTTGCAAATTTTTCTATTAAATATTGACATTGTCTCGAAAAGTTATTTTATAATTGATAAAAATATGACATAACTAATTGAGATTAAACAAAGTCACTTGGATTAACTTCAAATGCAACCACGCTATAATGATTGGATAGTGAAAATGAAGTCTAATAAAAACAAGGGTTGTACTATAGTCGTAGTCCCTACTAAAGTTGGAAGCTCACAGGAAAATATGTTCGTGGATGACAGAATCGTTGCCATCATCCGCCTCAAGAATAGTAACTGATGTAGAATGAATCAACTGATTGCACACACGAAGTTTCTAGGTTGGTGAATAATGAAATTGTACAGATATTTTCATCGGTTATAGGTACAAATTTGATTTTAAATAATTTTCTCAATCCACACAAAGTTCTTTTTCAAAATATCTACCAAAGTTTCAAACATTGTTCAACCATTTGTTGGATAAGTAGTCAAAACAAGAAACTGAATGACAACTGCAAAAAAATGTAATAAAATAAAATACCAAATAAATTCTACGACTTCAAAAGAATGATAAAATAAAATGTAAAAAAATTAAGTAATAAAGAACGTAACTAAATATAATAAAAATATAAATAAAAAAAAAATAATTATATATAAAATAAAAAGGTATGAGACAATTTTGAAGAGCATATATATCAAATTTTTTAAGTAAAATTAAATATATGACACTTGGTCTATTGGTGAAGTTGAATGGCACCAAATGAGCCCACCAAGGATCGAGTCTTGCTGAGTGCAAGACATCCTCAGTCTCCATTGCTCCTATAAACAATAGCTACTCCACAACAATAAGAAAAGATTCTATATTATCTTTTTTTTCATAATTTTAATTTTCCATAAGAACATTGTAACTGCTTAAATTTAAACAACAACATGGAAACATGAGGTAAGTGTTTACATTTTTTTTAGTGTGATGTGTGGGACAGGGAGTAGAGCTAGGAATTCAAATGACAGTGGAAGTGGAGAGGGAATAGATGATGCAAATGTCGATGGTATTGATCTTATCCTACCTTTTGCTTTGCATGTCTGGGTGTAGAAAATGTCTCTCTTGTGGTTGTAGATGTTCCAGGCAAAACCTAGTACCATGGGAAGCAGAGTAATTTTTTAACTTTTAGAAGAAATATTACTTATGTATCCACGACTCGAAGTGATTCTAGATCTTCATCTCAGCGAAAATATTTATAATTAATTCAATTTAACTTGTGCGGGGATTTTAGACTTGTTATGCCTATTTAAACATCACACAACAATCATAATTCAATGCAAAGGTGACTGCTTAAACTTTACCCATCAATCACAGTTCATTATGTGTGTGATTGTCTTCTAACTTTCCGTATACTTTTCTAGACTCCTCAAAATTTAAATGTCACCTAGTTTGTTCCCCAAACCCTATTTAAATATTATCTATAATTCATAAGATATGTGCATGATAGTCCAGTTGAGATTTCTTGTGTCTTCAATCAAATTTATTTAAACACCATCCAATTTGGTAATTTATAGAATATTTGATGATGAAATGCGAGCTTGAAGTTGGAACCTCTTTCTTGCAAAAAGCACTAATACTTTGTCTATTAGCTCATAGCCATGAAGAAGTGGTAAACTATATATATATATATATATAGATGGATCAGTAAAGAGCTATAGTTGAGAATATTTAATAGTAATATAAATATAATAAAATGCTAGAAAATATTAGATTAAACTATTAACAGTAATGGGATTAAAGCCTCTTGACTTGGTAAAAAATGAAAATTGACAAAGGAAGTGGTTAATCAGTAGAGGAGGGAGAACTTGGAAGGAGGGAAGGATCAACTTCGTTGAGAATGACACAAACATGCTTGTCCCAATCAGTTTGCTTTGGTTTGGGGAAGCATTCGATCACATCCTCGGGTTCATCAGCTCAACATGCCCAATTCTCCTTTAAATCTTCTTCCCAATCCAGCAAACGCTCGTTTGAGGTGAATTCTGAGTAGCCATGCAAGCCAAGAAATTTTCTAATCCAATCATCATTCTCTATCTCTGTCTACTTGAATAGAGCCCAAAGAAAGCTGGCATTCCTTTCTACCATAAAAATTCTAGCTTTGAAACTTCACTCATTCTCAAAAGACAAAATGGGGAAACTTGGCAGTTGTTTTCCATTCTTATGCTCATGCTAAAATCAATCAGAAAAGGAATGGTCAATTTTTCATCTATGTTTTTGAGGACTTGATATAGACCCCCAACAAGTCAACCTTAAACACTTTTCTACATAAAATCTCTCTTTTTTTCTTCAATAACCCAAAATGGAGAAGGGTGGCGAGAAAGACTGCATGAATTTCAGTGTAGAGCCTTTATTTATGGTTTGTTCTGAAAAAGAGATCCCCTGAAATCATCTTAATAGCTCTGGAAATAACAAAGTGATTCTTTGTCAAAACCTCCTACATCCTCTTTTCTTTTATCTCTTTTAAAAACACCATTTGCCTTTTTGAAGAGAGAAGGTAAATTGGAGTATCCATCTGCTTAGCTCTCAATCTTGACTTGCAAACACTAAGAAACTAGCTGGAAGAACAATCAAACCCTAGGGAGAAACAAAAAGATGGAATGGATGAAGGACGAAGGATGAAATGAATATGCTAATTACTTGGGGAAGATGACAAACACACTAAACAAAGTAAGGGACGAAAAGAACATTTTGTCTAATAAATGTGATGCTAAGTTAGAAGATATCTTCCATCTTTTTTGGCTAAACTAATGATAGTATCGACTCAAAGAAGTGAGGAAAAATATAGAAAGGAAGGCTACTAAAAGAGCCTCTGCTAAAAAGAAAAGCTAAACAATAGACAAAATTTATGTTGGATAATTAAAGTCTTCATAATGAGATTGCAACCACTAATTTTGGAAAACAGTTTGTTGAGGATTAAATGCTTTCAAATACCTAAAGCAGAAATACATGATGAATTTAACAGCTAAATCCTTTCCTTGACATGCAATCTCCGACCAAAGAAGGTGAGAAATTATTTTTGAGTTGTCCTCCCTTGGCATCATGATTAGAGTTGTTGTCTTATCCCCCTTGAAAATGCATCTTTTATTTCTTCTTGATTAAAAGCTAAGAAGTAGTTTTAATATGACCGTTGGTTTCAAGATCCAAATCAATTTAGAATTTGAATTTCAAAAAGAATTTCCAACTCATTCAGGGAGCCGTTGACCTCAATAAACTTTATGATTTGATCAATTTCTCATGATAAATGTCAACACCTCTATTTGCTAAAAGACATGCCATTACACTGGCTTCTCTATAAACATGGTTAATTGCAAAAGCTTCAAAATCTTTAAGTAGATCTATTGCTTTTCTTAGAAATGAATTGATTCTCCAATTTGGAGTCTTGCTGGACCTAAGAGCATTGATAATAAATGTTGAATATCCTTCAATTTGAATCTTTCTAAGACCAAGTTCTCTGCAAATTTTAAGGCCTTCTATGGCTGCTTGAATATCTGCCACATTATTTGTATCCTTTGTTAGTGATTTAGCTAGCTTAGCAGTAGTTTGATCATCTGAAGAATGTATGATACAACCTACCCTTATTATCCCTAGGTTTCCTCTAGTGAGCCCATCAAAATTTAGTTTATACTACCCAACTTTTGGTGGAAGCCATTCTACTTTCTTTCTTTACGTAATTGTCTCCTTTCCCCCCTTCCCAATGAATGGAGGGATCTTTAGCCCATACCAATTTTATCTCATCTTACTATCCCAACAAGAGAATTGAATATTTTTTATTGTTGATATGAAAGTCCACTATTTATTACTTCCACTATCGCAACTTCTAATTTTTTAATAATGCTTTCCCAAGCTAGCTTATCCCCTCTAAAAAATCTTCTATTCCTTTCCTTGCAGATTTCCCATATAGTTATTGAAGGAGAATATATCCATAGAGAGTGGAAAAGACTTCAAGAATAAATATTAGGACAACTTTTGAAAACACTCAAATGGGCATTAGGCAAGGCTGAAAACCATCCTAATTTGGCACAAAGCCATTGCCAAGACTTAGATGGGAAGATACATGAGAAAAGAATGTGGTTAATGGATTCTTCTTCCAGCTCACATAAGACACATTTTGAAGGCCCTAAAACCCCAATCTTTCTAAACCATTTTGCTATTAGAATTCTTCCTTGTAGTGCTACCCATGCAAAATATCCAGCTTTAGGAAGACATCTTTTGTCCCAACATAATGAAACAAGTATCTCAGTTTTTGCTAAATTTTGTTTTTGGACTATAGCCTTATACCCATCCATTCAATTGTAGCTCCCTGAATTTACCCCTAGCCAAATGATTGAATCTGAGCCTTCTTTGGTTATTAGAGTTCTCTGTTTTAAAATTTCCTTGATAGCTGTTATTTCTTGCCTATCTGCTTGTAATCCTTTAAAATATTTCCATTTCCAACCTAATGATTGATTGTCCTCATCTTTTACAATGCAATCTTTTAGAAAAAAACCCCATCTATTTTGCAGTATTAACCTTTAGGTTGATTGGACCCAGTTTTGAATCTAGAGCCAGATATCCACCCCGTGAATCTGACCAAAACATTGCTTTTCTCACATCTTTAACATTCCATGAAATATTCTTTGAGATTAATTTTTTGTAAGTCAAAATGAAATTCCATACTCTCGTGCCTTTTGGAAGGTTGAAAATTCAAAAAATTTCTTCCAAACTCATGTCATCCAAGTGTTTTCTTTTGAGATTTCTTACCCATTTCCAATTTGGATCATTATAAATTTTCCACATTAGCCTTGCTCCTAGAGCTTTATTATTCCACAATTGATTTCTTAATCAAACTCCTCTAGAGAATTTGGGCCTATAGACTTTTCCCCATGCTATCAAGGTCATTTTCCTTTCTTTAGCCATTCCTTGCCAAAAGAAGGATCTCATTTTCTTAACTAGTTTGTCATTTGCCCCAATTGAAAGGGATAAACAAGACATGAGATTAATGAGAACAGCTGAAAGGACACAGGGTTTCAATTTCTTATCTATCCCAACTCCCATCGAATTCCACACTTTTGAGGATCTAATACCTTTTTCTATGGGCAAGCCCTATTAAATGCAAGGAAGTTTTCCTTCTTTAATATTGTGATGAGAAAGAATCTAGGATTAAATATTCTTTTTAAAAGTAAAGAAGAAGATCTCAGATTTCTCTTTATGAATCAATTGGCCTGATGCTAAAGCTTACATCCTCAAAATTTTCTTAAAATTGATGGCTTCTCTTTTTTCAGCTCTACCAAATAACATTGTATCATCTGCAAATTGTTGGTGAGTGATTTCCTTATTGCAATTGTAATCCTTATACATTTAATTCTTCCATCTTGTTGGTATCTACGAAAGGCTCTACCTAATGATTCAACAAGAATAATGAAAAGGAAAGGGGAAATCGGGTTTCCTTGCCTAAGCCCTCTAGATGATTCAAAGAAACCATGCGAAGATCCATTAACTAGGATTGAAAACCGAGGAGTTGAAATATAATAAAAGATTAAATTGATCCAATTTTTTGAGAAACCAATGGCCTCTAGGCAATTGCATGAGAATCTCCAATCTACTTTGTCATATGCCTTACTAATGTCCAATTTGATCAACATGCTTGGATGCTTGTTAATTTGTAAGGAGTGAATTGCTCCTTGGGCAATGATGACACCATCCAAGATGGATCTCCCTGGAACAAAACCACTTTGTTCTTTTGAGATTATATTAGGTAGGACAAGCTTCAATCTATTTGCTAGAATTTTTGAAAATATCTTATATAAATAATTGCATAGGGAGATGAGTCCAAAATCCTCAAATTTTAAGGCCTTATCCTTTTTAGGAATCAACATGATGAAAGTGTTATTGAAGTCCTTAAAAAATTTGCTTGAATTTCTTGTAGCCTCTGATGCATCTATTAGCTCATTGCCTAGAATTGACCAACATTTTTGGAAAAACAAGCTGAAAATCCATCTAGCCTAGGAGATTTGTCTAGGTGAAGCTATTTGAGGGCTTTTTCTACTTCCTGAGAGGAATTTTTTTGGTTTAAACTTGAGTTGTCTTTTATTAAGATTTTTGGAATGTTTTTCAAAAGCTCCTTTTGAGATACTAAATTTTTGAAATCTCATCCAATTCCTCAATCATAATATTTTGATCATCATTAATTCTCAAAATTTTATTAAATGCTCTTCTTTGTTTAGAGTTGTTATGAAAGAATTTGGAATTTCTATTGCCTTCTAAAAGCCAAACATATCTTGATTTTTGGCTCCAAAAAATTTCTTCTTTTTCTAAGTTCTCTTCATGTAACTATAACAATTCCTTCGCCTTTTGAAACCTATTTTGGTCCATACCAAAATCTAGAACATGTCTGAATTCAGTTGCCCTATTTCTTTTTTAACTCTAAGTTTTTCTTGAAAGATATTTAGTAATTTTTCCTTCTTCCAGGTAAGAAGATTTTTTTTTATCTTCTTCAATTTTGAAACAAAGCGAAAAAGCTTAGAACCTTTAAATCTCACTTCATTCTACCATTTTTCCATCACTGAATCAAAGGCCTGATTCCACATCTACATTTTTCAAATTTAAAGGGACAATTGATGGGTTTCTTATCTCCTGAAATAAATAACTAAATTAGATAGTGATTTGAACTAGAAACAAGCATTATAATTGGTATCAATGTAAAAGATGCATTGGAAAGATCCCCTTTAAGGAAGAACTTGTCTAGCTTCTCCTCTATATAGCTAAAGCCCTATCTTTTGTTATTCCAAGTATAAACCCCATTTTTTAGTTACTATATCCAATAGGTTTTTCCTGACTTCCCATTCTCTAAAGTCAATTCTAGACTGAGACTCTTTCAGGATGCCTCCAAACTTCTCTAAAAGGTGAAGAATGCATTAAAATCCCCTACTAACACTGCATTTTGCTGAGGAATATTTTGCATTAACCTTTCTATATCTTTCCATAAGCCAATTTAAAATTATTCTGAATTGGACTATAAATATTGAAGATATTAACTTTAATATCTTCCTGGAAGTTTGTGAGTATTCTAGTAATCCAATTTTTATATGAAAAAAGATGTAGGTAAGATATTTTCCTTGGATTCCATGAAACAGCCACCCCCCTACTACTCCTATTGCATCTACCGATACCACTTACTTGTAGTATCCAATTTTTTTTGTGAAAGAGGAAATTTGTTCCTTATCCAATTAACGCTTAGAAGTTTTTATGCATCACCTAACTAGACATTGCTTTGTAGGGGCATTTATTCCCCTCACATTCCATGATATTATTTTCATGACTACTAGGAAATGGGGTTCCCTTTACCTTTGCTCCAAAGATCTATTATTTTTAGCCATTTCTAGTCTTACCCAAGGTCCAAAGATCTTAAGGCTCCCAAAGACTTCCTACCTCTTCTACCCTCTAGGGATTGGCCATGTTGGTTTTTGTTTTATGGATTATCGCTCTAAGATTCCAAAAGATTCCTTATCCCTTAGACCTAACTTATCCTCCTTCATTTCATAATTAAATACCTTTGAATAATTATTTGCCTCTTCTAAATCATCCATATTTTGTAATTTCTTGATTAAATCTTATTTGTGTGACCAAGAATCATCTGATTCCCCAAACTGATGCGAAGAGATACCTAGGAAACCATAGACTACTGCCAATTCTCTTGTTAGAGGAGAATATGGAGCATGATCCTCCTCTTCAAAATTAAGGATAGGAAGGAAGCCCAACACGGGGGATAGATTTGCTCAAGAACCTCAAAAAACTGGGGAGGAGGTAGATTGACTTTCTATAACCTTGAAAGGAATTGGGTGCTTGGAAGAAATTTTTTTTGAAGGCAAATAATGGGAGCCTTTCGAGTTCCTTTTTCATGAGATTCTCTAAGCTCTTCTTTTTACCATATTTAAACTTGAGACCTCCATTTGAGATTGCTTAAGCTCATTTTTTTAATATATCTCTTAGTATCTTAGAGCTACCTAGAAAGGTTTTTCTCTTTTTGGTTTGAGAGGAGTAAAGATTTCTAGGTCTCCCTAATAAATATTTATCTCTGATTCATGAGAGATTAAGGGGGAGGTTATAAGATCCTTATAACTTTCTTTATCTGATTCTATCTTGAACAGAGGATGAAACTTATTCAAAGTTCTGAAGTGCTAGAACCAATAGAGAATTTGTCTAACTTCCTTGTCCTTATTAAATTTAAATAGTGTGGTAAGTGCACAAAGATGGTGTGTAGAAAAGTGGACACACACCTAAAAAAACTTGAAAAAACAGGCACTGTGTTCACGATACTTAAATTTCAAATCACCCCATATGCACTACGGTTTGTTGTCCCTGAGCCTAAATGGACAAAAGCATGTACGAGGTTATTTTATAAAAATGACCACATACACAGTTCTTTAGGACTTAGAACTCCGTATGCGGTACCTATCAATATTTTTTGTTTTGGCCGACTATGTCTTATTTTTCATGCGGCTGTGAATTGAAAATATGAAATTTTTCTCACTAAATTGCACACAGGCTCCCTTTTTTCTCACCCAAACGCCATGGATCAAGGTTGGTTTTGCTTAATTTTTTTTACATTTTGAATTTAAATTCATTTATTTTGATTAGTTATTTTTTATTTTTTATTACACAAACCAAATTCTGGAAATCCACAACAACAACAAGAAGATGCACCTCCTCAAAACCTCGAATAAAACCCATAGAATACACCTCCAGCTCCTCCTTTAGATTGTACACCTGATACAGAGGAGCAATTGCTTAATCAGTTAGGGAAAAACACAACTAAAATAAATAGATTGATTAATAAATTGAAAACATCTGAGCTTGAGCATCATAAACCCCTCGCCACTAGCCTAGAAACATTAGCTAGTGGTGCCATTGCAGTTTCCACTCAAATTACAAAATGGGGAAACTATCAGGATAGGTGTTGTCAATATTATGCTAGTGAGTTATCTTATGAGGGAGGGAAAAACAAAAAAATTACTAAAAACACATATTAGCCCTTTTTGTTGATTCTAAAACTGGTGAGTTGTTACCTCTTAATGCAAAGAAGTTTCCCATATATTGGTGTACCAATATGCAGATGAAGAATCCTTTTTGGCAGAGGTGGTGGATGGTCTTTAACAAACCACCTTGTAATAATTTTAAGGTCCCATTGTATTTTTTGAGGAAAGTATACTGTGAGTTTATCCTTAATGCGCTGCCTAATTATTTTCACATGAGAGAATTCCATGGTAGAGATGGCAACTCTACCAAGATAGACCTGGAGCCTGTAGGTGAGTAGCCTAGGAGATTCATCACTCCCTAACACCCAAACCCAATGTGTATTTGATTGTCCCAATAGACCTGAAACAGTCGATGGAGCTACACACTCTTCAAGCAGCCGCAACATTGATTGATGCGATCATCCAACATGGGACACAGTTAGCACACCCTCTTGTACCGATTGATGAGTCATTAGTTGTTGAAGGTGGCGCTAGTGAGCCCATGTAGCACGTGCGTTCCACTTGCTCAGAGATATGCATAGGTACAAATGAAAAGGCCACTGCAGATGGATCCACCTCCCATTTGTGCATGATTTGTGAGAGTAGATGTCAGACCTGCATGACTGAGGATGTGGCACTAACGAATGAGTTGATGGACATGTTGTTTGGCAGTCAGCCACATACATAGGTGTGTTGATTTGAATTTATAGCATTTTATTTATCAGTCACTTAAAATTTATAATTGCAAATTAATTTTTATTTATTTATCAATTTAAATTGATACAAATAATATGCATTTCAGGAAGCAGCAGTGGTATCTAATATTCCTCCCGCAGTTACTGTAGCGACAACTTTGATGTCTGAGGTGTATCTAATATTTTGTACACCTTATTTTATGTATTCTTTTGATGGAATATGCAAGTCATTTCATTTTAGATTTGTTAAATTATGTTTAATATTATATGTACTAATATCTCATGTTAATTTTGTTTTCTTAGGGTGCCCCCTCCATGTCTAGGCCTCATCCCCAACAAAAGAAATCCTCGAGGACGCCAAACGCCAAAACGTGGGAAGAAGGTAATTGAACACATTTTTAGTTGTACAATTGTTTGAAAAGGTTGAAATTGTCTTAGTTGGGATTTGTAGATTGATTAGTGTTTTTTGTATGTTTTATATGTATAGCGGCCATTGAGTTATGCAGATATGTTGAATGCACCTAATACGCCCAAGGATCAAGAGAGGGCGAAGGTATGTATCTCTACTTTGTTTTCATGATTTGATTATTATATGCACGTGTACATGTGATAAATTATAATCTTATCATTTTTTCATACAAGAAATATCCATAGCTGCTTCATCAATGTTGAGCCCTCCTTCATGTACTGGAGAAGCATCTCAGGCTCCAGTACACTTTTGTTTGATATATTACATTAATTGTTTTTAACCTACAATACTTGTCATTATATTAATTGTATTTAATCTTTCATCATTTTTTGTACAGGTAATACCGACAATTGCTCCATTAATGATGAACCCTCCTCGGTCTATTGGAGAAGCATCTCAAGCTCCGGTACACTTTTGTTCTCTATATTATAGATTTTTAGTGTTTTTTGTGTATATATGTTAGTGTATTGTATTAATTGTACATTTAATCTACAATAGACCCTTTTGTGGTTCAGCCATAACTTGGAGCCTTTGAAGTTTGTGTTCAAGAAAACTCATAAGACTGACAAGGAGAAGAGAGTGAAGACATTAGATCTGAGATCAGTCGATGAGGTAATCTACATTTCAATTGCAAAGAAATTATAGTTAAATGCATTGTTATGTTGATAATTGTGAACAATTTTCTACAAAAGGATTCTAACTTGGCTTTTGAATTATGGTTTTACAACCATCTACAGAGCCACGTACTGCATCGAAGAGGCTCGATTTTGATGATCCACCACAAGTATAGGATCATACAGTGTTAGTTGTGGTCATTGAATGACTAGTGCATGTAGATATATTCTACGTTTTTATTGTATATCAATTTGGACATGGCATATGCCAAATTTTTGTAATACTTGTATTGACTTGGCATACATGCCTTTTTTGATATATATAAATGTTGATATTTGATCCAATAAATGTGTATTGAGTTCATTATTGTGTATTCATTGTATTTGGTGACTAGCCTTTTATAAAGTTAAATGATTATTTTCCTATGTAATCAACAATATGAATATAAACAACAAAAATCTATGATATAAAACATTGCAATCATGGAATATGATTTGATAAACTTTCTAAAATGTTGAATTAACCCTACAAAACCCCTTGTATTGAGTTTATTATTGTGTATTTGTTGTATTTGGTGGCTGCCCTTTTATAAAGTTAAATGAATATTTACCTTTGTAATCAATAATATGAATATAAGGGTAAGTGCACAAAGATGGTGTTAAAAAAGCAGGGTATAAGTGGACACTTTTTATTCTAAAATCAAGTGAACCTGAACTTGGAGGCAAAATTTGAAAGTCATCCACTCAAGATATGACAATAATCAAAGAACATCTATTGTAGTACTCTGAATCTAGTTTCCAAACTACTAAATTTTTTGAAAATTGGATAACATTAAAGGGGGTGAAATCCTTCACACACAAAAAAAAGACCCTGATTTTTTCTGAAAAACATAACATAATGTCTAACATGTGCATCAAAAAAGTCATAGTTAGATTTAGTATTTTGACAAATCCTTTGGCAGAAAGATAGTTAAGAGTGAGCACTAGAAGATGTGTACTTTTTTGTAATTTTTTGTTGAGTATTTTTTTTTTAACATGATTTTTCCAATCGAGCACATCCTGAAAATTAGGTACATGTTCGTGTGCGAAGCATAAGTTGCACTAAAAAAATCAAAAATACATTTTGTTTTTAAATTGTAAAGAATCAAGTGCACTACAATAATATATTAATTTTTTAAAATTTGGATAAGTATATCAAAAGTTATTAAAAA
This sequence comes from Cryptomeria japonica, assembly GCF_030272615.1. Taxonomy (NCBI): domain Eukaryota; kingdom Viridiplantae; phylum Streptophyta; class Pinopsida; order Cupressales; family Cupressaceae; genus Cryptomeria; species Cryptomeria japonica. The sequence goes on along the minus strand of NC_081408.1, from coordinate 138,166,006 downwards.
AATGGTGCACCTATGTCTGTGAGAACTATGGAGACACTGGTAAAAGAAATTCAATAATAATATGTTACTGTTGTTCAATTTTTTTTAAAAATATATGGTTAGAAAGCTCATAAAATCGGTGAAAATATGGTGTAAATTTTAGAAATACCCACTTGATGAAGTGTAAACCTGACGATGACAAAGTCGATAAACCAAGTTGATAAAATAAAACATGTCAAAAATGAGAGAAATGGAGGAAAATGAAACTTGCAAATCGTAGCTTTGTCATCCAAGCCTATTTCCAAGCCTAAAAAGTCAAAAGCGCAAATGAGGTACTTATGGTATAGAAAGTGTGTGGGCGTGTGCACAAAGATGGTGGTCAAAAAAGTGGACACCACCCAATAAATTGGAAAAACAAGCAACGCGTATGCGGTTTTAAAATTTCAAATTCCCACGTACGTGCTTAGGTTTGTTCTTCTCGAGCCTAGAAAAGGTAGAGTGTACGTGCTGAGTTTAGGAAACTGAGCGCGTATGCACTATCCCTAGGAAAATTAGCCCGTATGCTCTTCTTATAGGAAAATGAGTGCGTACACACTAATAATCCTAGTAAAACTGTGTACACGATGCTTCATGAAAAAAGTTTTTTAAAAAAACTGGGTCCTCATTTACCCGAAAAGCGCATTTTTTACTTTTTTTTCCCCATTTTCTAACCTAAATCGCGAATGGGGTGCGAAATTTGTCCTCCAAGCTATGGATCAAGGTTAGTTTTTGTTTATTTTTGTCTTTCTTTCTAGTTTATGCAATTTGTTTTACATTTTGAATTTAATTTCATTAATTTTGATTAGGTTTTTTCATTTTTTGTTTAAAAAACCAGATTCTTCTAATCTAGAAAGAGAACAACCAAATGCACCTCCTGAAAACCCACAAGAACAACCAAATGCACCTCCTGAAAACATGCAAGAACAACCCCCAATTCCTCCTTTTGACTGCACAACCGAAACACAAGAAGAATTAATTAATCAGTTAGGGCAAAATACATCCAAAATCAATAGACTGATTGTAAAATTGAAAACATCTGAACTTGACCATCATCAATCCTTCACCACTAGCCTAGAAACATTAGCTAGTGGTGCCATAGTTGTTTCCACAGAAATTACCAAATGGGGAAGCTTTAGGGATAGGTTTCGTCAATTCTATGCCAATGGGCTATCATACGATGGAGTTAAAAACAAAAATATTTCTAAACAACAAATATGTGCCCTTTTTGTTGAACCCAAAACTGGTCAGTGATTACCTCCTAATGCAAAGAGGTTTCCCATACATTGGTGTACCAATGTGCAGATGAAGAATCTTTTTTGGTAGAGGTAGTGGATGGTCTTTGACGATCCACCTTGTAATAATTATGAGGTGCCATTATATTTTTTGAGAAAAATATATTGTGAGTTTGTGCTCAATGTGCGCCCAAATTATTTTGACATGAGAGAGTTTCATGGTAGAGGTGGTGGCTCTGCCCAAGATAGACCTGGAGCCCGTAGGTGATTAGCCACGGAGAGTCGCCGCCCCCTAGCACCCAAACCCAAGGTGCATCAGGCTATCCCATTAGAGTTGTAAGAGTCGATGGAGCTACACACTCTTCAGGTGGCCACAACATTGACTGGTGTCATCATCCAACATGGGAAATCATTAGCACACCCTATTGTATTGGATGATGAGGCATTAGAGGGTGACAAAGAGCCCATCGAGCATATGTGTGTCAGTTGCTCGGGGATATGCTCAGGGATAGATGATGCAGCGAGTGCAGATGGATACTCATATCATCTATGCATGATTTGCAGTTGTAGATGTCAGGCTCACACAGTTGAGGATGTCGTGCTGACAGATGAGTTGATGGACATGGTGTTTGCCCATGAGCCATAGACACAGGTGTGTTGATTTGAATTCATAACATTTTATTTATCAGTCACTTTAATTTTGTAATTACATAAATTAATTTTCATTTATACATCAATTTAAATTGAGACAAATAATATGCATTTCAGGATGCAACAGTGGTATCCCATACACCTCCCCCAGTTACCATAGCTGCAACTTCGACGCCTGAGGTATAAATTTTGTAACATGTTAAAATAGAATAGTACACTTTGAGTTCAAAAAAATACAAGATATACTAACTATCTTTAATGCTTTGTCCAATTTCTGGTTTGTAGGTGTTGACAGGGGACGAAATGTCCCAAATTGATGACATCACACTGTCGGCGATCGATTTTGGCCTACAAGGCTATACGGTATCATATTTTGTACAACTCTTTTTATGTATTGTTTTGATGGAATATGCAAGTCGTTTCATTTTAGATTTTTAAAATTATGTTTAATTTATTATCTGTTCTAATATCTCATGTTAATATTCTATTTTTAGGGCACCCCCTCCGTGTCTAGGGCTCGTCCGAAGAAAAAAAATGTCTCAAAGATGCCAAAATGTGTGAAGAAGGTAATTGAACACATTTTTAGTTGTACAATTGTTTGAAAATGTTGAAATCGAGTATTAGTTGGGGCTTGTAGACTGATTAGTGTTTTTTGTCTATTTTACATGTACAGCGGCCATTGAGCTTTATGGATATGTTGAATGCATCTGATTCGCCCATGAATCAAGAGAGGGCGAAGGTATGTATCTCTACTTTATTTTCTTGATTTCATGATTATATGCACGCGTACATGTGAACTTGTGATATATTATAATCTTATATTTTTTTCATAGAGGAAATATCCATACCTATTTCGTCAATGGCGAACCCTCCTCCTTGCACTAGAGAAGCATATCAGGATCTGATACACTTTTGTTTGATATGTAAAATTAATTGTTTTCAACCTTCAATACTTATCATTATATTAATTATATTTAATCTTTATACATTTTTTGTATAGGTAATAGCGACCGTTTCTACATCGATGGTAAGCCATCCTTAGTCCATTGGAGAAGCATCTAAGGCACAAGTATGCCATTGTTCTCTATATTATAGCTTTTAAGTGTTTTTGATATATTTATGTTAGTACATTGTATTAATTATACATTTAATCTACAATAGACTCATTCACAGTACGACCATAATGTGGATCCATTTAAGTATGTCTTCAAGAAAACTCCTAAGAGTGACAAGGAGAGGAGAGCGAAGACATTAGCTCCTGGATCATCCGATGAGGTAATCTACATTTCAATTGCAAAGGAATTAAAGTTAAATGCATAGTTATGACGTTAATTGTGAACTATTTTCTACAAAAGAATTCTAACTTGGCTTTTGAATTGTGGTTTTGTAGCCATCTACAAAGCCACGTACTATGCTGAAGAGGCTTGATTTTGATGATCCACGACAAGTTTAGGATCATATAGTGATAGTTTTGGTCATAGAATGACCAATACATGTAGATATATTCTACATTTTTATTGTATATCGATTTGGACATGGCATATGCGACATTTTTGTAATACTTGTATTGACTTGGCAGACATGCCTTTTTTTATATATATAAATATCGATATTTGATCCAATAAATGTGTAATGAGTTCATTATTTTGTATTCTTTGTATTTTGTGGTTGTCCTTTTATAAATTTAAATGAATATTTGCATATGTAATCAATAATATGAATATAAACAACAAAAATATATGATATAAAGCATTGCAATTGTGGAATATGATTTGATAAAATTTCTAAAATGTTGAATTAACCCTACAAAACTCCTTGTATTCAGTTCATTATTGTGTATTCATTGTATTTGGTGGCTTCCCTTTTATACATTTAAATGAATATTTGCATATGTAATTAACAATATGAATATAAACAACAAAAATCGATAATATGAATTTAAACAACAATGTGTTTGGTGCGAGAGCACCCTCATGCTCGCAATGGTCAAATTTTGTTCCTCGTGTGCACAAACCAATGTTGCGAGCATGTCTAGGAGGGAAGGTTTATGCTAGGCATGCCCCTGTCGTGCATCCCAAAACACCAAAACGTCGAGAGTCATACCCTACCAGTGCGATCTCTCAAGTGCCTTGAGTCCAAAAAATTGTCAAAATTTGACAGACTGTTTCTTCCAATCCATGACACATACGGTTGATCTGTTTGATCCTGTGGGGTCGCGTGAGGCTCCTCTACAATGGCCTATCTCAATTTTTGATGGTTCAAAGCCATTTTCAATTAGTAGCATTTTTTAGCCTACTCAAAAAACCATCAGTTGCTTGCAAGGAAAAGTTGCAAGATTGGCTAGAATTGATTATGTTCCTCGCATGCACAAATTGACATCGTGAGCACGTCCAGGTGGGCATTTTTATGCAAGGCATGCCCCTGTCATGCATCCCAAAGAACCAAAACGTCGAGAGTCATACCCTACCGGTGAGATCTCTCAAGTGCCCTGAGTCCAAAAAATAATCAAATTTGACGTACTGTTTCTTCCAATCCATGACATATACGATCAACCTGTTTGATCCTGTGGGGTCACATGAGGCTCCTCTACAATGGCCTATCTCAATTTTCAATGACTCGAAGCCATTTTCAATTAGTAGCATTTTTTGGCCTGCTCAAAAAACTATCAGTTGCTTGCAAGGAAAAGTTGCAAGATTGGCTAGAATTGATTATATTCCTTGTGTGCACAAATCGACGTCGCGAGCATGTCCGAGTGGGCATATTTATGCTAGGCATGCCCCTGTCATGCATCCCAAAGCACCAAAACATTGAGAGTCATACCCTACCGACGCAATGTAGAAGTTGCTTGACAACTTTTTTGACAATTTTTTTGACAACAATGACAATTTTTGCTCAAATTGTATCTATTCTCAATCTATCACCCCTATGACCCGATAATGACTCAAATAGTTATCCATGATTATACAAGAATCAAGAATGCTCATGATTGACCAGGGACACATCACATATACTCAAAACATAGTCACAAAACATTGACACACAAAATAATCACAAAACATTGTCACATATTATTCAAAAATTTGCCTCTAAATATGGTCAAATCAGCTCTTGGCTATTTGATTATACAAAAAATTGTCTTACAAATAATCTCATGGGCTTTTATACAAAATTTGGCATTACAATATATGCGATTCAGCTCATCACCATTTTAATATACAAATCATCTCATGGGCTTTTATACAAAATTTGGCATTACAATAAGTGCAATTCAGCTCATGGCCATTTTAATATACAAAATTTGGCATGTACATATGTACAAATCAGCTCATTGCCACTTAAATATATAATATTATGCCCCTAAACATGTAAAAATCAGCTCATGGGCATTTATATATACAAAAAATGAATATAGAACAATTCGTCGACGATTTATACAAAATTCTCAAAATCAGTCTACTCTGAACCAAAGAATCAATCAAGTGAGCCTTCGGGATCGGCTCTAACCCGTATTGTGTCAAGTATTGCCTCATGGTCAAATTCATGAACTTTCCATAAAATCTTGTTATGAGGTCTACCACGATACTTCATCAAATGAATATTTGTTGCAACAATAAGGTTAGAGAAATGAAGAATATGTCTGTGTGTTTCAAAGTCCTCAAACAACCAAACATCAAAATTCTTGATAGGCTATCTCTGAAGCCATATTCCTATCATGACAACAAACCCTATTGGGTACTCAATACCCTCTCCGTCAATGATTGTGGTTGTCAATTTTCTTTTAGGCTCAACACAAGGACACAAATAGTAATATGTTCCTTCTTCATTGTTCTCTTCTGCAACAACTGCATACACACGACCTGCATTTTATAAAGTGTTAATTAATACCAAAAATAAAGTATGATGTACAACAAAATGAACCAAAAATAATACTAGTAAAAAAATTAGCTCAAAAAATTACCTGAATGCACTAGGCCGGATACATGGTCAAAATCCACTGATGTCTCCATCTAGCTCAATTGTAGTGCTTTGGGAATTTGATATGAATCAATGGGAACCAATGGTCTACAAGACCATTTGTCAACCCACTCTTCTGATTCACATTCTTCCCACAAACAATGCATGCATGAAGAGCAAAAACATACCATCTGTCTCATATAAATTACCAGTGAACTTGAATTTGAACTCATAAATGAGTGCATGTCACTCGATCTTGCAACTGTACAACAATCTAGATAGTTTTCAATGTTAGATTCAGTAATCAACCAAAAATATCTACGAACCAATGACGTACCTGGATTACCTAGACCTATCATAGACTTACACCATCACACAATTGTTTCTGCATCTACTAACTCAGCACCACCTTCATACTTCAATTCTTCCCTAGCTAGGGCTCTTTTCACACATGCTCCTGCACCATCGTTCTCTCCCTTACCGTGTCCAGCCTCAGTGAAATTCCAAAAATGTTGTACACCGCTTGTCACATGCATCCTTGTTAGCTAATAAAACATCCTTTCATTCTTGAATTGTGCGGTGCAATTATCTGACCATATTAAGTGTCAGTTGTATTGTATGTTCCTTTCCCTTAAACTATCATAGAAAACTTTAAAGCATCCTTGTACAAACTTCAATGAATGAGTACGATCATCACTTATGTAGAAGTGATACTCTCTTACAATCTTTCTATCCTCCTCTGTGCTATCATCTACATGCATGAATGCTATGTGTACAAAAATAGAAATTTGTGTAGAGTGATAATACATGGATTGCACTTCATTTTGAGGTTGTAGTGTATAATTTTCAGCGAAATCAACGATAGAGACAATGGTGCCAAGAGGAAATGTGTCCTTACACAATGGTATTCTCAGCTGATAAGTAGCGTGTATGCGCTACTAAGCATAAAAATGTTATCCCAGGGTATCGAATAATGGGAATAGTACCGCTTATGAGTAATATGTACCGCGTACGCGCTACTAAGCCTTAAAAAAATTATGGAAGGGGTATGGAGGAAGGGAGAGGGAGAGAAGAGGGGGGAAGGGAGAGAGAGGAGAGGGAGAGAGAGAGAGAGGGAGAGAGGGAAGGAGGGAGAGAGAGAGAGAGAGAGAGAGAGAGAGAGAGAGAGAGAGAAGAGTGGGGGTGGGAGAGAAGAAGGGGTATGGAGGAAGGGATAGGGAGAGAGAGGGAGAGAGGGAGAGAAGAGCGGGGGAAGGGAGAGAGAGGTTTATAGACATAGTTTTAGTTGCCCAAGAGCCTCAACAGCCTCAAAAGAGGTTTTTGAGGTCATTGAAGGCCCCACTGGAACTGTGTCTGCACTTCTATCACTGTTGTATACATAAAAGCAAGTGAATTTTTTGTTTTTGCATGATTTCAAATGATTGAATTGTTGTTTTTATTAGTTTTTTGTTTTTGCATGGTTTCAAATGATTGAATTGTGATTGTTTAATAGTTTGATTCCAAAAAATAATGATAAGATGCATATTTATGGTTATTTATTTATTTTTGAACTTTTCTTTACATATATATGTAATATGATTCTATTTAGGTCAACCGATATCAACCATGGGAAAAAACAAGCGAGGAACGATGGAAGAATGAGAGGCTCAAAAGGAAAGACAAAGGCAACATATGAAGAAATTGCGTGACATAAGAACAATGGGAGAAGAAGGTATGTCATCCTCAACATCTCAATTCAATTTACCAAACGAATATAATGCACCTAATGCAATTGAAGAAGAAACATTTGATAATTTACTGTTTGAACCTAATGCAATTGAAGAAGATACCGCATTGAATAATCAATTAAATGATGAACATATTACACCTTCTCTACTTGATGAATTGAATATACATAATGCACCAATTTTAACACCTCCTAGAATCATTTGTAGGAAACCAAAGTATGTAATTGACATTGATGAGAATATATTGAAGTCATGCCCAATAAAATGAATGAACAAACTTGTAGGATAATGGTTAAAAGAATATGGTAAAACTATTTTAAAAACTTAAATCAAATTGCAAGATGTCAATTAATTGTTCAAATGATTAAAAATTTAAATTTTAGAGAAACAATGAAAATTCTAGGCCTAAGATCATCTGAAAGTAACAGTGAAAAACTATTATCAGAAATCTATTTGATGCAACTTTCCCTTGCAAGCAATTGATGATTTTTGGAGTAGGCGAAAAAATGCTACTAATGAAAAATAGCTCCGAGTCATCGAAAACCGAGATAGGCCATTGTAGAGGAGCCTCACGTGATCCCATGGGATCAAACAAATCGACTATATGTGTCGTGGATTGGAAGAAATAGTCCGTCAAATTTTGACAATTTTTTGGACTCAGGGCACTGAAGAGATCGCACTGGTAGGGTATGACTCAAAGTTTTGGTGCTTTGGGATGCATGAAAGGGGTATGCCTAGCATAAACCTTCCCACCCAAATGTGCTCGTTACATCGGTTTGTGCATATGATTAACCAAATCAATTCTAGCCAATCTTGCAACTTTTCCTTGCAAGCAACTAACGGTTTTTGGAGAAGGCAAAAATTGAAAATGGCTCTGAGTCATAAAAAATAGAGATAGGCCATTGTAGAGGAGCCTCACACGACCCCACGGGATCAAAAAGATCGACCATATGAGTCATGGATTGGAAGAAATAGTCTGTCAAATTTTGATAATTTTTTGGACTCAAGGCACTTGAGAGATCGCACCGATAGGGTATGAATCTCAAAGTTTTGGTGCTTTGGGATGCATGATAGGGGCATGCTTAGTGTAAACCTTCCCACCTGAATGCACTCGCGACGTCAGTTTGTGCATACGATGAACCAAATCAATTCTAGCCAATCTTGCAATTTTTCCTTGCAAGCAACTAACAATTTTTGGAGTAGGCGAAAATATACTACTAATTGAAAATGGCTCTGAGTCATCAAAAACTGAGATAGGCCATTATAGAGGAGCCTCACATGACCCCACGGGATCAAATGGATCGACCGTATGTGTCATGGATTGGATGAAACAGTCTGTCAAATTTTGACAATTTTTTGGACTCAGGGCACTTAAGAGATCGCACCGGTAGGGTATGACTCTCAAAGTTTTGGTGCTTTGGGATGCACAACAGGGGCATGCCTAGTGTAAATGTACCCACCCGAATGCACTCGCGATGTCGGTTTGCGCATACAACGAACCGAATCAATTCTAGCCAATCTTGCAACTTTTCCTTGCAAGCAACTAACAGTTTTTGGAGCAGGCGAAAAAATGCTACTAATTGAAAATGGCTTTGAGTCATCAAAAAATGAGATAGGCCATTGTAGAGGAGCCTCACGCAACCCCACATGATTAAATAGATTGACCTTATGTGTCATGGATTGGAAGAAACAGTCCTTCAAATTTTGACAATTTTTTGGACTCAAGGCACTTGAGAGATCGCATTGGTAGGGTATGACTCTCAATGTTCTGGTGCTTTGGGATGCACAATAGGGGCATGCCTAGCGTAAACCTATCCACCTAAACCTGCTCATGATGTTGGTTTGTGCATACGATGAACCAAATCAATTCTAGCCAATCTTGCAACTTTTCCTTGCAAGCAACTGACAATTTTTGGAGCAGGCAAAAAAATGCTACTAATTGAAAATGGCTCCGAATCATCAAAAACCGAGATAGGACATTGTAGAGGAGCCTCACATGACTCTATGGGATCAAAAAAATAAACTGTATGTGTTGTGGATTGAAAGAAACAGTCCGTCAAGTTTTGACAATTTTTTGGACTCAGGGCACTTGAGAGATCACACTAGTAGGGTATGACTCTTGACATTCTGGTGCTTTGGGATGCATGACAGGGGCATGCCTAGCTTAAAAATTCCCACCTGAACGCACTTGCAATGTCGGTTTCTGCATACGACGAACCGAATCAATTCTAGCCAATCTTGCAACTTTTCCTTGCAAGCAACTAACGGTTTTTGGAGCAGGCAAAAAAATGCTACTAATTGCAAATGGTTTGATTCGTCAAAAATAAAGATAGGCCATTGTAGAGGAGCCTCACACGACCCCATGTGATCAAACAGATCGACCGTATGTGTCGTGGATTGGAAGAAACAATCTGTCAAATTTTGACAATTGTTTAGACTCAAGGCACTTGAGAGATCGCACCAGTAGGGTATGACTCTCAACATTCTGGTACTTTGGGATGTACAATAGGGGCATGCCTAGCATAAACCTGCCCACCCAAATGCGCTCGCGACGTCAGTTTGTGCATACGATGAACCAAATCAATTCTAGCCAATCTTGCAACTTTTCCTTGTAAGCAACCAACAGTTTTTGGAGCAGGCAAAAAAATGCTACTAATTAAAAATGGCTCCAAGTTGTCAAAAAATGAGATAGACCATTATTGAGGAGCCTCATGCAACCCCATAGGATCAAACAGATCGACCGTATGTGTCATGGATTGGAAGAAACTATCCATCAAATTTTGACAATTTTTTGGACTCAGGGCACTTGAGAGATCGCACCGGTAGGGTATGACTCTCAACGTTCTGGTGCTTTGGGATGCATGATAGGGGCATGCCTAGCATAAAATTTCCCACTAGAACATGCTCGCGATGTCGGTTTGTGCATATGACGAACCGAATCAATTCTAGCCAATCTTGCAACTTTTCCTTGCAAGCAACTAACGGTTTTTGGAGCAGGCAAAAAAATGCTACTAATTGAAAATGGCTCTGAGTCATAAAAAATAGAGATAGGCCATTGTAGAGGAGCCTCACGCAACCCCACGTGACCAAACAGATCGACCGTATGTGTCATGGATTGGAAGAAATAGTCCGTCAAATTTTGACAATTTTTTGGACTCAAGGCACTTAAGAGATCGCACCGGTAGGGTATGACTCTCAACGTTCTGGTGCTTTGGGATGCATGATAGGGGCATTCCTAGCATAAAAATTCCCACTCAGATGTGCTCACAACATCGGTTTGTGCACACGACGAACAAAATCAATTCTAGCCAATCTTGCAACTTTTGCTTGCAAGCAACTGACAATTTTTGGAGCAGGCAAAAAAATGCTACTAATTGAAAATGGCTTTGAGTCGTCAAAAAATGAGATAGGTCATTGTAGAGGATCCTCACGTGACCCCACGGGATTAAACAGATCAATCGTATGTGTCGTGGATTGGAAGAAATAGTCCGTCAAATTTTGACAATTTTTTGGACTCAGGGCACTTGAGAGATCGCATCGGTAGGGTATGACTCTCAATGTTCTGGTGCTTTGGGATGCACAACAGGGGCATGCGTAACATAAACCTTCCCACCCAAACATGCTCGTGATGTCGGTTTGTGCACACGATGAACAAAATTTGACCATTGCGAGTGTGAGGGTGCTCTCGCACCAAACACATTGTTGTTTAAATTCATATTATCGATTTTTGTTGTTTATATTCATATTGTTAATTACATATGCAAATATTCATTTAAATTTATAAAAGGGCAGCCACCAAATACAATGAATACATAATAATGAACTGAATACAAGGAGTTTTGTAGGGTTAATTCAACATTTTAGAAATTTTATCAAATCATATTCCACAATTGCAATGCTTTATATCATATATTTTTGTTGTTTATATTCATATTGTTGATTACATATGCAAATATTCATTTAAATTTATAAAAGGACAACCACAAAATACAAAATAATGAACTCATTACACATTTATTCCGATCGAATATCAATATTTATATATATAAAAAAAGGCATGTCAGCCAAGTCAATACAAGTATTACAAAAATGTGGCATATGCCATGTCCAAATCGATATACAATAAAAATGTAGAATATATCTACATGTATTGATCATTCTGTGGCCAAAACTAACACTATATGATCCTAAACTTGTGGTGGATCATCAAAATCAAGCCTCTTCGGCGCAGTATGTGGCTCTGTAGATGGCTGCAAAACCACAATTCAAAAGCCAAGTTAGAATTCTTTTGTAGAAAATAGTTCACAATTAACAACATAACTATGCATTTAACTTTAACTCCTTTGCAATTGAAATGTAGATTACCTCATCAGCTGATCCAAGAGCTAATGTCTTCGCTCTCCTCTCCTTGTCACTCTTAGGAGTTTTCTTGAGGACAGACTTAAATGGATCCACGTTATGGCCATACTGCGAAGGAGTCTATTGTAGATTAAATGTACAATTAATACAATGTACTAACATAAATATATCATAAGCACTTAAAAGCTATAATATAGAGAACAATGACGTACCTGTGCCTGAGATGCTTCTCCAATGGACTGAGGATGGCTCACCATCGATGTAGAAACTGTCGCTATTACCTATACAAAAAATGTACAAAGATTAAATACAATTAATATAATGATAAGTGTTAAAGGTTGAAAACAATTATTTTACATATCAAACAAAAGTGTACCGGATCCTGAGATGCTTCTCCAGTGCAAGGAGGAGGGTTCGCCATTGACGAAATAGGTATGGATATTTCCTGTATGAAAAAATTATAAGATTATAATATATCACAAGCTCACATGTATGCGTGCATATAATCATGAAATCAAGAAAATAAAGTAGAGATACATACCTCTGCCCTCTCTCAATCCGCGGGCGAATCGGGTGCATTCAACATATCCACAAAGCTCAATGGCCGCTGTACATGTAAAATAGACAAAAAACACTAATCAATCTACAAACCCCAACTAATACTTGATTTCAACATTTTCAAACAATTGTACAACTAAAAATGTGTTCAATTACCTTCTTCACACGTTTTGGTGTCTTCTAGGAATTCTTTTTTCGTAGGACGAGCCCTAGACGCCCCTATACCCTAAAAACACAAAATTAACATGAGATATTAGTACAGATAATAAATTAAACATAATTTTAAAAATCTAAAATGAAATGACCTGCATATTCCATCAAAACAATACATAAAAAGAGTTGTACAAAATATGATACCATATAGACTTGTAGGCCAAAATCGATCGCTGAGATCGTGATGTCATCAATCTGGGACATCTCGTCCTCTGTCAACACCTACAAACCAGAAATTGGACCAAGCATTAAAGATAGTTAGTATATCTTGTATTTTTTTAAATTCAAAGTGTACTATTCTATTTTAACATTTTACAAAATTCATACCTCAGGCATCGAAGTTGCAGCTATGGTAACTGGGGGAGGTGTATCAGATACTGCTGCTGCATCCTAAAATGCATATTATTTTTCTCAATTTAAATCGATGTATAAATGAAAATTCATTTATGTAATTACAAATTTAAAGTGACTGATAAATAAAATCTTATGAATTCAAATCAACACACCTATGTCTGTGGCTCATGGGCAAACACCATGTCCATCAACTCATCTGTTAGCGTGACATCCTCAACCGTGTGAACCTGACATCTACAACTGCAAATCGTGCATAGATGATATGAGTATCCATCTGCACAGGCTGCATCATCTATCCCCAAGCATATCCCCGAGCAACTGACACACATATGCTTGATGGGCTCTTTGTCGCCCTCTAATGGCTCATCATCCAATACAATAGGGTGTGCTAATGACGTCCCATGCTGGCTGATGGCACCAGTCAATGATGTGGCCACCTGAAGAGTCTGTAGCTCCATTGACTCTTTCATCTCTAATGGGACAACCTGATGCACCTTGGGTTTGGGTGCTAGGGGGCAGCGACTCTCTGCGGCTAATTGCCTACGGGCTCTAGGTCTATCCTGGGCAGAGTCACCACCTCTACCATGAAAATCTCTCATGTCAAAATAGTTTGGTCGCACATTGAGCACAAACTCACAATATATTTTTCTCAAAAAATATAATGGCACCTCATAATTATTACAAGGTGGATCATCAAAGACCATCCACCACCTCTGCCAAAAAAGATTCTTCATCTGCGCATTGGTACACCAATGTATGGGAAACCTCTTTGCATTAAGAGGTAATGACTGACCAGTTTTGGGATCAACAAAAAGGGCACATATTTGTTGTTTAGAAATATTTTTGTTTTTTACGCCATCGTATGATAGCCCATTGACATAGAATTGATGACACCTATCCCTAAAGCTTCCCCATTTGGTAATTTTTGTGGAAACAGCTATGACACCACTAACCAATGTTTCTAGGTTAGTGGCGAGGGATTGATGATGGTCAAGTTCAGAAGTTTTCAATTTTACAATCAGTCTATTGATTTTAGACGTATTTTGTCCTAACTGATTAATTAATTCTTCCTGTGTTTCGGCTGTGCAGTCAAAAGGAGGAATTGGGGGTTGTTCTTGTGTGTTTTCAGGAGGTGCATTTGGTTATTCTTGTGGGTTTTCAGGAGGTGTATTTGGTTGTTCTTGTTTTGGATTAGAAGAATCTGGTTTTTGAAACAAAAAATAAAAAAACCTAATCAAAATTAGTGAAATTAAATTCAAAATGTAAAATAAATTGCATAAACCGGAAAGAAAGAAAAAAATAAACAAAAACTATCCTTGATCCATAGCCTGGAGGACAAATATAGCACCCCGTTCATGGTTTAGGTGAGAAAATAGGGGAAAAAATAAAGTTAAAAATGTGATTTATGGGTAACTGAGACCCAGTTTTTTTTTAAAAAAAATTTTACTAGGCACCGCGTACGCGGTTTTATTTGGATTATTAGTGCGTACGTGTTCATTTTCCAATAAGCAGTGCGTACATGCTCATTTTCCTAGGAGTAGCACATACGCACTCATTTTCCTAAAAGCAGTGCGTACGCGCTACCTTTTCTAGGCTCGGGAAGAACAAACCTAAGCGCGTACGCGGGAATTTTAAATTTTAAAACCATGTACATGTTGCTTGTTTTTCCAAGTGTTTTTTGGGTGGTGTCCACTTTTCTGACCACCATCTTTGTGCATAAACCCATTAAGAATAAGCTATTAAATTTAGTCTAATCATACCATAATGATAATTATATTTCATCAAGTGCTGGTGCCATACTAAACATTATTAATTAGTAGTGTACAAATCTAACAAATACATAGAGTTCATATCATTTCATAATCTTCAAATTATCATTATGTTTGACTTGAGAATACATCAAATATGCACACTTGGAGACTAGCTCTAACATACATCACATATATATAATGAGTAGTTCTAACATACATCACATTATATAGTGACTAGCTCCAACATACATTAAAAATACATAGTGAGTGGCTTATACACACATCAATATTATAATAGTGATTAGCTCATACACAAGGGCTAACTAAAACTCACCTACAGGGCATCTCAAAAAGGAAAGGAATATCAGTGCATTACATAGTACACCATAGGCCCCATTCTTTTCCTCAACTTTCTACACCAATGGGGAACTGAGAAGAGGATTCAATGTATCTCATATTACATCAGAGGTCCATCCTCAACCTAATAGGGTTAATTTTTCCAATTGACAATTAGGAAGAGGATTTGGTGTATTTACGCTACACCAGGGGTCTATCATCCATTCCAATGATCTCTATAAGTAGCTAAGCAACCTAGCTTGGTGGATTCAAAGGTATCAACTCATAACATTAAAATATGCTTAGTATAATGTGGTTCTAATGCCACTAAAATAAATCATTTTTACTTAAGTTATCATGCAATCTGCAAACTATGCTTAGATTAAGGAAAATTTGTTCCTAATTCATAATATAAGGGTATAATTTTTTCTATAGATTTAATCTAAAATTGATATGCCCCTAACCCTATAGTGTGTATTGTGTTAACAATAGTTAGCTTGTGTCTACCTTAACTCTTAATTAAGTTATATTATCATTATTATATTTTTATTTAATTATTTATGTAATTCTAAAGCCTATATATTGTTATCTAAGTCAACCTGAGTGATTTCATTGACATAATTTATGATATATATAAGAGGAAAAGGTTGGTTATTATCATTATATTGAGTATTGCATTCTTGTTGAAGACTATTGTAGGACCCCTGCCATGTGGCATATTATTATCAAGTATTTGTAGCATATTTCATATTATCTTCTCTTGTGCAAGTTAGTTCATAACAAGTGGTATTAGAGCTATGATTTTGGCAAAGGTGCACAAAAACCTAGTTTTTGAATTTATTATAAAATTTTAAATTGATGTTTGGGGATCATATAGAGAATCTATAGTCCAAAAACTAGTCTCTATCATGAATATGTTGCGAGTTATTGTAATTTTATGATTTTTCATAAGTTTACCTTCTAGATTATAAATCAAGGATTTTTTTAATAATTTTGTACATTTTTTTAAATCTCATCAAAAATC
The DNA here is from genome assembly GCF_030272615.1 of Cryptomeria japonica. Taxonomy (NCBI): domain Eukaryota; kingdom Viridiplantae; phylum Streptophyta; class Pinopsida; order Cupressales; family Cupressaceae; genus Cryptomeria; species Cryptomeria japonica. Next base: position 138,149,829 of record NC_081408.1, on the reverse strand, counting down.
ATCTTGGGTCTATTAATTTTATTTTAAAATTTGAAGCCAGCCACATTATGTATTGGTCATATCAAAGATGGGTTAATTGAATTTGATAGAAAGGTTATCTATTAAGTGCATTTTTTCTTAAACCCTAGTTTCATTGGAAGTTCCTAATTTTGACAAAAATTGAGATGCATTACAATGGTGGTACAAATATATATAATAGCGCATGGTAAATCTCTAGCATGGAAATTATGTTTTTACTTGTGTGCAAGAGGTGAAGTAACTAGACAATATATTTATATTTTGGAGAAACTAGAACAAGATTTTTTAGATATATGAGATCCTAAAGATGAAGAATAAGAACAAGAGGATGGAAATCAATATAAGACAAAAGAGGAAGAACAAAATAAAGAAGAAAAGGAAGAGGAGGAGAAATAACATTAAGAAGAGGATGAAGAAGAAAAAGAAGGCTTAGAGGAAGGAGATGATGTAGGTACATACACTTCAACTCAAGGGAAGGAGATGATATAGGTAGATATCAAATATGTAGACATTGAGTATAGATTTGGAAATGAGAGTTAGAGATGAACCAATGCCTAAATTTGAGCCCAAAACTGTCAATAATTAACTATGGGGCTAGGTGACTTAGTCCTATAGGTGTTAGATGCAGATATTAATAATAGATTTAGTATCAAAATGTTACTCTTAATATTCTCCTAAAGTTTCAATTTATTTTTTTGAATACTATTCAATGAATGATTGTCATTGTCACGGGTTTTTCACTTATTCAAAATCTAGCTCTTTTTGTCTTAGTCTACACTTTTTGGATCTGTATTTTTTCTCTGATGAACTTGCAACTTGCATGTTCACAAGAGAGGAAAATATGTTGTTGGGTTGATAGGGATTTTTCTAGGTCAAACCTTGGATTTGGAGCTAACTCTATAATGATGAATGAAATAGAAAAGAGGGCTTACCCTTGTAGGTTAAAGGTTAGATCTAGAAATAAATGCTCAATTTGAATCGCAATACCTTCCTTTATGGATCTCCTTTTCCTTGAAGTATTCATATAAAGGTCGATGTTGCTGTGTAGGGCTCATGCATGTCTTCACATAAATTTGATCATGGATGTCATCTTGAAAGCTTAAAAGTTTGAATACTTGACCTCTCCTTCATTGCCTTAATGATGCTTGATTGTTTGCTCGATTAGAATTGAATTGTTCTTGAGAAATTGTAATTGAGAGGTATTTCAAATGAGGGCATAAGGATTGTTTTTATACCTATCTTAATGAAATGTGTTGAAAATTACAAAAAAGATCGACATCAATTTTTGTTTCTCCATCAACATTTTCCAATGGTTAGAGGGTTTGTATTTGGACCTATTTGGATTGGACTATGATGCCTAATGCCCTAGTCCAATCCTTTTGGACTGGGCAAAGGTCAAGAAGTCAAAACATATAGTAAAAACCACATATTTAGCATTGGTTTGAGAAGAATCAGGTATATTTAGGGCATACAAGGTAGAAACACTAGTGACATCCAAGTGAGAATGAAATTTTATGAGGATACAATTATGATAGTACACACAAACACACACACAATTGTAAGGGGACTCTTATGAAGGGGACTTATGTGTTATCATTACTAGTTTCTTATATGTTAAATTGGTAATCACTATATGTCATTGTGTAAGTCATAAGTATTTCATTGAAACATTAATGTAAACTATGCAAGTGATATAAAGAAACACAATCATTTCTTGATACCTCAATTTGAATGCATTGATTTGCCCTTATCTCTTCAAGTGTTGAGATTCATTACACTTCTTTCATCATTGTTACAACTTATTTAAATACTTTATATTACAAGTCATTATGAATTAAGAAACATAGTTTCTATTTCTTATGATGAAACACTCATAATTTGTAATGAATTTATTATAAAAATATAAAATAATTTGAAATTATAACTTCCAATAAAATTAAAAAATAATCAAATATTAAACTTGTGAAAAAAGTCATGAACAAATGAATTCATTAGAATATATCTTCATGACAATAAAGAGGTCCATAAATTGAATTTTAAAGATTAATGAAGCTTTTAAAAGAATAAAATTAAATCAATAAAGACGTCCATGAACTGAAATTTTAAAAAATAAGGAAGATTATTAAAGAGTAAAGTTAATTAAGCTTTCTGAAAAAGTTCAAACAAATCTCTATGCTGGGAAAAAAGAAACTTCTCGTTGTATATCGACGAAACTGCTTAAGAATGAAGGAGTTCGGAGTTTGACTATCAAAATTCTTAGAATCATGTTCCACGCATCAAAACAATAATGTGTGCTTTCCCCGCAATGAAAGGGACTTTACATCGAAATCTAGAAATCGAAAGATCACGCTTTCTAGAAATCCATCGCTGGTACACAGGAAGTTGCCATCACTCTATATATACACCACAAGCTCGATTTCTGAATTATTCAATCAGAGAAACTATAAGCTTGCAATTCTGAAGACTTAGTGAAGTCAGTGAAATTTCAAAAGACTGGCCAACATTTCAGAAGGGTTGAAGTTGGCAGAGAGTTTGTGAAATCTATATAACTATTTCGTTTGAGCAATAGAAAATGGATATCTTCAATTGCAAGGCGGTGTGCTCTAGAACTGGAAAGGGAGAGGCAAACCAGTATTCTTTTCATAATACTTTGCCTGTGAAATCTATTTTTTATGTTGGGTTGGGGAAGTCAATAGGGGATTTGAAGGAGCTTTTGTTCCAGAGCGACGCCTCCATTGTTGGTGTTCATTGTAAGGGCGGTGGTGGAAAAACGAGTTTGGCATTGAATTTATGTGATGATCTCAATATCAAAGGTGACATTTTTAATCCATCATTTTTTTGATGATTTTCCTAGCTTAAGGATTTTGTTGTTCTTTTGCAGCTTACTAATAACACAATTGTTTTTGTGGACATAGGTTGTTTCAGAAATATAGTTTTCATCACTGTTTCACAATCCCCAAATCTGAAGGGAATTTTAGAGACAATATGGGAGAAGATCTTTAGGAGGAATGTACCTGAGTTTCAGAATGTGGAAGATGCACATATACAGCTTCAGCAGCGGCTTTTAAAGCAATCTAGGCCAACTCTGGTGGTGTTAGATGATGTTTGGTCCAGAGCTAATTTGGACAAATTACTATTTGAAGCTCCGGGGTGCAAAACCCTTGTCACAACTAGAAACGGTTCTATCGTCCCTAGAAACTCCTATACTCGGCTGTATCAATTGCCATTGTTGAACAAAGAGGATGCTCTCTCACTTTTCTGCTTGTCAGCATTTGGACAGACATCAATTCCAATTACGGCAGATGCAAATCTAGTAATAGAGGTATAGACTTTTCTTACCAAATGTGAATAAAACTAAAGCTTCTTATCAAATCAAATAAAAATAATATAAGTGAAAGGAAATTATGAGGTTATTTGACGTTTTGCTTTGGTATATTGTAATTATTGGGTGTTCTCATTGTTCTGGTACTTAAAGTACTTTGAAGTTGAAAAAGTACTTAATCCACAAAAGTAATAGCTCAAATTGTATAATACAATTTCGTTGCTTTTAGATCTTACTGGCCTTCCCTGAGCATTCATGAAAATATCGCTATTGTAAATGACAGGTGCAAGCCGAATGCAAGGGTTTACCTCTTGCTCTTAAAGTGGTTGGAAGTTCTTTGTACGGGGAACCTCATGTGGCCTGGGAGAATGCAAAGCAAAAACTTTCCCTGGGAGAATCAATATCCCCATATCACAGCGAAGGGCTTTTTAGACGCTTGGAGACCAGTATTGATTGCTTGGATGATGTTTCTAGAGAATGCTTTTTAGACTTGGGGTCATTTCCAGAGGGCAAGAAAATTTGTGCTGACTCACTGCTGGACATTTGGGTTTATGTTCGGAAGATGGAGTGGCAGGATGCCCATATTATGTTACCGGAACTTGCAAGAAGAAATCTCCTGAATCTAATAAGCAATCAAGGGTAAATGTCTTTCCTTGCATATAAATTTCCTGTTTTCATTTTTTAGAACATTGAGCTGACTTGGTTGTTGCCATTATCAGAATCCAATCAACAATCTCTTACGGATGTGCCTCTGAGCTATTCTTTTTACAGCATGATGTGATGCGAGACTTAGCCTTGTATATGGGATGCCAGGGCAGTATAGTCCACAGAAAGAGGATTACTCATGCCCAGGAAGGAGCATCGCCTACCAGGGGAATGGGAGTTGCTTAGAGATAGACAGTTCAATGCTCATATTGTCTCTATTCACACAGGTTGGATATTCCGCCCAAATACTTATTTAGTGGCAAAATATGAAGGCTATGTGAACAATTAACAAATATTAAGATTTATTGTGTTTTCAATTTTTTGGCCTACTTCCTCATATATGTGATTGAAGCAAAATTCCTTTGATATCAATTTTTTTCATTAGCAAGTAGTTTGCTTGCCGCTGAAAGATGTTCTAATTCAATTGCATATAGGATTTATCTGATGCAGGTTCTATGGCTGAAAATGACTGGTATGAGATGAATCTTCCGGAGACAGAGGCTCTAGTGTTATACTTTTCTGCAAGCGAATACTTTCTTCCTCCATTTCTGAAAACTATGAAAAAACTCAAAGTTTTAATATTATGTAATTTGAGCTCAGAGAAGGCCATAATAAAAGGTCTAGATGCCTTATCTTCACTCACTCAGCTCAGAAATGTTTCCTTGGAGAGGCTGGTTTTACCCACCATTCCCAAACAGAGCAAAGTTATGCAAAACTTGGACAAACTTTCTCTAAGCTTATGCGAAGGATTTGAAAAAATGCCCACATTCAACGAATCCAATCTGCATGAATTTAGCCTGGACCACTGCAGCGAGTTTGAGGAGTTGCCTCCTGCTCTTTGTCACATGCCCTGTGCTCATATATGGTCTGTTACCAACTGCCATCTGGTTGAGAAGCTGCCATATAATCTCGGAAATATGAGTTCTCTAAGGATGTTAAGATTATCAGCATTACCAGGCCTGAAAGAGCTTCCGACATCTATTGGAAAACTTGGGCAACTGGAATTTCTAGACATTTCACTGTGCGAGGGCTTGGAAAAACTTCCTGAGGAAATAGATGAGCTCAAGAAATTGAGAGACTTTGACATGAGAGAGTGTTATCATTTGAGGAGGTTGCCAGAAAGTGTTTGTGGATTAAGCTCCCTCAAACATGTTATCTGCAATGAGAATATTGGGGGAAAGTGGTTGCGAGCTAAAGCCTCTTCTATCCCTGATCTGAGAGTGGAAATTGTGGAAGCACAGTTCACTTTTCTGACCCTAACTTTTTAGTATATTGAGTTATTTGTAGTCTGTAACTAAGCCATACGATCATTATTATTTGTCTAGTTTATTAGGTGTTTCTAGTTGTTGGATTTTCATGTGCACATGGACAATTGATGGAGTCTAGTAGAGGGCTTTTTTGGAGAAGTACAATTCACTTTGGATTGGCTTGAAGATTGAAATTTTCCTGAATCTCTACTCCGTATAATATGGCTAAGTACCATATGGATTAAACACAAGTGTTTTATTCTATGATCGCTATATCTCCAGTGTAATTATTTTAAAGCAAAGAGCGAATCCGTGGAGTTTCCTGATAAAGCAAGTTTAGGTGAAACTTTTTGCAATCCAGAAGGCAATCCTCTGTATCTTAAATTTCATGCCGTTGCAAATTTTGCTACTAAATATTGACATTCACTCTTAAAGTTATATTTTAATTGATAAAAATATGCATTTTTTTTTTATACCTAACTAATTGAGATTAAACAAAGTCACTAAAATTAACTTCAAATGCAACCACGCTAGATTGATTGGACAGTGAAAATGACGTCTAGTAATAACAAGGATTGTACTATGTTCGTGGCTGACAGAACCGTTGCCATCATCTGCCTCAAGAACAGTAACTGTTATAGAATGAGTCAACTAGGGGAAAGGACCCAGTAGTCGTGCACCCTAACTTCACACTTCTCAAAATCCTACTTGGAAATTTCGAATCACTCCGATTTTTTTACAGCAGCTTACTTGGCAAGTCCCCTGCTTATAACTAAGGTTTCAGGGCCACATCATCAAATATGATACCACATCAGCATGCTTTTTGCCAAGGTGTCCAAAACAGCCCCAAAAAAAAGTGAGACCAATAGGCGTGCAAAAGAGACCCCAATAGTTGTGCAGCCGATGTGGCATCACTTGATTGGTTACTTTTTACAATATTAGTACATTTCTTAACAACTATTGGTACATTTCCTAACAACTGTTGGTACATTTCCTAACAAAAATTGATATTTTTTGTTTCAAACAATAGGTTTTATTTGTTCAATTTTTGGAACAAAAGGTATCAACAACCCTCACAACAATTGGAACATGCTCAACTACTGGGTCCTTTCCCCTAATTGCACACATGAAATTTCTGGTTTGGTGAGAAATGAAATTGTACAGATATTTTCATCGGTTATAGGTACAAATTTGGTTTTAAATAATTTTTTCGATTCACACACTTTTCTGGAGTCAGAATATTTACCAAAGTTTCAAACATTGTTCAACCATTTGTTGATAGCCTAAGTAGGGGAAGACTACCAATAGATAATATAGTTCCAATAACCATCACTTTATTGTCATATTGACCCCCCAAAAGATTTAAAAAAAAATTGTCAACATAAAAATACAGTAAATATTTATTTTAACACCAATACATGTTCACAAATGAATTAGTAGTTGACAACAAAAAAAACAACTATTGGTACATTTCCTATTTTAATACAAAACAACTTGCACAAATAATAAACATTTTTATTTTTTTTAAAAACTTAATGTTTACATTCGGCACTTTATGCTCGTGGCTAAAAAGTACAAATGTACTCCAATTACAATTACATATGAACAACTATTGGTGCATTACATTACATAAAAACAATCAACTTTAGCTTTCTTAGACACTCAAGTGTACATTCTTCCAAATATCACTTCATAGTTTCATGCATTAAATGGATCTACATTTGCAATAACCGGTGTAAGGCTCTTGAGTGACCAAGAATTTACATAAAATCAAATTTAAAAAAACCAAGTTTCATTCAAAGCATAGAAGAAAACTGGATACTTTGAAGCAATGGAGGATTGCATATTTAATATGACATGACCGGCTGTTTCCCACAAAAATTCAAATTTAAAAATAGCTAGCTACCACAATCGAATGCATTGCACATTCGAATTATATTATAAGACAAAACTTTTTGAGTCACTTTCATTACAATCCAATTCATTGCATATTCCCGAGCTCTGCAAATACCCTCTCCACATTCCTTATTCAAGGGCGCACATTCAGGTTGGTGCACACAGAATAACTAAATTCCCTTTGCAGTCAACGTTAAATGTTATAAATCTTTCAATTGAAATTATACTATTTTCAATAAACCAGCATTTCTTTCAATATAGTCACTGTAAATAATATTAACAACCATATTGGATGTCCAATGATGGTTTAGCTCCTTTGTAGCTGCATTATGTTTTGTTTATTGATGATTTATTTGTATGCAGTTTACAGTTTCATTTCAATGCTCGCTTATAATAGTGTGAACTTTACACTCCAATTTTTTTGCTTCATTATAGTGTGAACTTGACTCCACTTTCTTTGCTTCATTTTGCGATATAGATTTCATTTCAATGCTCTGTTACAGTTTAATAATGTTGAAATCCTCACAGAGAATGACAAAAAAAAAATGTTTATCTATCTGTTTTATTCGAAACCCCTTCATTATTTATCATTTCATTTTATGGGTGTGTTGTTAAATGGTGTCTCTCTATTTATAATGCCAAAATAATTATAGAGAATGCAAATAAAAATGATTATTGTTCATAATTATTCAAAACCCCTTCATTATTTATCATTACAATACTATGTATGCTTGATACTATTACTTATAGTGATTATATACTAGCTATAAGGTTGTTTTCCACGTCCGTGTGTGTGTGTGTGTTATAGTTGACATATAACAACCTTCTCACATACATGTTATGGGCCACTTGGCACAAATTACCGCCAACTACATTGCCCTAAAAACTTTGGGAAATGAAGATTTTTTGAGGCATTTTCATTGTTTTCTCTGTATTCAATTTGTTAATATACTCACTATAAATAATATTATCAGGCATCCACTATTGTTTCCAATAAATTTCTTATGAGAAATACAACAACATCATTTAATTATTAGTCATTTGAGAAATGAATCTACATCTTAATACTATATCAACAATATAGTTTTTAGTCACATCACAGTTACATCTTTCACTTCTGCATCTCGTGCTTCTAGTTTCTCTCCTTGTTATATAATGTTTCAAGTTTTGTACCTATGTGTATGTGTGTACACACAGACACGCGCACACACATACACAACACCATTTTATTTTGTTGAAATATGTTCAATGATGTAATTGTTCACTATCTAATAGAATATCAACAATATCCAATTTTCAAACACATCACAGTTACATACTTAACTCATGCATGGTTGTTTCGAGTTATGTGGCTATATGGTTATTGTCTATATTATCAGGCATACAGAAATAGTGACACAGTACCATTTTGTTTTGTTCAAAGATATTCAATGATGGATTTGTACTCATTGGTACCTACAAAAATTGATTTGTTTTTCATCATTTATCTCAATGGCATTGAGGGTTTCATTTCAATGATCTGTCTTTATATATATATATATATATATATAAGCACACATAGTTGCATTTTATCGTTGGTACCGTATCATTGTAGGTTCACTAAAGATAATGACACTAGATAGAAAGGGAAACAAATGAGTTAGACGTCGAATAGTTAGAGTCACTCATTGGGTGCACTTCCCTGATGAAGATAGTTTTATTCAAATTGAAGACCCAGTGACTCCTACTGTAGATGACCATTCACCTAACAATGCAACTGATGTGGAAACTATTGTTGTACATGACCATTCTACTGCAACTTGTAATCTTATTCTAGAAACACCACAAGAACAGGTGGCCTCAAAGGTTTCCAAACCAAAATGGAGCATATCTAACATGAAAGAAGCAATATCATGCATAGAAGACAAGCACATATCTCTTAGAGGCACATCAATCAAGTATGTTATCCCCATTGACTCTTTGAGGGCATGGCTGATGGGAGCCACAACCACGACTGTGAGGGATCCACACACCATTTTATCAACAAAGGAGGAGGATGAAGTTGTCCAATGGTGCAAAGATATGATTGAATTTGATCATTCTCTCCAAATCAGTCAACTTCAATCAACCACTGCCCAAATTACTGAGAATAGGCCTAATCCATTCAAAAATGGGATGCTAGGGAGGTCATGGTGGGCAAGTTTTAAACAAAGGCACCCTGATCTGATGATGAGAATAGCTAAAGGAGTGGACTCCAATAGGGCTATTATACTTTGACCTTGTATTGTTGCCTCTTTCTATGACAACTTGGAGGTAATTTACAACCTCAATCACTATGGTAGTAGTTGGATTTGGAATTGTGATGAGACTAGTGTGCAAGCTGGGAGAAATTGTGGAATGAGAGTGATAGACAAATTGAGCCAGAGGTGTGTACCGCACCTAATTTCGAAGAGTAGAGAGTGGATTACTATTTTGGCATGTGTGAGTGCATGTGGTTTCAACATTCTTAGATTTTATCTATTCAAATCTAAGAGGCATATCTGAAACTACATTGTAAACTACAAGCTAGAAGCATTTTCCAGCAATCCACGAACATGCATGGATGACAAAGGAGTTGTGCTTAAATTGGTTGGAACATTTTGTACGTTTAGTCCCTGGTGGAGTTTCACCCTCACATAGGGCCCTATTGATCTTTGACGGTCATGGCAGCCATGTAGCCTTCAAGACAATTGAAGAAGCAAGGCAGATAGGTATAGATTCGGCAACCCTTCCTGCTCATATAAGACACAAACTGCAGCCACTTGATGTTTTTGTATTCTCACCTTTCAAGAATTATTTCAAACAACATAGGAGTATATGGATGTCAAAGTACCCACAAATTGAAATTGGAAGGGAAGAGTTTACAACTCTTGCAAGAAAGGCTTTTGCCCAGGCATTGACATCAGCTAACATAATTAGTGGCTTCTGTAGGATAGGGATTTGGCCACTTAATTGATCTACATTCTAAAATGATATGAGGCCAAGTGAGACATTTGAGGTTGCAATTGATATACAACCAACTGTTGGAGCAAAACATGACGCCACTTCAAGGGATGAAGAATCAGAGTATATGGCAGTGAAATCTTTCTTGCGATTGGTTGGTTTTGATGAGGAAGACATTCAAGATTTTATAGAGCACTATAGTGGAGCATAAACAACAGTTGAGGGTACAAGTTTGATACCACATACTACCGAACTGGGTCTGCCCCCACAAACCAGCCAGCCAAATGAGGGTTTCAAAAGTACATCAATGAGCATGTTTTTTCCAACACAACCTGTCATACTAGACTGGACCCAAGAAGCAACCAACTGTGATGATGTAACCCTTTCCATGCCAAGTCTGTTAGAAATTGATCCAGTAGATGTGATACATTACTTCACCAATGTAGTCAACTAGGAGCAGCAAGATGGTGTTGATTGTGAAGACAAAATTTATATAAGTGAAGACGAGCCTGAGTTTGTGTCATGTACACAAGAGGATGGGAAGCAAGTGCTAAGGCAAATCACTAGATTCTTAAGACTTCCAGTGCAAAGAATGAATCAATCTTCACGTGGAGGTGGGAAAGGGGTGTTACGTCTGAGTATTTAGTCACAGATCTTGACATCTGATGAGTACATTCAAAGGGAAAAAGATAAAGAGTCTGAAAGGAAAAGAGATGAGGAATTGACAGAACGAAAGAAAGAATAGATGAGATAGAGGAAGGAACAACGTGAAGCAGAAGCGATAGAAAAGGAGGCTATGAGGGTGGGAAAACAGGCCAAAAAATGTAGGATTCCCAAGAGAAGTTCATTCAAAGACAAGAGAAGGCAAAGAAAGATGTAGACACAAAGCTTGAGAAGATGACGATGAAAGATGAAAAGGTAGCCAAGCATGCAAAGAGGATAAAAGATGTGGCCATAGTCGCAGAACCTCTACCCATCCGACACCCAATTCTCATAGAAATGATGAACCTCTTGTCCCCAGCCTTCACAGTTATTAATACTATGCAAGTTGGGACTGAACCTGGATCCTCAGACACCATGCAACTTACTTCAAGTGTCAACCAAGCATTGCTTTCTCAAATAATAAGTTTCTTACAAACCCTTCCCAGCCAAGAAAATACTACTGCTGGGCCAAACCCTAGTAGGCCACAATCTGTTGGGGTTAGATTTGTGACACCTCCTCCATTTAATACCCATATGGAAAATTGATCGAGTTTGTGATTAATTATATTTTGTGAGCCCTCCGAAGAGAAGATTTTGAGTTTCGATATAACTGTGATGTGATTATAGAATAACATACTGCTGGATATTTTGTAACGTTTTTAGAAATCCGTTATTTTCAGATATCTCAGATGAATATTCCAATGAATTGATGGTGTTGCTATAAATCTCATATGTTTTTTTTAAATTTTTTTGATGTGATATTTCTCATATATCAGTTGAACTAATCTCATTTATTTCTCACTATCAAAAGAGGCCACATAAGTGTTCAAATTGCTCACTATCAAAAAGGCCATATCAGTGGCATCTAATTATTCAGATCTCATTGATATGTCCTCTTTTGATAGTGAGAAATTTGAACACTTATAAGTGTTCAAATTGTAGTGATCATATATAAATTACAGTGTCTAATATGTCTACTATGTCATTGCATCGAAATGATAAAAGGAAATGTCCTATTTGCAAAAAGGCACTAGACAAAGAACTATTTACTAGTGCCTTAGAAGATATTTTGTTAGCTGCCAAGTTTTCCTTGTTGGTAGTATCTACCAAAATATATTTTAAGGTACTTTTAAACAATTCTTTGTCTTATTTGTTTTACAAATGGGGCATTTCCTTTTGATCAATAATATATATATATATATATATATATATATATATATATATATATATATATATAACATTAACACAACAACATAGGCATATAAATGATGAAACTGAAACAAGCTAAAGTTCCACAAAGAGATGATTGAAACATAAACAAATCAGAAATTGCATTGTCTAATAGATCATTGCCAAAGTAAAGTCCCACAAAGAGAAGATTGAAAGATAAACAATCCAAAAAATGCATTTTCTACTAGATTTTTTTCTAATGTGAACTAAGTGTGTTTCTTGTAGCCAGATGAACTAAGTGAGGAATTTAAACAAATTGAAACATAAACAATTCAGAAATTGAAACATAAACAATTCAGAAATTGAAACATAAACAAATCACAAACTGAAACATAAACAAATCACAAATTGAATTGTCTACTAGATCATTGCCAAAGTAGTCATATTGACTTTACCTGAGAGGAAGGCTCGTTGTCTTCGACATAGTGACTCCTTATCGTGTTTGTAATTGCCTGCCATAACAATCACAACAAAATGCAAAACAACTAAAGTGTGTTAAGAAAGGTGCATTTAATAAGAAATGCATAACTACCTAAGATATCTACATAAATTAATATAAAATGTAAGCATTAAAGGCATAATCTCCAAAGAATTGAAGTGTGTTAATAAACACATTTACATTGATATGATGACCTTCCACAAGTATGGTTCTTCCCTCGATGCTCTAGCGCGCTTGCAAAAAATAGTAATAATCGAGGGTAGCGTAATGTTGTCACAACAAATCATCCATACATTATTGAATGCAAAACAACTTTTTGAATGTCTTTAACATTTGACAACATGCATGCAATCCTTACATGCATTCATACATACATATTCAAATGCATAAGTACATACATATACATATCCACCTACATACATATGCACATGTACATAGAATTGCACATATACATACATATGCATATGCATATGTATAACATACATACATATTGCAAACAAATAGTTACATAAGGAATGTGCAAAAGGAATTTGTAGAACTCAGAAATATGCAATGAATTGGATTGTAATGAAAGTGACATGGAAAATTTTGTCTTATAATATAATTCGAATGTGCAATGCATTTGATTATGGTAGCTAGCTATTTTCAAATTTGAATTTTTGAGGGAAACAGTCAGTCATGTCATATTAAATATGTAGTCCTCCATTGCTGCAAATTGTTCAGTTTTCTTCTATGGTTTGCATTGTTCACACTATAATGAGTCAAGTTCACAGTATATATATGTATGTTGAAACAATATAATGAGTCAAATTCACACTATAATGAAAAATAATGTGGATTCAAGTTGACACTATAAGCCCTCAAGTCCACACTATAATGAAGCAAAGAAACTTGAATCAAGTTCACACTATAATGAGTCAAGTTCACACTATAATGAAGCAAATAATTTGGAATCAAGTTCACATTATAAACCCTCAAGTTCACACTATAATGAAGCAAAGAAAGTGGAATCAAGTTTACACTATAATGATTAAAAAGCAAATCCATTTTTGCATGTACCAATGAGTACAAATCCATCATTGAAAACCTTTGAACAAAAAAAAAATGCAATTGTGTGTGTCTACTCACACACACACACACACGTGTGTGTGTGGACAATAACCATACATGCACATTAAACTACAAGAGACCATTGAAATGAAACTGTAAATCGCATACAAAGAAATCATCAATATACAAAGCATAATGCAACCACGAAGGAGCATAAACCATCATTGGACATCCAATATGGTTGTTAATAGTATTTACAGTGACTATATTGAAAGAAATGTTGGTAATCTAAAAATAGTATAATTTAAATTGAAAGATTTATAACATTTAACATTGACTGTGGAAGGAATTTAGTTATTGAGTGTGTACCAATCTGAATGAGCTCCCTTAAATAAGGAATATGTTGTTGATTATAACAAGTTCTATGGCTATATGGTGATTGTCCATATACATTTACACATTTATATAGACAATAACCATATAGCCACAAAACACAAAATAGCCATCATTATAGAACATATTATGCTATTGTGTGTGTTTCTTCATATATATATATATATATATATATATATATATATATATATATATATATATATATATATATATATATATATATATATATATATATATATATATATATATATATATATATATATATATATATATATATATATATATATATATATATACACATGTATAGATATATGTATATGTGTGTATAGATGTATGTGTATACATAGATATGGACAATAACCATATAGGCATAGAACTTGAAACTGTATATAACAAGGAGACAAACTAAAAGCATGAAATGCAGGAGTAAAATATGTAACTTTAATGTGATTGAAAGTTGGATATTGCTGATATTCTATTAGATACTGAACAATTCCATCATTGAATATCTTTCAACAAAATAAAAATGATATAGTGTGTGCCTATATAAATATATAGAGAGAGATAGATCATTGAAATGAAACTCTCAATGCCATTGAGATAAATGAAGAAAAAATAAATTAATTTGCGTAGGTACCAATGAGTACAAATCCATCATTGAACATCTTTGACAAAATAAAATGGTCTTATATATATATATATATATATATATATATATATATATATATATATATATATATATATATATATATATATATATATATATATATATATATATATATATATATATATATATTTATATTTATATATATATATATTTATATATATATATATTTATATATATACTCACACACATATATATACATGTATATATATGTTTGTGTATATATATGTGAACCATTACCATATAGGTACAAAACTTGAGACATTATATATCAAGGAGAGAAACTAAAAATAGATATTGTATTAGATATTTTAGAAATTGTATTAAGATGCAGATTCATTTGTCAAAGGACTAATAATTGAATGATGTTGATGTATTTTTCATATGAAATTTATTGGAAGTAATATAGTATATGCTTGATATTATTATTTAGGGTGAGTATATTAACAAATTGAAGGCAGAGAAAACAATGAAAATGCCTCAAAAAATCTTCATTTCCCAAAGTTTTTAGGGCAATGTAGTTGGCGGTAATTCATGCCAAGTGGCCCATAACGTGTATGTGAGAAGATTGTTATATGTCCACAATAACACACACACACACACACACACACACACACATATGAGTATATATATGAGGACAACAACCTTATAGCTAGTATTAGGCATACACATTATTTTAATGATAAATAATGAAGGGGTTTCAAATAATTATGAACAATAATCAATTTTTTTTGCATTCTTTGTAATTATTTTGGCATTATAAATAGAGAGACACCATTTAATAGTGGACCCATAAAATGAAATGATAAATAATGAAGGGGTTTCGAATAAAACAAATAGATAATCATTTTTTTTTGCCATTCTCTTTGAGGATTTCAACGTTATTATATTGTAAGGATTTTAGCATTATTATACTATAAGGAAGGATTTCAACATAATCTAACAGCCCACCCAGAAAATAAAATGATAATTAATAAAGGGGTTTTGACTAATTATCAACAATAATGAATTTTTTTTACACTCTTTGTAATTATTTTGGCATTATCAATAGAGAGAAACCATTTAACAACACACCCATAAAAGGAAATGATAAATAATGAAGGGGTTTCGAATAATTATGAACATTAATAATTTTTTTTTGCATTCTCTATAATTATATTGGTATGATAAACTGAAAGACACAATTTAATAGCGCACCCATAAAATGAAATCATAAATAATGAAAGGATTTCAAATAAATATGAACAATAATCAACTTTTTTTGCATTCTCTGTAATTATTTTGGCATTATCAACAAAGAGAAACCATTTAACAATGTACTCATAAAAGGAAATGATAAATAATGAAGGGGTTTCAAATATTTATGAGCAATAATCAATTTTTTTGCATTCTCTATAATTATATTGCCATTATAAACAGAGAGACACAATTTAACAGCACACCCATAAAATGAAATAATAAATAATGAAAAGTTTTCAAAAAAATATGAAGAATAATCAACTTTTTTGCATTCTCTATAATTATTTTGGCATTATCAATAGATAAACCATTTAACAGTTCACCCATAAAAAGAAATGATAAATAATGAAGGGTTGTTGAAGAAAAGGAAGAGAGAATCATTTTTTTGCCCTTCTCTATGATGATTATGGCATTATTAAACTGTAACAGAGCATTGAAATGAAACCCTTACCCGCATACAAAGAAATCATCAATAGACAAAGCATAATGCAACTATAAAGGACGTAAATCATCATTGGACATCCAAAAAGAATGAAGGAAGAGCCACGATGGTTACCTTGTGCTGAAGTGAGCTGTTGCAGGGTTGAAGGAGCCGTAGAGCATCAACGAAAGGCAGAGAGAGCACGACGAGAGAAAGGGAAAAAATGTGCGAAATTCCACATTTTCCCTTAATTTTTAGCAAAACATAGTTAGCGGCAACTAGTGCCACGTGGGACCATTTTTGGTCTGCGAGAAGGTGGAAATGTGTGGTCAATAATTTATTCGACCACCCATTTAAAACATTATTATATGCAAACTTGGTTTTTAAAAAATCAAAACTTGTTATAAAAAGGTTTTTTTTAATCTTAAAAATGTGATAATTATATTGTGTATTAGGCATTTAAATTACAGGTATTGCTCTTTTAGTGTGTAGGTATTGGCGCAAAAGAGGTCAAGTATCGGTCATCACTTCGAAATGACCACTTTTTGACCTTCTGACGCATAACAACATGCAAAGATCATATCATTACTACCAGAAGCTAGATCAATAGCTTTAACCAGTTAAGTCACATACGCAGATGCCCAAAAAAAATTGAAATCCGATGTACCGTTTAAGATCTGTAGGTGCGTGAAGTTAGCTATGACGGCTACTGGTGCTCTTCCCCTAGCCAAAACAAGAAACTAAATGTCAACCGCAAAAAAATATAATAAAATAAAATGCCAAAAAATTCTCTACAACTTTAAAAAAATGACAAATAGGATTAAAAAAAATTAAAAATCAAAAATTAAATAATAATAATAAAGAACATAACAATATAATTCAAAAAATAAGAAAGTTTATTTTTAAAAATAAAAAATAAATAATTTTATATAAAATAGAAAGGTTTTAGACAATCTTGAAGGGCATATATATTAAAGTTTTTTTAAAGTAAAAATAAACATATATTCAAAATTAAATTACTCAAAAAAAATTATAAAAATATTAGGCAAGAAGGGATTAACTTTGTGAAGGAATTAAGTTGTATCTAATGACAAGGCCCCATGATTTCCTTACCTTATTTGGGCTAGAAGCCATTGTTCAATTTTTTTAGGAGTAATTTGTGGAGTTGGTTGCCCCATGCATTGACTTATTTGTCAACAATAATTTTAATATTAATTTTTCACATAAAATTTGGAGGGAAAATCTGGTGGTAAATGAAGGAAGGAAATTCTGGTTGTAAAGAAAACAGGGAAAAAAATTATGAAGACACTTGACATTTTCTTTCAATAAGTAGTTGCTATTTATTTTAAGTCCCCCTTTTTTTCCACCACTTGTTTTCATTTCCTAAACAATAGCTACTCCACAAAAATATGAAAAGATTCTATATTATCTTTTTCCCATCATTTTAATTTTCCATGGGAACATTGTAACTGCTTAAGCAATAGCATGGGAACATGAGGTAGGAATTCAAATGAGGATGGGGGTGGAGAGAGAGAAGACGATGCATATGGCGATGGTGTTGAACTGGTCCTTCCTTTTTCTTTGCATGTCTAGTGTTGAAAATCTCTCTCTCTCTCATGGGTTTTCGTGGTTGTGGGTAGTTTCCACCGAGATTTTTGCTATGTTTCATGAGGGCTTTGGTTCTCCTATTTTAAAGTTCTCCAGTCTATTGAATTGCATATTATTTTCTTTCTCTACCTTTGTTGCCATGCTTGTGTGTGGGGCATCTCTCTTTTCTTCAACTCTTCCCCTTATTGAGGTGAAGGGATACCTTGTTGCAACTATTGACGAATGGAGATTTGCGATAGTGGAAGGGGGTTTGATGCCCTTTCTTCTTGACTAGCTGGGATGTTATGTTCTAGAAGGGGAGTTCAGATACTTTCTTTTGGGTTGTAATGATCTGCATTTGGGTGCTAAGGTGGTTTGAGGGGAGAATAAGGCAATCTGTGGCTTTGATTACATGATTAGTGAACTGCTTCCCTGACAAAGGTTATTGTGGGGTTTGAGATCTTAGCCTCTAATTTTTCTATGATGTACTTTGTGGTCTTGAGGGTTTAGGTGATCCTCGTTGTGTCTAATGCTTCCTACTTTGTCCAGGATGCCCTCCCTCTGGAATCTTTGGTTATCTATGTATGTGCCTCTATTTTGTTTGGTGTTGAGGTATTGTTGTTTGGTGTAGGAGCCCCCTTGGGCACTTTTGCCTTTTCTTGTTTCAGTCTCAGGTAGAGACTAAGGTTTGGGGTTTTGATGACTCCTTCCTCTATGTTTCTTCTCCTCTCCTTTCCCTTGGAGCCGGTGTTGGCCTATATTAGGTTTGAAATTCTACAAGGGCCTATTTGGTTGTTCCAATTTGGGGATTGGTTTTTTTGACCTTTCCCTTCACTTCTTTGTGGCATGGTGTTTATGTTGAAGGTTACTCAACTTTATTCCCTATATGTAACTTTATGTATCCTATAGAGGTGGATGGAAATTTTTTTGGTGTGGTATTCAGTTTTGGTAGTCTTGGAGTTCTTAGTTGTTCCAGCTAGAGGGTAAAAGCACAAAACCGTGTCACATTTTAGGCCAACTTATCTACACAAATGAATTTAAGTAATTCTAACTAAAAATTAATTTTAGTCAAACATATGGTCTATAAAGATTCATCATAGCTATCTTATATTTGGGCCACAAATTTTCCAATTGGAATTGTCTACTAAATGTATATTTTATACTACTTTGGGTCTAATTACTCAAAATTTGTTTTTTTGAAAAACTCGATGTTTCAACAATTCCCACTCTTATAAATAACATTTTTTTTTTAAATGTAAAAATACCCCTTTATAGATCTATAAGTGAATTTTCCAAAATATATATCTTTTAATATTTTAATTAATTTTATATTTTATATTTTATATTTATTGAAAGTAGCTCATCCACACTAAAATATAAGGTTGATTATCTTATAAAGGAAAAATACTAAAATTTATTTATAATTTTTGAGTAAAATAAATGCACTAAAGAAAAGAGTTTGTTTCAAGATGATATAATTCTTTTCTAATTTGGATAAATAATTAAGAAAAAAGGTGACGCAAAATGGAAAGAGTTATATTTTAGGACACAACTTTTCAAATTTATTGAAAAATATATATACATAAAAAATAGTTAAAAATATATTTTGCACTAAAGTTTCAAGTTATCAATGTACACAAATAAAGGTAAAATTTACTATGAGTAAGTGCACCAATATGGTGTGCAAAAAGCGGGGTATAAGTGGACACTTTTTTTCTAAAATCAGGTAAACCTGAACTTGGAGGAGAAAGTTGAGAGTCATCCACTCAAGATATGAAGATACTCAAAGAACAAAGATTGTAGTACTCTGAATCTAGTTTCCAAACTACTATTTTTTTCAAAATTGGATAAGATTAAGAGGGTAAAATCCTTCGTGCATGAAAAATAGATCTTATTTTTTTCTGAAAAAACATAACATAGTGTTTGACGTGCGCATCAAAAGAGTCATAGTTAGATGTAGTATTTTGACAAATCCTTTGTTAGAAAGATAGTTAAGAGTGAGCACTAGAAGTTGTGAATTTTTTTGTAATTTTTTTTTTAGTATTTTGTTTTATGATTTTTCGAATCAAGCACATCCTGAAAATTAGGTACCCATTCGTCCGCGAACCATAACTTGCACCAAAAGAATCAAAAACACAATTTTTTTTTTTAAATTGTAAAGAATCAAGTGCACTACAATAATATATGAAGTTTTTATAATTTGGATAAGTAGATCAAAAATTATTAAAAAAATGGTACACATATCTCTGAGAACTATGGAGACACTAGTAAAAGAAATTCAAGAATAATATGTTAATGTTGTTCAAATTTGAAAAAAAAAATACTTAGAAAGCTCAGAAGATGAGTGAAAATATGGTGGCAATTTTAGAAATATCCAGTTGATGAAGTGTAAACCTGATGATGATAAAGTCAAGAAACCAAGTTGATAAGATAAAACACATCAAAAAGGAGGGAAATGGAGGGAAATCAAACTTCCAACCCACAACTTTGTCATCGAAGCCTATTCAGAAGCCTAAATAAACTAAAGCGCATATGGGGTTTTAACAAACAAAACCGCATATGAAGTATTTTGAATATGAAGCACGTAAGGGGTTCAAATTAATAAAGTTGGATTAGTAATATGGACTTATATGCAATTCATTTAGCATTTCATTAGATTTTTTAATAGGATATGGCATTTCTCTTTGTCTTTTATCTTTCCTATACTTTAAGTTATATTTTATGTATATATTGTTAGGATGTTTGAGAGTGGTTTCACGTCTCTAGGAGTCATAATGCAGATTCTAGATTTTAGGAGATCCTATAATTTTTTAGACTTAGTCAAATTTTAGTAATCAGTAGGCTTGTATCATCATTCACTTGCTATCTCTCTATCTCATGCTATTTGTCTCCCTAAGCTCTAGACCTATCTATTTTCCTATCTCTCTCATCCTCTCTTCAACTCTCTCCACCTCACTCTCTCTTCTCTCCCCAAGCTTTAGATATTATAATTTCTCAAACATAATCAAATTTGATTAATCACTAAGTTGTTATTATCTACATTATCTACCTACATTTTTTCACCCCCCCTTAAAATATTTATCTAAATACCTAGATAGATAGAGAGAGAGAGAGGGATATAAACAGGTTAGATAGATAGAAGTGGAGGTGATATTTAGAGAGAGAGTATGAATGGGAGAATGTACAGAGTTAGGGGAGTTAAAAGTAGTGAGGAATGAAAAGAGTGGTAGGTAGAGAGAAGGAGAAGGATTTTTAAGATTGTGAGACAAAGAAAAATAGATAGGGAAGGAAGGAGGGACGACTGAGAAAAACAAAATTAGAGAGCCCTACCTCCCTCTCTCTCACTTGAGATCTCTCTCTCCCCCTCTCCCTCCCTCAACCCCTCCCTTCCTCCATCTCTCTCACTTCAACTCTCTCTCAACCCCTCCCTTCCTCCCTCCCTTTCTCTCACATGGGATCTCTCTATCTCTAGTCTCTTCTTCTCTTTCCATCAACCTCTCTCTCTCAACCCTTCCCTTCCTCCACCCGTCTCTCTCACCTGGGCTCTTTCTCTAGTCTCATACTCATTTTCCATCCCTTCCTCCCTCTCACTTAGCCTCTCTCTCTCTCTCTCTCTCTCTCTCTCTCTCTCTCTCTCTTATGTCTCTCTCTCTCTCTTAGATTAGGCATGGGAGGGAGATAGAAGAGAGAGGATGGAGGGAGAGAGGGAAAAGAGAGGGTGAGAGGGAGAGATACTTGAGAGAGAAAGAGAAAGGGAATAGGAGAGAAATAAAGAGTGTTAGAGGGAAAGAGAGAGAGAGAGAGAGACTTAAGAGAGAAAGAGAAAGGGAGAGAGGGAGAGAGGGAAATAATGTGAAAGAGAGACAATTGAGAGAGGGGGAGGGAAATAATGGGAAGAAGAGAGGGAGAGGGAAGAGAGAGGATGGGGGAGGGAGAGTGGGAAAGATGAAGAGCATATGAAAGAGAGAGGAGGGGAGAGAGAACTAGTAGAGGGGGAAATAATGGGAAGGAGAGAGGGAAGGGTGGCAGAGGGAGAGAGGGAAAGAGGGAAAGAGGGAAAATAGGAAGAGAGAGGGAGAGAGAGAGACCTGAGAGAGAGAGAGAGACCTGAGAGAGAGAGAGAGAGAGAGAGAGAGAGAGAGAGAGAGAGAGAGAGTGGGAGAGAGGAGTGAGAGTGGGAGAGAGAGTGAGAGAGGAAGGGGAGGGAGAGAGGGAGAGAGGGGAGATAGAGAGGGATGGGGAGGGAGGGAGAGAAGGAAATAATGGAGAGAATGGAAAGAATGGGATAGAGACACCTAACAGAGAGGGAGAGAGATAGAGAAAAAGAAAGGGAGGGATAGGGAGAGATGGAGAGAGAGATAGAGAGAAGCAGATAATTAGAGAGAGAGACACCTAAGAGTTAGAGGGGAAGAGATAGAGACCATATGGTGTCCTAAGGGATCATATGGTGTGCTACGACCCCTCGGGACACCATATGACCCCTTTGGACACCATATGGTGTCGTTATGGGTCATATTATGTCTTAAGGGGTCATATGGTGTTCTATGATCCCTTAGGACATCATATGACCCCTTAGGTATCATTAAGAGTCATATGGTGTCCTATGACCCCTTAGGACACCATATGGTGTCGTTATGTGTTGTATGGTGTCCTAAGGGGTCATATGGGGTCCTATGGCCCCTTAGGACACCATATGACCCCTTAGGATACCATGTAGTGTTGTTAGGGGTCGTATGGGGTCTGATGACCCCTTAGGATACTATGTGGTGTCATTAGGGGTCATATGGTGTCCTAAAAGGTCATAAGAACCCCTTAGGACACCATATGACCCCTTAGGACTCTATATGGTGTCGTTATGGGTCATATGGTGTCCTAAGAGGTCATATGGTATTCTATGACCCCTTAGGAAACCATTTGGTGTAATTATATGGTGTCCTAAGGGGTCATATGGTGTTCTATGACCCCTTAGGAGACCATATGCTCTTTACAATACCATATGGTGTCGTTATGGGTCATATAGTGTCTGAAGGGTTCATATGGTGTCTTATGACCCCTTCGGACACCATATGACCCCTTATGTGTCATTAGGGTCATATGGTCTCCTATGACCCCTTAGGACTCCATATGGTATTGTTATGGGTTGCATGGTTTCCTAAGAGGTCATATAGTGTTATATGACCCCTTAGGACACCATTTGGTATCATTATGGGTCGTATGGTGTGCTAAGGGGTCATATGGTGCCGTATGATCCCTTAGGTGTCGTTATGGATCATATGGTGTCCTAAGGGGTCATATGATGTTCTATGACACCATATGACCCCTTAGGTATCATTAGGGGTCATATTGTTTCCTAAGAGGTCATATGGTGTCCTATGACCCCTTAGGACACCATACGACCCATAATGACACCATATGGTGTCCTAAGGGGTCATATGATGTTATATGACCCCTTAGGACACTATTTAGTGTCATTATAGGTCCTATGGTGTGATAATGGATCATATAGTGTCTAATGACCCCTTAGGACACCATATAACCCCTTAGCACATGTCATGGATCATATTGTGTCCTAAGGTTCATATGGTATCATATGACCCCTTAGGACACCATATGACCCTTTAGGACACCATATGGTGTTGTTATGTGTCGTATGGTGTCCTATGACCCCTTAGACACCATATGCTATCATTAGGGGTTGTATGGTGTTCTAAGGGGTCATATGGTCTCCCATGAGCTGTTAGGACATCATATGACCCCTCAGGACCCATATGGTTTCCTAAGAGGTCATATGGTGTTATATGACCCCTTAGGACACCATTTGGTGTCATTATGGTTCATATGGTGTGCTAAGGGGTCATATGGTGTTCTATGACCCCTTAGGACTCTATATGACCCCTTATGTAACATTATGGGTCATATGGTGTTCTATGACCCCTTAGGACTCTATATGACCCCTTATGTATCAATATGGGTCATATGGTATCCTATGACCCCTTAGGACACATGCATGGACTTGAGAGAGAGAGAATGGGGAGAGAGAGACTTGAGAGAGAGGGAGAGACAAAGATAGAGAAAGGAAAAGGGAGGGGGAGAGAGAGAGAGAGAGAGAGGTGGACCCAGAGAGAGAGAAATGGGATGGAGACACTTAAGAGAGGAGAGAGAGAGAGAGGGAGTGGGTGAGATATAGAGAGATATAAGAGGTGGATAGAGGGATTGAGAGAGAAAGAGAGACCTAAGAGGTGGAGGGAGGGAAGGTGAGATAAAGACCTAAGAGGTAGAGGGAGGGAAGGTGAGAGAGAGAAAGAGGGTAAGAGATAGAGAGAATCTGAGTGAGAGGGAGTAAGGCATGGAAGGAGAGTACAAGAGCCTAGAGAGAGAGGTGTGAAGAGAGGGAGAGAGGGAGAGAGTGAGAAAGAGAGGTAATAAGAAAGGGAGAGAGGGAGGGGAGGATAGAGGGAGAGAATGATAGAGAGAGATACACCTGAGAGAAGAGGAGAGTGAGGTGAGATAGAGAGATAGAGGATGAGAGGGATAGACTTTAGAGATAAATAATAAGAGAGAGAGAGAGAGACTTAAGCGAAAAAGAGAAAGGGAGGGGGGAGGTAGGGAGAGAGTGGGAAAGAGATACACTTGACAGAGGAGGAGAGTGATATAGAGAGGTAGAGGTGGAGAGGGAGAGAGACTTAAGAGAGAAATAATGGGAGAGAAATAGAGGGAAAGAGAGTAAGAGAGATAGATAGAGAGATAGAGACCTAATAGAAGAGGAGAGATAGATAGATAGATAAAGGTTGATAGCCAAAGACTTGATAAAGAGAAGGAGAGAGATACTTGAGAGAAAGAGAAATGGAGCGAGAGGGAGAGAGAGAAAGAGAGTTAGAGGGAAATAAATACTTGATAGAGGAAGAGAAAGAGAGGGGGAGGGAGAGGGACAGAATGAGAGAGAGATACACTATAGAGAGGGGGAGAGGGTGAGAGATATAGATATTTGAGAGAGGGAGAGAAAGAGAGGGATAGACGAAAGAGAGAAAAAGGGTAAGGGAGATGATAAAGAAAGGGAGAGATACCTAAGAGAGGGAAGAAAGTAGAGAGGGAGAGGCCTAAGAGACAAAAAGGTATGGGTTAAGGAAGAGAGAGGGGGAATGTAGGGAAGAGACGAGAGAGATAATGCTGATATGAGCATGTTGATTACTAAAATTTGACTGTCTGAAATTCATAAGAATACTCAAAAAACTAGAATCTACATTATAACTCTTAGAGATCTGGAACCACTCTCAAACATCCTAACAATATATACATAAAATATAACTTAAAGTATAAGTGGCATTCCTCTCTTTGTCTTTTACCTTTCTTATACTTAAATATTGTATTTTATGTGTATATCCTACTGAAAAACCTAATAGAATGCTAAATGAATTGTATACAAGTCCATATTACTATTTTCATTTTTATTGACAAACAAACACGTATGTGGTTTACAAACTTAAACCATGTATAGGGTTTTGGTTTCTAAACTGTGTACGTGGTTAGTATACTTAAACCTCGTACACATTTTATCTTCGGTTAGGCTCGACAAAATGAGCCTAAACGCGTACAGGGTTTTTAAATTTCAATTACCTCATGCACGTTTTGTGTTTTTTCATGTTTTTTTGGGGGTGTGTCCACTTTTTTGCACACCATCTTGGTGCACACACCCCTATATAAAGTGTGATGCCTCTTGTAACTTCAATTCCAATGTTTTATCAACAACTAAATTATAATGTTTACTTTATAAGAAAGTATATTCAAATAATTTTTAAATTTTTTAAAAATTAAAAACATAAAATACATAAAAAAAAATAGAGAATTTATTAGTTTACATTATTTCAAAATTCAAAATTTATATTTCACTTTCTATTGATTCAATTTAAAAAGTTGAATTAGCATTGGCCATTTCCTTTATAAAAGTGTGACATAGCTTTCTGATTTTACCCTAGACTATCACTAGTTTTTCTTCATTATCACCTATTGAGGTGGAGACAAATCTTTTTTCTGGTTAATTATCATGTCACCTAATGAGGTGGAGTTTTCTTTGGGTTCTGATGGGGTTGTTGGTTTTTGTTCTCTTTTGGATTCAACCTAGGCTTGTGTTTTGAATAGGGCTGTGATGTTTGTAACTATTGGTCCATTTGAGTTGGTGTCTATAGTTAGGGTTGCAAGGCTTTTTCCTTTGAGAAGGTTGGATGCAATTTTTAGAATTATTGTTTTTAGTTGTGTGTGGGTTTTTTTCAACCCATATTTATTTTTCTTCTCTCCTATTGATTTTAGTTTCTCTCTCTTATCAAGCTTGTGGAGGTGGGTTCAGTAGAGGACTTTATCCTAGTTGCATTTGTGGTTGGTGATGGTGTTTCTATTGATTTTCTTGTTGCTAAATATCCTATTGAGGTTGAGGGCAGCAACATGGGGTTGTATAATTCTTCTCTGACTTCATTAGGTAGTCCTATTGAGGTGGAATCCACAATCTTGAAAACTTTTGGGGTGGCTTCTATTGCAGAGCTTGTTGGGTTGTCGACTCAAAGAAGGTTCCTTTTCCTCTTGGGAAAGGTTGGTTTATTTATTTTTCTTTGATGATTTTAGTTTCTACTTTTGTTCTCTTATAGTCTTAGTTGTTTATTGGTTTTATTTTCAGCTATTTTGGGCTCTTTGGTGTCCCTTTCCCTATCTATGAACGTCTTAGTTTATGGTTTTTCTATTGGAAAGGGTTGTGTGGTGTCTTTCATAACCCACTAATTAAGTCTTCTCATCTTGTATCAACTAAAAGTTGGGATTCTACTCTATTGTTTTTGGGTACTTGGTTGCCCCACTTCTTGTTTGAGAATGTCTCTATTCTTGGGGCTTCTAGTACAAGGTTTTGAGAATCCTTTCAAAACCCATTGGTCATTAAACTATAGGTTTAACTTTAGTTTGGAACTTGTCTCCCACTAGTTTGTAGCTCCAGTTAAAATATTCTTATTTTCAAAAAAGAGTTTGTTCTTTTTGGGGTTTTTGGTAGGTTGACTACTTGTGATTTCCCTCGCTTCCACCTCAATGACTATCATGTAAAGGGTTTATTCCCTATCATGATTTACTTAATTATAACATCGCATAAGAAGGAAAAGTGTAGGAGAAAAAAATAATTTAAGGAAAATCTAGAAAAAAAGGAAATGTAGTTCAAGGGAAATGAAGAAAAAAAAAAATGGAAAATATTGATTTCTTTCCAATGCACATATACATGATGTTGGCCTTAGAAATGATCTTTCATGATGGAAACAATGTTTCATCCATTAAAATGCACAACAAAGACTTTCCATCATGTTTCTAGTAACATAGATGCTAATCTACAAAAAAAATTATTTTGTTGTTCCATAAACTTGACTACTTATTGTGATTGATAATAAATTTACAAAAGTGAATAACTCAACTACATATAACAAGGAATACCCGAAGGATGGATTTGAATGACTAGAAGAAAAAGGTGTGTTTAGCTCTTTCCCTCATAGGGGAAGGAAATCAAGTCAAGAAAATCAATTCTTTTCAAACTAAGATTGCGTAATTATGTAGATAATAAACAATAGCCTTCCCCCCGAACATAGCTCATGATTTTCATTGTATAGTGCTCTCCAAAGAGAAACTCCTCCTAAAAGAAAAAGTTGTCGACCCTAGGAATTCTAGAAGTTCTGAAGAATTAAAAATGAATTGTGGTTTGTAATAAATTAAAAAAGGTGACTAACTTTATCGACTAAGAAATGAGTGAATTCAAAAATTTGTACAAAAAAGAAACAATGCGACCAAACCTATCATTGTGATTAAATGTTATTGATGAGAAATAAGTTGAGGTGTTCAATTAAATGAAATATTTTAATGTTTAGTCAATTTTTATCCTCATTCAAATGTAATAACTTTTCACTATTGGATTGTCTCTTTGACTTTCGATGAGGACATAAATGTAGTGACCTTTCAGCTTCTTTGAAAGATTAAAAATAAGTTCAAATAAAATCCAATAGATAGAGGTATAGGCATACAACTCTTAGGATGAGTTTTTCAAACTATGACATACATCTCATATGACGAGTTTGCCAATTTGTATTATTTCTTATGGAGTCCATGAGCATACATCTCCTTAAAAAGTTTTCCTAACTTGTATGGACTCGAGCATACATCTGTACCACGAGTTTTCTCAAATTGGATAGATTCAAAGGAATACATCTCTTTCACGAGTTTGCCCAAAATTGTATGGTTTTTCCTTATATTGAATGAAATGAAACTTTCCCATGATGTATTATGTGTTTACAATACCACCAATTCTTCTTTGGGTATTGTCCCTTGAATTAGCAAAATAATTCAAATCAGTTGTATCAAAGCCAGATTTGATTATTTCAAGTGCATCTACAATGTACGACCTTTGTGGTTGGACTATATGCATTATATATTTCTTGGATGGTTGACAATATGACCCTAAGGAGCCCCTATCCATACCTCTAAGATGATTCACCTTCTCTCTCTTTTCCATTTTCTGGGCTCTAATTCCATGATGTTTGAGATTCTTTACAAATTTGAACTATACAAATGGAAATCGACAAGTCGGTTTTGATAGAGGAATCACACTATTACATTCCCCTATGTTGTGTGACAACTCCAGGTTAAAGCACACTAAGTTTTTGCATAACTATGAATGGAGGATTTTTCCTCATCTCATTGATAGGAAGTTCCATTATGTGGATGGAGAGACTAAAATGTTGGTTTGCAGTCAAAGTGTCACTTTCGTAGAGCTTGCTATGAAAATGAAACAAATCTTAAATTCAATCATCGCACTAATGTTCTAGTTGTCGATCAGGGATCTGGAGACCTTGGTTTTCAATAAACCCAACAAAAGCTTATCAGTGGAATATGAGAGGCTAGAGGTGAAAGTGTGGGTATATATTTTCCATTAAACATTCAAGCCACCTTGTGGTAGAATGGCTAGTGACATGGATCATAGCTATGAGTAGATGACCAAGACCTAGACTATATCCACATCGCATATGTCTCAGGAGGTGCCTAGGTCAGACTTATTTGGTGTTATGACAAAAAATCACATTTTACAAGTTTGTGATCTTTTGTTCAAGTCTAGCAGAGTAGGCTTTGATCATCCACTCTTATAATCTATTTGTACCTGATATACTCTTTTATCACAAAATTGTTATCATGGCTAGGAGATATTCACTATTGCAATATATCAGTCTAGTCAACTATGCACTGCGCTTGCTTGAAGATGCATTTTAGGACATAAATTTTGGTTTAATTGCACTAGAAGATGAAGCATTTCTTATGGCTATTGGTATTTTGGATATGTTGATATGGTTTTACCATTGATGTCAACACCTATTAACACTTGGAGAATTGGCAATGTTCACCGGCAAACAAGTGACTCATGCACAGTCACTGGTATCTGGTTCACCGGTAGGAAATATTGTACACTAGCACTTGGAATAACATGGAGAATACTTGGTTATGATGAGTACATCATTTGGACACTTTGTCTTGGAGATTTGTTCATTGGTATATTCATGATTGCATATTTGTTGTTACCAGCAAATAGGTCCAGAATAAGCACCGACAGGCTTATCTATCTAGAGTAGAACGTCATGCTATGGAGATGATTTATTATTGTTGTAAATGCATTGAGCCAACATGTTGTATCGGTTATTGCATCGGTCATTTATTTTCTTGTAAATTGTTTTTATTGTAATATCTTTTAAAGTCGACCTACAAAATTTGGTCTTAGGTTATGGTATAAATGTAAGATCTTATTTGTAAGATCAATATGTGAATGTGAGAAGGATTGTAATTTGGTATATGCAAAACAGACATCTCTTGAAGGTTGAAGGAAGGTTTTTTGAAGCCATATCAGAACTAAACTAGTACTGAATCCAACATATGAAGATGCTATTTTGAGTAGTATATCATCATTGAATTTAACCATCCAGTTGTAGTCAATGTGACTCCCATTTGTGATTGAGCAGTGAGCTCTAGGCGCTTGGACTTTCTACATTTGTAGACCCCATTTGTATAGACATACTATCTATAGCAGTATCATCTGATTGTAGGTAAGGTTTCCCACCGTGTTTTTCCCCTTACAGGGTCTCCATGTACAAATATTGGTGTTATGTGTTGTGGATGTCTTTGTCTTTCTATTTTATGCATTAATCTTTACTAGTACTGCAATTAACTAATAAATTGTTTACCGACATTAAGTTTTGTTTTACTGGTACTAAGCATTAAGGTTGGATAAGTTGTTTTTGGTTTGAATTTATTTGATAAATGATTCACCCCCCCCCCCCCTGCCCTCTCAGTTGTCTCCGGGACCTAACAATTGGTATCAGAGCTTAGTCCTCTTTTTGCAAAAGTTTAATAGCTCGAGGAGATCCAATGTCTTCAAACTAATTCAGGAAGGATAATCCTAAGCTTGATGGAAACAACTATGGGATATGGAAGATCAGGATGGAGACACATCTAAATTGCATTGGAAAGGATATCTGGGAAGTTACAAAGAATGGCTATACTTCTCCTGCTTAAAGTCAGCCTAATCCACCAAATCTGACTAAAGATGAAGAAAATGATTGCAAAGCAAGAGAAGCACTTTTGAGTGCATTATCAGATAGATCTACTGCTAAAGCTATTTGGGACCATCTGGAAACGTTAAATGAAGGAGATTCCATAGTCAAAATTGCAAAACTTGAAAGCTTTCGGGTTAGGTATGAAAATCTGAAAATGGAAGAAGATGAAAGGATTTCTACTTTTATGGAAAGACTCAATGAAATTGTTTTAGGTATTAAATATTGTGGAGGAACCTTAAGTGAAGATGAAATTGTTTCAAAAATTTTAAGAGGATTTCCACCGACATACAAAATGAAAGTTATTGCTATAAATGAACTAAGAACAATGGCTAATACATCAGTAACTAGGGACACATTGATTGGAAAACTTTTAGCCTTTGAAATTGAGGAATTTGGTCCTGTTGCTACTATAAAGACAGATTTAGCTTTTAAGGAATCAACATCATCTGCATCATCATTTGATAAATCTGATTGGAAAGCCTTTTATGCAAGAGAACTTGAAGAAAGCAGGATAGAAAATGAAGAACTTGAAGAACTTAAAGCACTATTTGCAAGGAAAATGCCTAAAGATCCAGTTGGAAGTAAGTATGAAGGTAAGGCACCCTTTAAATGTTTTAACTATAATAAGATTGGTCATATGGCTTCAAGATGCCTTGATAGACATGCAAGATTGAAAGAAGAAGCTAGAAGAACATACAAACCTAACCCTGAATATTAGAGATACAGATTTAAGAAGAATAAAGACAAATCTTGTTAGCTTGCTGATGAAGGAGTCACTGATGATTCTAATGAGGATTTGACAGACAATGGATGGGTCTTTGTTGCTATAACAAAATATCAACCGACACCTACTATTCAACCGGTAGAGTAGGCCTTGGCAGCTAAAATAGAAGTTAAGGATGAATGGATCATTGATTCAGGATGTTCACATCATATGACTGGTGACAAAAGTAAATTCTTGACTTTTCAAGAATATAATGGAGGTCTAGTAATATTTGGAGATGATAAAGCTTATTTGATCAAAGTAAAAGGTACAATATCTCTTGATGGTAAACACAATACTGATAATGTTTACTATGTTGAAGGTTTAAAGCATAATCTTTTGAGTGTCAGTCAATTAGTTGAAAAAGGATTTCAGTTACAATTCAAAAATGGTAAATGCAAAATCACGAACAGATCTGGTGTAGAAATTGCAACCAATAGTCAAACTAGAGGTAATATATTTCATTTGAACAATAATGAAAAGACATGCTTGATTGCACATATTGATGAGAGTTGGCTATGGCATAAGAGACTCTGTCATGTAAATTTTGATTGTATTATGAAAATTAGTACAACGAAGGCAGTAAGAGATTTACCTAAGATTGTCAAACCTCACAATCCGGTATGTAAGGAATGTCAATTTGGAAAACAAGTAAGAGCTTCTTTTAAGAGTATTCCAAAAAAATCCAATAATGCTCTTGATCTAATTCATACTGATTTATGTGGTCCAACTAGAACTAAAAGCTTACAAGGTGATAGATATTTCATGCTAATCATTGATGACTATTCTAGAATGTGTTGGGTTACTTTTCTCAGAGAAAAATCAGAAGCACTTGGGAAATTCAAACTATTCAAGGCAATGGTAGAGAATGAAACTGGTAAGAAAATCAAATGTTAGAGATCAGATCAAGGAGGAGAATTCACATCTAAGGAATTTAATGCATTCTGTGAAGTAAATGGGATCATAAGACAACTATTAGCACCCCGAACACCACAACAAAATGGAGTTCTAGAAAGGAAAATTAGAACCATCTTGGATGCACCAAGAAGTATGTTATCAGAAGCAAATCTACCACATGTATATTGGAGAGAGGCAGTAAGCACAACAATCTACACATTCAACAAAGTTTACATCAAAGGTGAAACCGGTAAGGCCCCTCATGAGATATGGTTTGGTATTACTCCTACTCTTAAATATTTCAAAATATTTGGAAGTAAATGCTATATTAGAAGAGATGAGTATATTGGAAAATTTGATCCTAGAAGCGATGAAGGAATATTTCTTGGTTATTCATCTAAGAGCAAGGCATATAGATGTTTTAACAAAAGATTGCAGAAAATTGTTGAAAGTACAAATGTGAAGATTGATGAACAGTTTAGAGGAACTTCAAGGTATATAGACTCTGAACCGACAATAGAGATATTGACAAATGAACCTACACTAAACACACCGGTACAAAATGAAGATCCAGTTACACTGGTATCATCTGAAAATTCCACTGTAACTGAAGAGCAACAACAAACAAAGACACCCCGGTATGTAAGATTGAACCACTCTGAAGATCAGATAATTGGGAACAAATATCAATGAGTTATGACAAGAGGGAGACTAGAAAATGAAGAGGTATGTCTTATTTCTCAAATTGAACTAGCATCAATTAATCAGGCATATGAAGATAAACGCTGGATTAAAGCTATGGAAGAAGAATTAGAACAAATTGAGAAAAATAACACATGGACACTAGTTCCCCAGCCTAAAGACAAAATGTAATTGGAACTAAATGGGTATTCAGAAACAAACTTAATGAAGATGATAAGGTAATCATAAATAAAGCAAGACTAGTGTGTAAGGGATATTCAAAGAAAGAAGGAATTGATTACAATGAAACCTTTGTACCAGTAGCTAGAATTGAGGAAGTTAGATTATTCTTGGCTTTTGCAACACACAAGAACAACAAAGTATATCAAATGGATGTCAAATGTGCATTTCTAAATGGAGATCTTGAAGAAGAAGTTTACATTGAACAACTTGATGGATTTTCTTTGACAGATAACAAAGATATGGTTTACAGGTTAAGAAAAGCTTTGTATGGGTTGAAGCAAGCTCCAAGAGCTTGGTATGCTAGATTAGATAAATATCTTTTGAAGATTGGTTTTTCTAAAGGTAATGCCAACAACAACTTATATTATAAAGTGACTAATTATGACATCTTGGTTATAGAAGTTTTTGTTGATGATATAATCTTTGGAGGAGAAGATGGATTATGTAAAGACTTTTCTATTAAAATTCAACAAGAATTTGAAATGTCTATGATTGGAGAAGTAAAATTCTTTTTAGGATTGCAGATTTCACAGACTGATAAAGGTATATTCTTGAGTCAATCTAGGTACTTGAAGGAGTTATTAAAGAAATTTTTAATGGAGAACTCTAAACCGGTAAGCACACCTATGACTACAAATGACAAATTATCACTAAGGGATGAATCAACACGTGTTAATCTGACTAGGTACAAATCTATGATAGGAGGGCTATTGTATTTGACACAAACAAGACTTGATATCATGAATGCAGTATGTATTGTTTCAAGATTTCAGAGTAATCCTAAATAAAATCATGAATCAGTAGTAAAAAGGATTTTTTGGTACTTACAAGGCACTACAAATCTTGGTTTATGGTATCCTAGAGATGAAAATTTTGAATTATGTGCATACACAGATGCAAATTGGGCAGGAGATATAGATTGCAGAAAAAGCACCACAGGTGGAGCATTTTTTCTTGGAAGTAGATTAATTTCTTGGCTGAGTAAGAAACAAAGTTGCACATCTTTATCAACAGTAGAATTAGAATATGTTGCAGCAACAACTAACTGTACACATGTATTATGGCTTAAACAAATGTTGAAGGACATAAAGGTAAAATGCAAGGAACCTATAACTATCTATTTTGATAATACAACAATAATTGATATATCTAAGAATCTGGTACTACATTCTAAAACTAAACATGTTTCTATCAAATTGAATTTTCTGAAAGTGAATGTTGAAGCAAAAGAAGTAAAAATGGTTTATGTTAATACTAAAG
Source organism: Cryptomeria japonica (assembly GCF_030272615.1). Lineage (NCBI taxonomy): Eukaryota > Viridiplantae > Streptophyta > Pinopsida > Cupressales > Cupressaceae > Cryptomeria > Cryptomeria japonica. The sequence goes on along the minus strand of NC_081408.1, from coordinate 138,115,500 downwards.
AGTAGATTGCAGATATCTTCACTAAGCCTTTGCCTAAGGAGACTTTTGAGTATCTCAGAGATTAGCTTAGGGTCACACCCTCACTGGTAGAGACTTAGACAGTTGATGTTTGTCATCAACCAACAAAAATAACAGAGAAATCTTTTACTCCGGCTTTGATGAGGAAAGCTACTTCTCAGGGGGAGTAGTTGGTATACTAAATAAGTTGGTATTTTGTATTTGAACATGGTTTTTGTATTGCTTTGGCATTTGATGTCAAAGGGGGAGAGATTGATATAGAAAAACACATGGAAAACACATGTTACTCCTAGGGGGAGTGATTGTTATTTTGAGAGAGATTGATTACTCTTTGTATCTGACTTTTGATTTCTGGTTATGATCTCTTTTTGGAGATTGTTGTTTTTTGGTATTTGGCATTTCTATTTTGGCACTTTGAAGGTTTTTCCATCTTGTGTTGCCATCAATGCCAAAGGGGGATATTGTTAGTATTTTGGATATGTTGATATGGTTTTTTCATTGATGTCAACACCTATTAACACTTATCAACTCTAGTTAACACTTGGAGAATTGGTAATGTTCACCGGCTAGCAAGTGACTCATGTACAATCATTAGTATCTGGTTCACTGGCAAGAAATATTGTACACCAGCACTTCCAATAACATGGAGAATACTTGGTTATGTCGAATACATCATTTGGACACTTTGTCTTGGAGATTTGTTCATTAGTATATTCATGATTGCATATTTTCTATTATCGGCAAATAGGTCCAGAATAAGCACCGACAGGCTTATCTATTCCAGACCAGCATGACAAGCTATGGAGATGATTTATTATTGTTGTAAATGAATTGAGCCAACATGTTGTATCAGTCATTGATTTTCTTGTAAATTGTTTTTATTGTAATATCTTTTAGAGCCGACCTACAAAATTTGGTCTTAGGCTATGGTATAAATGTAAGATCTTATTTGTAAGATCAATATGAGAATGTGAGAAGGATTGTAATTTGGTATATACGAAAATAAGAAGAGCTATACACATAGACATCTCTTGAAGGTTGAAGGAAGGTTTTTTGAAGGCATATCAGAACTAAACCACTACTGAATCCAACATATGAAGATGATATTTTGAGCAGTACATCATCATTGGATTTAACCATCCAATTGTAGTCAGTGTGACTCCCATTTGTGATTGAGCAGTGAGCTCTAGGCGCTTGGCTTTTCTGCATGTGCAGACTCCATTTGTATACACATACTACCTGTAGTAGTATCATCTGATTGTGGGTAAGGTTTCCCACTGTGGTTTTTCCCCTTACAGGGTTTCCACGTACAAATATTGGTGTTATGTGTGGTGGATGTCTTTGTCTTTTTATTTCATACATTAATCTTTACTGGTACTGCAATTAACTAATAAACTGTTTACCGACATTAAGTTTTGGTTTACCGGTACTAAGCATTAAGGTTGGATAAGTTGTTTTTGGTTTGAATTTATTTGACAAATGATTCACCCCCCCCTCTCAGTTGTCTCTAGGACCTAACAATTGCCTCGCAATCAAATGTAGGAAATTTCACTCGACAAGGTGGGAATTTGAGAGTGAAGAGTTTGATTTCAATTTGGACAAGACCCATGGAGCACCAAACATGAAGATACTTTAAAGGTTCAAAACTTCTCTTGCATTTACAAGATTATGATTATTCTCTTGACATACTCACTAGCACTTTCAAGTTGTATGGAAGAATTTTATTTGAAGATGATTGGTAGTGTGGCCCATTGTCTTTCACGAGGGGAGGAATGATCAGAAATAAGTGGAGGTGTTCAATTAAAAATGAAATATTTTAATCTTTAGTCAATTTTTGTCCTCATTCAAATATTATAATTTTTTACTATTGGTTTGTCTCTTTGACTTCCAATGAGGACATAAACGTAGTGACCTTTGAGCTTCTTTGAAAGCTTATAAATAATTTCAATTCGAATCTAATAAATAGAGTTACATGCATACAACTCTTAGGATGAGTTTGGCAAGCTGTGACATACATCCCATTTGTCAAGTTTACCGATTTGTATCGACTCTCATGGAGTCCACGAGCAAACATCTCCTTCTCAAGTTTGCCTAACTTGTATGGACTTGGGCATACATATCTACCATGAGTTTTCCCAAATGGATAAATTCAAGGGCATACATCTCTTTCATGAGTTTTCCCAAAATTGTATGGTTTTTACATATATTATTCATGAAATGAAACTTTCACATGGTGTATCATGAGTTTACAATACCACCAATTCTTCTTTGGGTATTGTCCCCTAAATTAGAAAAATGATTCGAATCAGTTATGAATAGTGAATGAAACAAATTGACATGTATTTTGAAGGATAGTTGTGATGAAACTTATTGCTTATTCAAATTCAATATATAACCTTCTGATAGTTTTCAAGCCTTTTGGACTCTATGTAAAATTCATATTTCACTCATAATATTTTTTAATTCACTTAACAATGGTTATAAAATCAATTGACCAAGTATTCTCACTCTAGCTTAAAAGTACTAACATCATAACTTCTCCATTCACCCTAGTGTTGTCAAGTCAACATCATGAATTATATGCATATACATGGAAATGGAAAGATCTCATGATTAGGGCCATCACTAGACCTAGACTAAACCTTGATGGGTTCATTCATGATGACCCTACCTACATATCTCCTTTGTAAAATCAAATGCTTCATAATTTGCACATCAATAGTAAAGGAATTTCATTCTCTCCTTTTATATGACATCTCAAATCTAATTTTAAACCATGACTATTCATTAAGTGTAACATATTAACCTAATGTCATTATACTAGAATGTTAACTATTTTTTAAGTGTTGATATCATAAACATTATCAATTAGTAGTATACAAATCTAACAAATACATAGAGGTCATATCATTTCACAGTTTCCATAATCTCATAGTGATTGACTCAAGCATACATCAAATATACACACTTGGTGACTAGCTCTAACATACATCACACATACACAGTGAGTAGTTCTAACATACATTGCATTATATAGTGACTAGCTCCAACATACATCACAAATACATGTAGTGAGTGGCTTATGCACACATCAATAGTATAATAGTGAATAGCTCATACAATGGGCTAACTAACACTTATCTATAGTGCATCTTAGATAGAAAAGCAATATCAGTTCATTACATAGTACACCATGGGTCCCATTCCTTTCCTCATTTTTCTACATCAATGGGAAATTGGGAAGAGGATTCAATGTATCTCACATTATATCAAGGGTCCATTCTTAACATAATAAGGTTAAGTTTACCAACTGAAGATTAGGAAGAGGATTTTGTGTATCCTGCACTACACCAGGGGTCTATCCTCCATTCCAAATATTTTTATAAGTAGCTAACCAACTTGTCTTAGTGGATTCAAAGGTATCAAATTACAACGTTGAAATATTCTCAGTATAATATGGTTTTAATGCCATTAAAATAAATAATTTTTAGTTAAGTTATCATGCAATATGAAAACCACACTTAGATTAAGGAAACCTTGTTCCTAGTTCATAATATTTAAGGGTATAATTTTTGTTGTAAATTTAATCTAAAATTGATATGCCCCTAACCCTATAACATGTATTGGGTTATGGCTAGTCAACTTGTGCCTACCATAGCTCTTAATTAAGCTATATTATTATTAATACATTTATATTTAATTATTTAGGTCATCATATGGTCTATATAGTGTTATTTAAGTTAGCCTAAGTGATATCCTTGGCATAAATATGATAAAATATGAGGTAAAGGTTTTTTATATCATCATATTGAGTATTGCATTATTGTTGAAGACTATTGGAGGACCCCCTCAAAGTGGCATATTATTATCAAGTATTTGTAGCATAGTTTATATTATCTTCTCTTGTGTAAGTTAGTTCATAACAAGTTCTATAATATCTATTATGTTGGGAAGAGACATTGTTCCCATGAATATTGATGCATGAGAGGTGTTTAGGAGTTGTCATTGATGGCAACTCAATTCAGAAATGATATCCAGTATTCGTAGATTGGATTTACTAGAAGTTGTATTATTCATTAGGCATAAGTCTAGAAGGTGGAATATAGTATCCAACAGAGTATGAGTACATTGTGCAAATATTGATTTTGGTTGCATAACTTTGGTTGTGGTAATATAGGTAGATAATTCAAGGTTCGAGGTAGCTTATTTTGTAATTCCAATATCCAGTGTTGATTCACGAACGAGATTGAAGGTCCGGTAATTGGTAATTCAGGAATAATAGAACTATTTTGATGTAATGTGTGATCCGAAATCTTTGGGATGATTTTGGTGATTGGTTTTGAGTTTGAAGAGATTGGGAAAACATGTGTAAAGCTTGTTACCAATTTTTTTGGGTCTACATATGGATTTGTGGATGAATTGAGCCAATTTGTTGGTACACATTTTATGTTGTGTGTTATGCAGTTTTTGGAAACCGACATGGGAATTGACTTAATTTGTTAATGTGGATATTAAGACCGATTAATTTCAAAATTTTGAATAATGGAAGGAGTGTGAGAAGACTGTATGAGTGAATGCACAAAGTTTTGTGAATATGATTGAAGGTTTTAGTTCTCCGGTATATGACAGAGTAACATAATAGAGTAAAGAGACATAACAGTGGTAGAAGAACTCTTGAGCTCAATCGGAAATACTATTTGGCATTAGTAGATTCTATTCTTTAGTTTAGACACTATTTTTATCATTTGTAGGACAGTGAGTCCTCTTTTGTACTTGAGTAGTGAGCTCTAGGCAGTGCACTTCAATGCAAGTGCATTCTCCTTTTGTAATATTATCATACTCCTGATCAAAGTATAATAATATTGTGGGTTCAAATCCAACCATGGTTTTTCCCTTTCTGGGTTTCCACTTAAAAATTCTGGTGTTATGGTTTTGTGGTTGATTGGTTTATGTTTCCACACTTTACTTTCATTCTTATGCATCTAGTGGTTTAAGAATCAATTTAATAAATTAGTGAATTGTAGAACACTGATTCACCCCCCTATCAGTGTTCATTGATTCCAACAATTGGTATCAGAGCTTAGCTCCTTGGAAGGAGCCTAATAGCTTGAGGAATATCCAAAATATTGAATCAATGGACTCCAATTAGTAGAAGCAACTTACTGTGGCACTTGAAGATCTTGATGCAGCGATGAAAGAAAAAAGTAACCTAAGGAGAAGTCAAAACGCTGCTGAAAATTTCATTGAATCTCTAAAGGACCAAGTGAACACATCCAAAGAGAAGAGAAAGGAACTAATGGATAAACTCAAGGAGAGGGAAGAACAAAGCATTGATAATCAAGCCCTACAAGATAAGACAAATGAATGTGAGAAGCTTGCTAGAGTGAGTGCAGTCCTAAAGAATGACATGCAATCCATTGTGATGAAACTAACAAAGGAGATTGAAGATAAGAAGAAGAATGAGGAAAATCTGGCTCGATCATTGAAGGACATAACTGATGAATGTTGTAGATTGAACTATGAGAATGATTAGTTGAGAATTGAATTGGTGCAATCCAAGAATGATGGGCAAGAACTTGAAAGGAAGATTATAATCCTAAGAGATGAACTTTCCACTACTAATGAGTACAAGGAAAATTTCAAAGGCAGTTCAGCCAGGATAGATGAGATGCCAGAGAGTCAGATCTAAGTGGAAAAGACATGTGAGGTCTTGGATATGAGAAAGGAGAATCCTCCAATTTTGGACAAAGTAGTCGTCTGAAGAACAAGATACCTCTAGTACGACAGCCTAATGCTTATACATTCAATGGTAAATGTTTTATTTGCAATAAATTTGGTCATATGGCAATGCAGAAATAGGATGATGAGTATGTTGGCAATTGACACTCATCCAGGCTCATGGTGTTGTCATTGATGGCAACACACATCATTTTGGGTTGGATACTTATCTAGCATCCACTGGTATTCAAGGATTGACATCCAACATTTAAGGAAACTAGCATATTGAAAAGCAAGGGTAGCCAACAAACTAGGAACCGATATTGGGAGGCCGACATAGAAGAAAGATTTGGTAAAAGTTCAAGTGGTAATGGTCATGAATATTAATGTTTATATTTTTTCTAGGATGACATTTAATTATTTTTTAATATGATTGTAAGCCGACATAAGGCATTCATGTATGTAACGGTCTATAAGTCAGTCTGGTTAGGTCATTTAAGTGTAATGGTTGAAAAAATTTTGTATAAGGCATAGTGTGTGTCAAATTGACATAATCCGAATGTAATGATCTGTAGTCGGTCTTGGTTGTTTTTCAAGGAGATTGGAAAGAAAATTAGGTTATCAATAAAGGAAGGTGACAATGTTAACTGGTACAGTTTGTGCTTAAACCAAAACAAATCTAGCATATCAGATGCACACTCAGAGTTTAGATTTTTTTTATTGTAATTCAATATTTTGTATCTGTAGTCAATGAAGCTCCTTAGTGATGAGCAATGCACTCTAGGTAGTGTTCCTTCCTGCATGTGCATTCCCCTTTCATGTAATATTTATTCAACTGGCCAGTGGATAGATATTATGGGTCACAAATCCCACTGTGGTTTTTCCTCTTTAAGATTCTCCACATATAAATCTATGGTGTTATGGTGTTACTTCTTATGGTTGCTTTGTTCTTCATTATATTTTTTTTATATGCTTACTGGTTGTTAATTGGAAAAGTATCTAAAGGAATTAAATTCTTATTCACCGGTAGAACACTGATTCACCCCCCCCCACCTTAGTGTTCTTGGATTCCAACAATTTGTATTAGAGCAAGGTGCCTCGGAATAAGTCTTATATCTCAATGAGGATCCTGAATCTGGAATCCATGAAGGTGAGTTTGAGGAAAGAACTTGAAGTAGAACTTGAAGAAATATTGAAGAACATGAAGCTACAAGATAAGCTGAGATTTGCAAAGGAATTAATCCTTACTCTGCAAGAGAAGTTGTCATTTGCACAAGCCAAAAGGAAAGAACTCTATGATCAATTACAAAATCGAGATGATGAAGAGAAGAATGAGCTATTATATAAGTTGAGTCAAGAAAAGGGTGTCATAAAGAATGAAATGCAAGCCCTAGCCATGAGGATGTCCAAGGAGATTGAAGACCGAAAGGAGAATGAAGAAAATCTTGCCAAATATCTGAAAGACAGATCTAAAGAATGCATTAAGTTGGCACATGAGAATGATATGTTGAGAATTGAATTAATACAATCTCAAAACAATGAGCAAGAGGTGGAAGAATGATGACAATCCTAAGAATTAATCTAGATACTGCAAATGAGTACAAAGACAAGTTCAAGATCAGTTCTACAAAGCTTGATGAATTATTAAAGGATCAAAGGCATAATGGAGACACTAGAGGTCTTGGATTTGAGAATGGAGAAAGCTCTAGTACTGCAAATCGGGATGATGTATCCAGTCAAAAGAACAATCCAAAGAATCCACCAGTCAACCGGAATTAGAGGTCACCGATAAGATAACCCAATGCACATAAATTTAATGGTAGATGCTTTGTTTGCAATAATTTTGGTCATATGGAAAGTCAATGAAAAAATAGAATCAATCAAAACAATAATTCATTTACCGGTCAGTGTTTCAATTGCAATAAGTATGGTCATAAGATAGAAAATTGTAGAATGAATGTAAAATGTAATGCATGTTGGAAGTTTGGACATATGGCTAATCAATGTAGGTCAAGAAATGGTCAAGGTTTCAACAAGGCAATTTAAAAGAACAATGTCACTTGTTATGCATGCAACAAAGTAGGACATATTGCTAAATTTAGCAGAAGCAAGAACCTATCGATAGGAAATGATAAATCCAATGAGAAGGGAAAGCAAAACATTAATGATATCTGGAAGTAGCATGAGAAGAAGTGGATTAGAAAATTTGAGGATCAATCGACATAATCAAATACCCTAGATGTTCATCTGACAGAACAAGGTATTCCTACATCGGCAGCAGGAAATGCATCTAGTAACTAAGGCATTAGCCTTATAGGGAGGCAAATCGGTGAAAAATATTGCATGACCCCCTGTTATGGTCTGAAAACTTGTTTCAGACATTGGAGAAGTTAGTGTGAAGGTTTACCAATGCAAATATGATGGATCTTGGATTCGGTATGATATGCCAGCAAGCATTAATGTCAATGATGAATTAGGGTTTCAAAGGTTAAAAGGCAAAAAAGTGACTCATTTATCACCAACAATCATTCAGAGTGAGTCAGAGCAATTTAAAAGAAAACCAAGGTGATTCAAAGTGATCCTAAGTATTTCCAAGCGAATTCAAGTACATTCAGAGAAAATTTCCAAGGGCTTTTCACCAGCAAAGTTTTTAAGGTATTTTCAGGTTTCTAAGCTATCTTTTCACATTTTCAATGGCATTTGCATCTGCTCCCGCCCTGACAGACATTTCTACCCCTACTGTCATTGATGTTAAGGATCATGCTCACCCGGTATTCAAGAAATTCCCTCAGATTGCAAAGGTAGATGATTCAGTTGGAGCATTTTCTAGGGTTCCCAACAGAGTCTTATATGTTGAGGATGTTAGGGAATACATTAACTACACCTTGGAGGAGTTAAGCTCATTAGAAATCAAAATCCTATTTGCATCCAAGATGCTGGACCAGATTAGAGTAATCAAACCTAAATTTGAACATCTGAAGAACAAAGGGTTTACTGACATATTGGAACTACTCGAGTTCGATGAGGAGTTGATCGGATATGTGCTCAATAGAATTCATGGGGAATTCATGTGGTTGGACAAGCCATATAAGACAACTAAGGAGGCCATCTAGGCAATAACCTATTTGTCCCAGATAGGAATGAAGCCAAAGAAGAAGAAGATATCCAACACTGAGATTAATAGGTTAACCGTTGTTACATATGATAGCTTATCTATGAGGATCAACACCATCAAGGAGTTGGACGTGCAATTTGCAAGCATGATAATTGGTTACAAGGTAACATAGTCTAACCGATTAAACTTAGTTTCTAGCACTTGCATACATTTTGCATATCAAATGGTGAAAGAAGATAAAAATTATGATCTATGTGAATGGATGCGTGATGAATTGATTGTTAATCTTAGAAAGATAAAAGGGGAATAGAAGGGTATATTCCGGTATGGAAATTTCATTATGTTCTTAATGCTATTCTTTCTTAATAGTCTCAATCTGGAAAAAAGTAATGGGCCTTTGATATCCTTATAGGTAAGAAGATTCAAGATGCCATAAATGATTTGGGATAGAGTAGAGAATTCACCTTATGGGGATACTATAAGGCTTTTTAGAAGGCAATGAAGCAAAGAGAAAGGGTACCAAAACATATTGTTGATAAGTACTCCATTGAGATATGCTTTATGGTCAAGAAGGATGAAACACTAATGGAAGCAATTCAGCCTAGAAAGGTATGGGTGACCGAGATGGGATATGAAGTAGATGCACATATCTTGGAGCTATATGCAAAGATGCTTATAAATGCCCCTATAGATGAAACAAAAAATACTTTTGGCATAACTAAGCAAAAAGAATTGGAATTCCAAATAGGATTTAATTGGAAGAAGAGAGAGAGTCAAATTAAAAGAGTTGGAGAAATTGTTGAAAAGATCACTAGTGCTATTGAAAAAAATATAGGCCAATCTTCCACACATGCAATAGTTCAAGACTCATCGACATTAGGGAAAGGAGTACTAAAGAGGAAACAACCAGAAACTTTCATTGCCCTAGTTGTATCAGGCTCAGAGACTGAAGAAGAGACTCCCAAAATCCCTAAGACCTATCTCAGAGTCCAACGGAAGAAGCCCGAGGAAGGAAAGCAACAGAAAGAAAAAGAAACCCCTCTAGCAACTGAAAAGCAACCAGCCAAAGGGAAAGGCGAGGGAAGGAATCCTACAAAGAAAAGAAGACTGAGAAGAGATGAAGCTCCCACATCTAGTAAGAAGAAGACATTAGGTTTAGACATAATAATTGAATCTGGTAAGAGTGTTAAAGTAATTCCACCTGTATCAGTAGAAGCCTTAGCTGAACAGATAACTGGAGAAGGTAACTTGAGTAATGTTGAACATTATTATAAAAATACAGACGATGATGAGCAATTGCAGACTAAAAATGTAGTAATTTTGCACCTTGGCATGTATAATAAAACACTTTTGGAGTTAGAGAAATAGATACTGATAGAATTATACAATAAGATTGATGCAAGGAGGTTATTAGAAATGGAAATAGATAGTGAGATGAAAGTAGAAGTTTTCCTATATCTATATGATTCCTTGCACTAGGAGGAAATGGACAAAATGATTGAGAAATCCAATAAGACTGAATTTTGAAGTAAACATCGGGTCAACAGTCTAATGTTGGGAAGAATAAATCAGGTGAAAAAGGAGATAGTTAAATCATGGACTAAATTTTTGAAGACTTACCGAGAGCCTTTAACTCCCCCTCCTAAGAAAGATATCCCTAATATACCAGCACATGAGAAAGGAAAAGGGGAGTTAGGTGAATCACCTGCAATTTTGCTAAAGGAGAAGGCATATGAGGAAAAACCTTCGAAAACTAAAAATGTATAGGATGTAGAGGAAAATAAACTGACAGATAAGGTACAATCCATTGATATTGAGGTCAATTATCCTACGGTTATTGATGTAGATACAGTAGAGATTCATGATATAGAATTGGTTGAAGAAATAATTGCACCAAGTGGCAAAGCCACTAGTGCCAAGGAGAAAGAAAAGGAGAAAGAGAAGGAAGAGGAGAAGGATAAAGAAGAAGAGAAGATTGAAGTCAGAGTACCAGCACAATCACAGTAATAGAGGTCAAGGGTGAAAAGGGAAAGAAACTACAATTTGTAGGCTTCCTCATTGTTGGCACTTGACTCATCTGATCAAGTGGTCTTCAGTCATTTTGGGAAAAAGAATATAGAGCAGTTGAGAAGTTTAGATTTCATGTTGGTTGCAACACAAAAGCTAATGAAGGAAGTATAAGAGGATAAACAAGTAATAGATAAAGAATTTATAGTCTCCCAATAGCTTGCGCCAGAATGCCAGATCAATGAAGTAGCTAGCCCTTCCGACAAGCTAAAGGGTATGACAAAGGACATTGCCAAGGAGTTCAAAACTCTACAACAAGTATCAAACTAGTAGTTGGTAGAAAGGTATCATGCAGCAATGAAATTTACTTGTGATAATATGATCACATCTGATAAGGCCAAATCGATAGAAGAATTGATGAAGTCCTTCATCAATGCAGCAACATATGCCGGTCTTGCACTAATAGTGTAAAAATAACAACAAACCTAGAAAATAAAATAAAGGGAACTAAGGACAGGATAGAGAAGATTGTAAATAATTTTGATGGTACTCAGTCCTTGACCAACACTGTTGATGGTCAAATTTTACTTTCTGAAGTAGAAATTTCAGCTTTGGACAAGGATAAGTACAGCTTAATTTGGTGAGCCAGAGAATTGAGAGGTTTGGTCAGTCCTTGGATAAACACTTTATTGCCTAATAAAAGGAAATGTATGGATTAGATGAGTAATCCCACACTAGACACATTATCAGAAGAAGAATTGCATGCCTACATTCTTAATGGGTTTGTATCGATCTTGGGAATATTGAAAACTAGTTGGGACACTTACTTGGAATTTTTTAAGAGTTCTTACCCTAATATATTCAAACACATCTAGACCTGGTAAATACAAATTTTGATTCCATTCATTCATTTCTTATTATTTTCCCTGTCTTTGGCATTGTTGTCAAAGGGGGAGAGGTGTAGCATGTGAAAAATATCTTTTGGGGAAAGGAGTAGCTCGAGGGGAGGAATGTACATAAGAAGAAATGTATAGCTCAGGGTGACCATCTTTCTCAGATCACTTTCTGGGAAGATTTTAGACAGGAACCAATATAACAGTTCAATGATTCAATTTTCACATGAGTGTTGCCATCAATGCCAAAGGGGGAGATTGTTGGTAATTGACACTCATCCAGGCTCATGGTGTTGTCATTGATGGAAACACACATCATTTTGGGTTGGATACTTATCCGGTATCCATCGGTATTCAAGGATTGACATCTAGCATTAAAAGAAACTGACATATTGAAAAGAAAGGGTAACCAACAAACCAGGAACCGATATTTGGAGGGCGACATAGAAGAAAGATCTGGTAAAAGGTCAAGCGGTAACTGTCATAAATATTAATGTTTGTATTTTTTCTAGGCTGAAATGTAATTATTTTGTAATATGATTGTAAGCCGACATAAGGCATTCATGTATGTAAGGATATATAAGTCAGTCCGGTTAGGTCATTTAAGTGTAATGGTTGAAAAAGTTTTGTATAAGGCATAATATGTGTCAGATCGACATAGTGTGAATGTAATGATCTGTACTCAGTCTTGGTTGTTTGTCAAGGAGATTGGAAAGAGAATTAGGTTACCTGTAAAGGAAGGTAACAGTGTTAACCGATATAGTCTGTGCTTAAACCAAAACTCATCTAGCATATCAGATGCACACTCAGAGCTTAGATTTTTAATTGTAATTCATCATTTTGTACCTGTAGTTAGTGAGGCTCCTTAGTGATGAGCAGTGCTCTCTAGGAAGTGTGCCTTCCTACATGTGCATGCCCCTTTCATGTAATATTTATTCAACTAGATAGGGGATAGATATTGTGGGTCACAAATTCCATCATGGTTTTTCCTCTGTGAGGTTTTCCATGTATATATCTATGGTGTTATGGTGTTCCTTCTTGTGGTTGCTTTGTTCTTCCTTATATTTTTGTTATATGCTTACCAGTTGTTAATTGGAAAAGTATCTAAAGGAATTAAATTCTTATTCATTGGTAGGACACCGATTCACCCCCCTCTCAATGTTCTTGGATTCCAATAGAGTAATGGTCCTACCTTTATCGGTTAATGTTTCAAATGCAACAATTTTGGTCATAAGTCAAACCTGTGTAGAGCAGTGATGAGTAATTTCCAAAATAAGAGATGTTATGCTTGTGGAATCTATAGACACATTTCTGACCAATATAGGATGAGACCTAATTAGATGAACTTCTGGCCTATGCAAGGAAATGTTGTTTTCTATGGATGCAACAAATCAGTCACATTGCAAAATATTGTAGAAGTAAGAATGTGAGCAATAATGCTCTGGTAGACAAGATCATATCAAATGAAAAGGGAAAAGTGAAGGTTGAATAAGTTAGAGAGAAGTATAAGAAGATGTGGGTTAAGAAGGAAGATTTAAATACATAGAATGGCTCCACACTCAATTCCGGTGTTGGAACCTCATTTGGAAACTAAGGCATTTGACCTTTAGAGGAATCTTTTCATGTAGATTCTTAAAACCCCCTTTTGAATATCTATAACCAGCTAAGGAAGGTTGCAGATAATTGAGACTAGTTGTGCAGTTGATATCTGAAAGATTAGATGCCTATCTGATAATCTAGTGATGAATTCTTGGAAAATAAGGTGTTTGGAAAGCCTTTAGGGTTTTGCATTTATTACAACTTAGAGTTAGGTTTTTAGAGAATCAAAAGACATTTCTATCTTTCATTCCTCACACTATGAATGAAGAGAAAGAGAAAGAGAGTGAGGTGAACGAGACTAAGAAGTGATAATAGAGCTTGAAGCAATTCGACAATGATTCCTAGCATCTAGCTGAAATAGAAAAGGTATTTATTTGTGTTTGTGCTATCTGTTTATAACAATATTTTTTCATTGGCATCATCATATGGTGTAGCAAATCTATTGGTAGTAGAAATCACTAATAGGGAAAGCCTAACATTCAAGAAACATCCATTCAAATCGATTGAAGATGATCTAAGTGGAGCATCTTCTTTTGTGTCGTATGGAGTGTTGCATAATAAGGATATTAGGGAATATATTCACTACAATATTGAAGAGCATGGGAGTGCAGACATGCTATCATTATATACCAAGCATATGATAGATGAGATGGGGAACCTGAAGCCCGATTTCAAATCATTGCAAGACAAGGGTTTTATCCAATTTGTTCCCTTTTTGGTTTTCGATGAACATGAATGGGTCAGGTATGTCTTGAGCCGAATCTGTGATGAGTCTATATGGCTAGATAGACCTCATAAGATCACAAAGCAACCATTCAAGTGGTAACTTATTTAAATGCACCTAGTGAGATCCTCGGTCTGAGACATGTCAAGAACATAATAGTGACAGAGGTAACTAGATCTGAGCATGATAACTGATCAATGACAATAAGTGATATCATTGAATATGATGTGAGATTTGCATCAATGGTGATAGGATATAAGGTGTACTAGTCCAAGAGACAACATTCAGTATCTAGTACTGCAATATATGCAACCTATAAGATACTCAAGGAGGACAAGAGATATGATCTATGTGGAGTGCTTCTTAGTGAATTAATGAGCAATCTAAAGAAGATTAAGCAAGATAAGAGAATTTTTTCAAGTTTAGTTCTTTGATTATCTATTTGGCACTTTACTTTTTGAATGAAATCCTCAGTATAGGAAAAGTACAGTGGGCTTATGATAAACTAGTGGAAGTTAAAATTAAAGAAGGTTTGCAAGGATTGGGTAATGTAGAAGCACATAAATTTTCTTTGTGGGGTTATTTCAATTCATTTCAGGCTATGATGCAAAACAAAGAGAGGATTCCAAAGGACATTATATAAAAATATGAAGATATCATATGCTTTATGGTAGAAAAAGATGAATGCCATATGGAGGTAGAAGAACCAAGAAGGGGTATGAATTGGATGGAAACACACTTGATGCATATGCTCAACACCTATTGAGTAAATCGGTAGATGAGAAGGAAGAAAGGTTTGGTACTTATAAGGAGAAAAATATAGACCTACACAAGAAATTCACTGAGCTTGGAAGAAGGAGGAAGGTCAGAAAAGAAGTTTAAGAGATTACAGAATAAATGGGAATAACAAAGGAAATTGTTCAAATTGTTGGCCATCTGGTGGAATTGATTATGTGTTGCATTGGTATTTTATCATTGATGCCAACACTAGATGTTTGGATGCTTTACCAACACCCTTCTGGTCCCGGTAGGTTGAGTGGTTTTTGTTTATACTTTGATCTGACATGATTTGGTAGGCTCCAGTATAATTTGGTGATGGAATCATCTTGTTCATGATACTCATGCTTATATTTGGTTAGTTGGTTTTGGTCTGGTAATCAGTTGATATCCTACCTGCTTAGAAGATTGGTTTCTGGCTCCGACGAGGGTCTCACCGGTAGAGATTTTGTTGGAGATCTTTGATGAATTGCATAATTGGTATTGGTGCAGCTTTTGGTGGAGTTTCAAGATGTTGTTGGTGATCATGTTCAAGACTTGGCGGTTGGAGATTATTGTTGTGGCATATGGACCTATACTTGGTCTCGGTTGATCTAGGTTATGGTCCAACTTTGATGTAACGTGTGGATAGGACAAATTAATGTATTTCCAAGATGTATTATGTGTTGATATTATTTCTTTGGTCTAAGGCCGACATGGTTTGTAATTATGTAATTAGGTTATTATCTGGTGGCCGACCTGATTGTTTATGGTTGAGGGTTTGTATATATAGATGTAAGATCTCATTGTAGAACATCATGGTTATTATTGGCGGTCATGGTCAAGGAATGTAACATGCGAATAATGTAATATCACTCAAGTAGAGGAGTTGGTCGGTCATTGGAGATCGAATTGGGTTTATGTAAGAGAATTTAGTCCTTTGGTATTGAGCTTAACCGGAACTGTACTTAGGCATAGGAGATGCTATCTTTTGCTGTTCATTACTTCTCTATATTGTAGTCTAGATTTCTATGTAGTCAATGAGGCTCCTTTTGTGATGAGCAGTGCACTCTAGGTTGTTGGCCTTCCTACAAGTGTATGCCCCTTCATTGTAATTCACATACTGCAGAAGTATTATCTGATTGTGGGTAGGATTCCCACCGTGGTTTTTCCCTTTACTAGGTTTTCCACATATAAATATTTGTTTCATGTGGATGGTATTTATTATATGATTATTGTTTATGCTTAATTGGTTTATCTTCTATTCCGGTATTAATGTTTCGGGTTATGGTAATAAAGTTTAAAATTCTAATGGTTCTAGTAATTTGTGACAACTGATTCACCCCCCCTCTATGTTGTCTTCCGGTTATTGAATTATCGAACAATTGGTATCAGAGATTTGGTCCTCTCTACAGAAAGCTTAACCACTTGAGGAAGATCCTATGGCAACTAACAGCTCAAGTTCATTCAGCTCTTCTGGAGCTATCTTTTGAAGGGATATTTTGAGGCTTGATGGAACAAATTACACAGTATGAAAGATTTGGATGGAGACTCATTTGAGATGTCTTGGCAAGGAGATTTGGGAGATCACATAGAATAGTGTCAAACACTATAATCTGAGATCTGGCAATCCTCCAACAAACCTAGACAAGGAGCTTGAGAATGATTGTAGAGAAAGACAATCCCCCTTGTGTGCACTTTCTAATAAGAAAATAATAGGATGAATCAACAAATCATCTAGAAAGGCTATATGGGATAAGTTGGAGACTCTTAATGAAGGTGACCCTATAGTGAAAATTGTTAAACTTGATGGTTACAAGGTGAGATATGAAAACCTGAGGATGGAAGAAGATGAAAGGATTACTACATTCTTGGAAAGGGTAAATGAGATTGTTATAGGAATTCAATGTTCTAGTGGAACTCTTAGCGAAGAAGAAATTGTTTCTAAAGTCCTGAGATCCCTACCACCGGCTTACAAAATGAAGGCTACTACTATTAATGAGTTGAGAACAATGGCTAATACATCTATTAGTAGAGATACTTTGGTTGGGAAATTATCTGCTTTTGAGCTTGAAGAATTTGGACTTTGTGGAGCTGTGAGGTCTGAATGTGCTTTTCATGCATCTACATCTACAACTGGTAAGTCAGACTGGAAAGCTTTATATGCAAAGTAATTGGAAGATATGAAGAGAGAAGATGATGAGTTTTAGCATCTTGAAGCACTATTTTCCAGAAGAGTACCTAAAGGACTGATAGGAAGTAAGTATGAAGGAAAAGCACCTTTTAAATGTTTTGCATGTAATAAGATTGGTCATTTTGCATCTAGGTGTCCTGAAAGAAATTCAAGATTTGAAGAAAGAGTTAGAAGATCATTTAAGCCTAACCCTAGATACCAGAACAAGTATAAATACAAGAAAAAACCAAGAAAAATTATGGTACATAGCGGATGAGGAAGGAATTACTAATTTGGATGATGAACCGACATAAGACTTTGCTAGTGGAGCCGACAATGGGAAGGAATGGGTATTCTTGGCTATTAATGAAGATGATCCGACACTGGAAGAGAATGTACCTAAAGAGAAGGCACTTGCTACTAAAATTGAAGACAAGGATGAATGGGTAATTAACAGCGGTTGTTCACATCATATGAGTGGAGATAAAGGGAAGTTTCTATCTTTGCAAGAATTTGATGGTGCTCTAGTTAGATTTGGAGATGACAAGGCATGTATGATCAAAGGAAAAGGAACTATATCATTGGATGGTAAGAACAATAATAACAATGTTTATTATGTTGAAGGTTTGAGGCATAATATTTTGAGTGTAGGTCAATTTGTAGATAAGGGATTTCAATTACAGTTCAAGGATGGGAAATCCAAAATCATTAACAGATCTGGCTTGGAGATTGCAACTGGTACTTAGACAAAAGGTAATATATTTCATTTGAACTCCAATGAGAAGACATGTTTGATTACACAGATTGATGAGAGTTGGATATGACATACAAGGTTGTGTCATGTGAATTTTGATTGCATTGTGAAGATCAGTTTAACTAAGGCAGTTAGGGATATACCTAAGGTTATGAAGCCCTATAATCCGGTATGTAAAGAACGTCAAATGGGTAAACAAGTCAGAACCTCTTTTAGAAGTATACAAGATAAATCAAATGATGTTCTTGATCTTATTCATACTGATTTATGTGGCCCTTCTAGAGTTAAAAGTTTTCAAGGTGATAAATATTTCATGCTAATCATTGATGATTATTCTAGAATGATGTGGGTTTCTTTTCTGAGAGAAAAATCCGAAGTATTTGAAAAGCTTAAAATCTTTAAGGCTAAAGTGGAAACTAAGATAGGATTGAAGATTAAATGTTTGAGATCAAATCATGGTGGTGAATTCACATCCAGTGAGTTTAATAACTTTTGTGACAAGCATGGTATAAGGAGACAATTTTTTGCTCCCCGGACACCTCAGTAGAATGGAGTTGTGGAAAGGAAGAACAAAACTATCTTGGATGTTGCTAGAACAATGATGATGGAAGCTTGTCTACCTCATATCTACTAGAGAGAGGTAGTGAGTACATCAGTTTATACATACAATAGAGTACATATCAAAGGAGAAACCAGTAAGACACCTTATGAATTATGATTTGGCAATACACCTATAGTTAAGCATTTCATAATTTTTGGTATTAAATGTTATATCAGGAGAGATGATATTATTGAGAAATTTGATCCTAGATGTGATGAAGGCATATTTCTTGGTTATTCTAATGAAAGAAAAACATATAGATGTTATAACAAGAGATTGCAGAGAATTGTGGAGAGTGCTAATGTTAAAATAGAAGTCAAATCAGAGTTTATGAGAAGGAAATGATAGTGGAAATGATTATATCTAAACCAAAAGCATTTTTATCGGAGCAAAGAATTGAACCAGTTACTCTGGTAGTATCAGAGAATTATACAGTAACTGAAGAACATGGAATAGGAACAAAAAGTCAGAAGACCCCTGGGTATGTGAGATTGAATCATTCAGAAGATCAGATCATTGGGGATAAGATCAATGAAGTGATGACAAGAAGAAGACTGGCAACTAATGAGGTATATTTAATTTCACAAGTTGAACCAATATCAGTAATTAGGGCATGTAAAGATGAACATTGGTTGAAAGCTATGGAAGAAGAATTAGATAAGAATGAGAAAAATAACACATGGACCTTGGTTCCCTGCCCTAAAAATAAAAATGTTATTGGAACTAAATGGGTTTTTAGGAATAAATTGAATGAGGGTGGTCAAGTTATAAGGAACAAGGCTAGATTGGTTTGTAAAGGATATTCTCAGAAGGAAGGAATTGATTATGTTGAGACTTTTGCACCTGTAGCTAGGACTGAAGCTATAAGATTATTTCTTGCCTATGTTGCTTATAAAAAATACAAGATTTATCAGATGGATGTTAAATGTGCACTTTTGAATGGGGATCTTGATGAGGAAGTTTATACTGAGCAACTTGATGGTTTTTCACTATCAGATGATATAGATATGGTTTGCGGGCTAAGGAAAGCTCTATATGGATTAAAAAAAGCACCTAGAGCTTGGTATGCAAGGTTGGATAAATATCTTTTGAAGCTTCGTTTTACTAAGGGCAATGCTGACAGTAATTTATATTATAAGATCACTAATGATGATATATTAATTATTGAAGTATTTGTTCATGACATTATTTTTGGAGGCGAAGATAAGTTATGCATAGAATTTTCTAAGAATATGGAAAAAGAATTTGAGATGTCTATGATTGGTGAAATGAAATTTTTCTTAGGTTTGCAGATTACTCAGACTGACAAAGGTATTTTCATCTATCAAACTAAATATGCTAAGGAATTGTTGAATTTTTTTGGTATGAGAGATTCTAAACCTGTAAGTACTCTTATGGCTACAAGTGAGAAATTGACAAGAAAAGATGTTTCTACACTAGTAAATCCTACAAGATACAAATCTATGATTGGAGGTTTTCTTTATTTGACTCATACTAGGCCTGACATTATGAATGTTGTTTGTATTGGTTCAATATTTCAGAGTGATCCTAGAGAAAATCATGAGATGGCAGTGAAAATGATTTTTAGATACTTGCAAGATACATCAAAATATAGCTTGTGGTACCCTAAGGATGATAACTTTACTTTATGTGCATATACAGATGTTGATTGGGCTAGAGATTTTGATGACCAGAAAAGTACTTCTGATGGAGCTTTCTTTCTTAGAAAGAAGTTTGTTTCATGGATCAGCAAGAAACAGTCATGTACTTCTTTATCTACTGTTAAAGCTGAGTATGTTGTTGTTGCTACTAATTGTACACAAGTTTTATGGATGAAGCAAATGTTGAATGATATAAAGGTGGATTGTGATGCACCAATAGTTATTCACTGTGATAACTCTGTTCCTATCGATATATCAAAGAATTTGGTATTTCATTCTAAAACAAAGCATATATCTATCAAGTATAACTTTTTGAAGGAGAGGGTAGAAGCAAATGAAGTAAGACTGGTTTATGTGAAAACTAAAGAGCAGATTGCAAATATTTTCACTAAACCTTTGTCCAAGGAATCATTTGAGTACCTGAGAGACAGATTGGGAGTTTCTCCCCCTCCGGTGGAGACTTGATTGACGCAGCTTGGCATCAGTCCGACATGCATTATCAGAGATACTATTCATTCTGACACTGATGTGGGATGCTACTGCTCAGGGGGAGTAGTCAGCTTTTGTGGTTTGTATTTTTTCTTTGATATTCTTGTCATATTTTTGGCATTGATGTCAAGAGGGGAGTGATATTGATGTGAAAAAAATAAAGAAAGAAAAAGAAAAAGTCTAAGATGGAGAGATATTATTCACAGGGGGAGAGATATTGATATTCAGAGCTATATGTGGGAGCTTGTTGGTTGTCTTCCATTGGGGGAGAGTTGTTTGACATTTCTTAGTACTTAGACGTTTTTCACATCTAGTATTGCCATCAATGCCAAAGGGGGATATTGTTGGCCATCTGGTGGAATTGATTATGTATTGCATTGGTGTTTTATCATTGATGCCAACACTAGTTGTTTGGATGCTTTACTAGCACCCTTCTGGTCCCGGTAGGTTGAGTGTTTTCTGGTTATACTTGGATCCGACATGATACGGTAGGCTCCGGTATAATCTAGTAATGGAATCATCTTGTTCATGATACTCATGCTCATATTTGGTCAGTTGGTTTTGGTCTGGTAATTGATTGATATCCTGTCTACTTACAAGATTGGTTTCTAGCTCCGACAAGGGTTTCACTAACAAAGATTTTGATGGAGATCTTTGATGAATTGCATAATTGGTGTTGGTGGAACTCTTGGTGGAGTTTAAGGATGATGTTTGTGATTATGTTTGAGACTTGGCGGTTGGAGATCATTAGTGTGGCATATGGACCTACACTTGGTCCCGATTGATCTAGGTTATGGACCGACTTTGATGTAATGTGTGGATAGGACCTATTAATGTATTTCGTGGATGTCTTATGTGTTGATATTATTTGTTTGGTCTATGGACAACATGGTTTGTAATTATATAATTAGGTTATTGTCTGGTGGTCGACCTGATTGTTTATGGTCGAGGGTTTGTAATATAGATGTAAGATCTCATTGTAGATCATCAAGATTATTGTTGGAGGTCATGGTCAATGAATGTAATGTGCGAATAATGTAATATCACTCAAGCGGAGGAGTTGGTCAATCATTGGAGACCCAATTGGGTTTATGTAGGAGGATTTAGTCCTCCAATATTGAGCTTAACCGGAACTGTGCTCAGGCATAGGAGACGCTATCTTTTGTAGTCCAACACTTCTCCGAATTGTAGTATGGATTTCTATGTAGTCTGTGAGGCTCCTTTTGTGATGATCAGTGTGCTCTAGGCTATTGGCCTTCCTGCAAGTGTAGGCACCTTTGTTGTAATTCACATACTTATTGCAGAAATATTATCTGACTATGGGTAGGATTCCCACCATGGTTTTTCCCTTTACTGGGTTTTCCACGTACAAATATCTGTGTCATGTGGATGGTATTTATTTTATGATTATTGTTTATGCTTAATTGGTTTATCTGCTATTCCAATATTAATGTTTTGGGTTCCAGTATTAAAGTTTAAATTGCTAATGGTTCTGGTAGCCTATGACAATTGATTCACCCACCCACCCCCCCCCCCCCCCCGCCGCCCACCCCTCTCAATTGTCTTCTGGTTAATGAATTGTCTAACACAAAGGGATAGGGAACAAAATATTCTCAAGGAGGAGGACATGGTAAAGCCTAAGAAGACAAAACTAGTCTCCACTACTCCCAAGCAAACCAAGCCAAGGCAAACCAAGTCAGCACAAACCTTGGTGCTCAAAAGCATATTCCTGCACCCAAGCCACAAGCCAAGTCAACCGATGGAGTTGAGAAGAAGAAGAAGAAGAAGGAGAAGCCTAAAAGGGTATATGTTGCAGCCACTGATGAAGATGTAGAGAGAGTCTAATGAATTATTGAGAGAGGTGAAGAAAACAAATACCTATGCTAGGGTAGTGAAGAATCCTCAATCTGGTGAAGCCCAACTAAGCAAGAAATGAAGGTCTAAAGCTGAGCCATTTGGTAGAGCCAGATCAAGCCGGAAGCTTAAGTCTGAGCTAGATGAAGCTATGAAGTTTGGAAAGATAGAAGGTACTTATATTGTTGTGCCCTCATTAAGCGAAATAATTGATGAAGATGAAGGTAATTTGAAGAATATATCTGTATATTATGACAATTGTGATAAAAATGATCAAAGAGCTATAGAGGAATCTATTGTATAGTATATGAATGTGTATAGAAAAGCCTTGATAGAGTTGTCATCTATGATCCTGAAGGGATTGTATGATATTTTAGATGCCAAGAGACATACAACCAACTTAGAGGATGAAAAATTAAAAGAATATGTATTAGTTAATTTGTGTTCTAACATTTCTAAGGATTGAGTTGATAGATTACTAAATATTGTGAAAGACGGATTTATAACAAAAAAGAGGGTTAATAAGATCATGCTTAGTAAATTAGATGAAGTTGTCAAAGAGACAGAAGCAATTTTGAAACAATTTTTGAAAGAGCACTGATATGAGGTAAATCCAAAAAAAGATGAAAATCAACTAGAAGAGTAGTCACATGAAGATACCTCTATTCTAGAAATACATGCAGTAGTTTCTGATGAGTAGAAAGATCAGCCAAGTGAGAAAGCCACTCAGGCAATGCAAACAAATGAAAAAACCATAGTTGTAGATGATACTGATATTGTTAAGGTTAACAACTCCGGTGAAGTTGAACAAAATCCTCTAGTGATAGAGGTTGATTCTGAAAAGACAACTAGGGAGATTGAAAAATTTTATAAAGGAAAGGGAGAGGTTGAGGTTGTGAAAGATGCAAGTGCAAAAATGGTAGAGAAGGAGAAAGGAGAAGAGAAGGATGACCAGGCTCTGGTGACAATGGCAAGAGACACTATAGCAGACAAAGGAAAACAAATTATCACTAATTATTTCACTCAAGGACCCATTGATATTAGTTCTCTATCTTCGGTTCAAGCACTGAAGCTTGCAGCTCTGAAACAAGCTAAGGTGAGTGAGGACTTACTCAAGTATCACTTTGAAGACAAAGAGCTGATCTCCATGGTGGAAGATGTGTTAGAGAAAATTTTGCCATCATCCAAACCGAACACAACTAATACTGCCTCTAGTAAGCTTAGAAGCATGCTTAATGCAACAGACTCTCATTTTGTGTCTTTGGAGAGTGCATCAGATGCTAAAGTTTTGACTTAGTGTAATGTTATGAGATTGAGGATAATTTTGAAGGTGACTGAAGGAGATAGAGCGAGTTTGATAATTTCTATAAAGAACATACAAGATGCATTAGATGAAGGGGATCAAATATATAAGTCATGTCTAATTTTGCCTGTTTACTATTGACATTGACAAGAAAATAAAAGAATGTAAAGGCCAGTTAGCTAGCATATATCAATCCTATGCACCTCAATTAGTCCCTGGTAGCAATTTTGAAGCTAAAGTTATGGGTATACTGGATAGGATAAAGAGCTTAAATCAAGAAAATGACAAAATTTTGGACAAAGTGGGAGAAGTAAGAAGCCTTATCACTCCCTGGATAGACTCACTGATCAACAGTAAGCAAGATGCAATGAATTCTTTAAATAAGAGTGTTCCAAAAGATCATAGAGGAGAAGAGATGCAACTTATCTTTTCAGTGATCTGGTCAATATTTTGGAGAGTTTGAAAAAGGGTTGGTATCATCACGTGTTGTCCCTAAAGATAATTTTTGTAAGTAACTGTGTACGCTCCTGTATATAAAATTTTGGTGGCTTTGGCATTGCTATCAAAGGGGGAGAGAGGGAAGTGAAAAATGGTGCAAATTATCAGGGGGAGTTTATTAATTTATTACAATTTTGAATTTTTGTAGATAGTTTTGACAATGTCATTTTTCATAGTGTTGTCATCAACGCCAAAGGGGGAGATTGCTAGCAAGAGACATTGTTCCAGTGAAGATTGATGCATGAGAGATGTTTAGGAGTTGTCATTGATGGAAACTCACTTCAGAAATAATATCCAATATTTATATACTTGATTTACCAGAAGTTGTATTATTCATTGGGCATAAGTCTGGAAGGTGGAATACAATATCTGACAAATTATGAGTACATTGTGTTGATCTTGATTTTGGTTGCATAACTTTGGTTGTGGTAATAGAGATAGATGATTCAAGGTTCAAGGCAACTTATTTTGTAATTCCAATATCTGGTGCTGATTCATGAGCAAGATTGAAGGTTCGGTAACTAGTAATTCAAGAATAATAGAGATATTTTGATGTAATGTGTGATCCTGAATCTTTGGGATGATTTTGGTGATTGGTTTCGAGTTCGAGGAGATTGGGCCGACATGTGTAAAGATTTTATAATTTTTTGTTGGTTTGCATATGGATTTGTGAACAAATTGAGCCAACTTGTTGGTACATGTTTTTTGTTGCGTGTTATGTGGTTTTTGGAAGCTGACATGGGAATTGACTTAATTTGTTGATGTAGATATATAAGACCGATTCATTTGAGAATTTTGAATAATGATATGAGTGTGAGAAGACTGTATGAGTGAATGTGCAAAGTTTTGTGAATATTATTGAAGGTTTTAGTGCTTTGATATATGATAGAGAAACATAATAGAGTAAAGAGACAAAATAGTGGTAGAAGAACTCTTGAGCTTAACTGGAATTGCTACTTAGCATTAGTAGATGCTATTCTTCAATTCGTACACTATTGTAATCATTTGTAGGATAGTGAGTCCTCCGGGATGTAGCCCTCTTTTGTACTTAAGAAGTGAGCTCTAGGTAGCATGCCTGAATGCAAGTGCATTCCCCTTTTGTAATATTATCATACTCTTGATCAAAGTATAATAATATCATGGGTTCAAATCCCACTGTGGTTTTTCCCTTTTCGGGTTTCCATGTAAAAATTTTGGTGTTATGGTTTTGTGGTTGATTGGTTTATGTTTCTACACTTTACTTTCATTCTTATGCATCTAGTGGTTTAAGAATCAATTTAATAAATTAGTGAATTACAGAACACTGATTCACCCCCGCTCTCAATGTTCATTGATTCCAACATATTATTTGTACAAAGGTGGACAAAGATCTAGTTTTTGAATTTATTAGAATTTTTTATTAATGTTCGAGGATCATATAGGTAAGCTATAGTCCAAAAATCTAGTTTCTATCATCAATATGTTGTGCTCATTATTGCAATTTATGATTTTTAATAAATTTACCTTCTAAATCATAAATCAAGGTTTTAATTTTTTTTTTGTACATTTTTAAAAGCTCATCAAAATTCATCCGGGGTTTATTAATTTTATTTTTTGATTTGAAGCCAATCACATCATGTATTACTCATATCAATGATGGGTCAATTGAAATTGATAGAAAGGTTATCAATTAATTTTTTTTTCTTAAACCGTAGTTTCAATGTAGGTTCCTAATTTTGACAAAAGTTGAAATGCATTAGAATGGTGGTACATATATAAAATGTCTCATGGTAAATCTCTATCATGAAAATTATGTTTTTACTTGTGTGTTAGAGGTGAAGATAGACAATGTTATGGACCCTTGGATTAGTATATTTCTTCTTTAATTAAACTAGAACAAGCTTTCTTAGATATATGGGATCCTAAAGAAGAAGAATAAGAATGGGAGGAAGAAAATGTAGATAAGAGAAAAGAGGAAGAAAAAGATAAAGCAGAAAGGGAAGAGGAGGAGAAATAAAATTTAGAAGAGGTATCATGAAGAAAAAGAAGATGGAGAAGGCTTAGAGGAAGGAGATGGCATAGGTAAATGAACTTTAGCTCTAAGGAAGTTCAATGTTTCAGTTTTATGAATACACACAAAAGAATATGTTATTGTCTTTGTAAATCCTAGTATAAATTATAACTTCATCAACATATAATTAGCCAAGAAGCTACATGTACTACATGAACAAGTGAAGAACAACAAGGAAAATAAAATATTAGATCACAGGGTCCAACATTTCACAATTCTTATATTATACCACCTTCATCCATATTTTTTCCATACACATACCTTTACAAGAAACCTTTTCTTCCACTCATTATTGAGCAATATTCATCTCCATTACTACTACACACCTAAAGTACCCACTTCATGTCCTATAGTCAAATTATAGATACCTCCTAATTCACCCTATGTTTCATTTTCCCTCCTAATTATGTCATATTAACCTCTAATAATTAATCATATATTACATTATCCCATCATGAATTGTTCAAGATTGATATCTAGTAGTCTCTCTAATATTTTATTATTCATCCTCTTAGTCTTGTCCCATTATCTTCTCTCAATTCACCTTATATTACTTTATTCCCTCCTTATCATATTCCATTAACTTCTAATAGTTTTCCCTATGTCCTGTGACCCCCTCTTAGTGTTGGAAACTTGAGTTATTATGTTGTGTTGTCATTGATTTCAACTTGTTTGGTGTTGTCATTTATGTCTCTATGTGCTATGTGGATGTTATTGATGGCCTGAAAGTGAATGTTCTAATGTTGTTGTGTGGTTTGGTAGTGATGTTGACTAAGTTTGAGGTGCTTTCAGAAGGCTGGTATAGTGGAAGTTTCAATATGCAGGAAAGAGTTTTTAATGTCTTAGTGGAATAATGTTTTAAATTCATCTAGTATGTGAATATTATGGAGTGTAGTTCTGCATATAATGTTTATGATCTTTGTATGTTGTACTATCAAGTTTACAAGTCCTCGATTACCCGAATGGTAAAGTTAGTTATTGTTGTTTCTAATAGTAGGGTGTATATTAGAACTAGTTCAAAGAATTCTTGGCCATTCTCTGATATGTGATTTTCAATGTTGTGTCTTGGAGGAAATGTTCATTTGGTTTGTGTAATGTTTCAGTTTAGTTTTCTAGTGACAATTAACTTGACAAGTTGAGTTATGTTGTAATGAGTTCAGTACTATCAATTGGGTTGGTTTCTAGTTGACTAAGGTGGTGGATTTTATCTAGATCATGCCTTTTTTTTTGGATATGATATGGGGGTTTCACTATGGATGCATTAGAGGATGTTTTTGGGCCAACTGATTGACATGCTACATTGTTTATCTATATGTTTCATTTGATGTCGACTTTGGACAATGTGTTAGCGTGCGTTGTTCATTGGAATCATTTGGAAAGTATGTGTTGTTATGTGTTTGGCCCCCCTTTATCTCTTGGAATGGACTATAATGGATGTTATTGTAGACACTTAAAAATGTCCTATTTCTAATGTCTCTAATTATTCTTCTATATTAATCAAGTAGGTCTTTAATTATTTGATTAATCTAGCTCTATTCTTATAAATTAATGTTTCATCATTTCTCATCACAAATTAACTATTCTACTTCTTTTCTAATCATGAAAATAAATCAATCCCTTACAAGTAAATTAATTAAATAATATTAATTATTTAATTAATCTTGATTATTTAATTAATCTTGATTATTTACCTTAATTAAATAATCTTTATTATTTAATAAAGTTCAATTTCTAATTTCCCATAGTTAAATAATTTCTTTCTAATTAATTTTATTTCCCTTCACTTTCTAATTAATTCAGAGTTCCCAAATTTGAATTTCCTCCAATTTCAAATTAATTTTTATTTCCAATAAATTTTCATTGGTATTTTCAAAAATCAATTGCAAATTAAATTCAAATTCATGCCAAATTCCTACAACACATACTAAATTCTAACTGCCATTGACTCCGAGTCTAACTCCCCATTGGTTTTTTAAACTATTCAATCAATCCAATCAACTAGTCAGTTAATTTAGCTAACTCTCAATCAACTTTTGTCAAACAAATCAATCAATTCAATCATTTCATCGATCTAATTAGTTAACCGATCAGTCAAATGAGTCTAACTATCAATCAAATAAGTTCAACTCTTAATCAATTCAGTCATGAAGCCAATTCTCATCGTAATCATCTCTAATTAGTTCCATCTCATCTAATCTCAACTGTTGATCAAATTGGTCTGCTAACAAATATCGACCATTCGAATCTTCCTTCCAAAATGTATAAATTCAACATAAATTTCTATTTTTCAACAATCACTATGTTCAAATTCTTGTTGTCATATTGTAGGTTAACAACACAACTCTGAGAGCCAGCACTCCATAGGAAAGCAAAGAGCAATGGAAGCGACGCACATCACATCAATAGGGAGTTTGATTGATTGATTGCTTCATTATATTATTAATTTGCATGAGTACTTTCATTGATGTTATTTAGAAATTCATTGATTAGATATGGCTTTCGTGAGTCCCCTTTTTGATCTAATTAACATTTATTTTGATGGTTTCAAGTGTACGATAGTTATAGGTCTGGGTGGCTGAATTTATGTAATATTGTTAATTCTATCTATGACTAACACTCAACTAGGATTTCATTGAATTACCTTGTATATATAGGAGTGTAGATGTATGAGTTGAGCATGGGATGTGTCTAAATTAATGTGAAGTGGATGTGAATAATGTGCAAGAAGATTTGGTATAGTAGAAGTGAAAAAGATAGTTTGTGAAGATCTTTGAGACAATGTTTAATGTTAGATGTGTTTTCCAAGATCTTGGTCACTTGACATAGTTCTTCAAGGATAATTTCATGATTAGAAGACCATGTTCATTTTAATTCATTGATCCTCTACACCTACTAGAAGAAGGTGTGTTCCTTTTTGAATCTTGTTCAATTCTTTATATCTTGTCATAAGATTGTGTACCTTAGTCTTGCAAATCAATTTAGGGGTAGTGAGCTCCTTGGCCTAGAGCCTAAGCATTGTAATCAATCATTCATATTGTGAGTGTGATTCTTGTTATGGTTTTTCCTTGTTTAGAGTTTTCTACATAAATTTGGTGTTCATGTGATTATTGTGATTTGTGCTTTCATGTTTCATAATTTTAGAAATAATTTAGTTATGGTTTGAAGTTAAATAGATAAAAAGTGAAGTATTTTGAGGTCCATACTAACTCACCCCCTACCTCTCAGTCTTGTGGTGTGTTCAACAATTGGTATCTGAGCCTAGTTCCTCTTAGAGAAGCTTAAATGCTTGAGGAGGATCTGAAATAGTGCAAGAAGTGAATTACAAAGCATTAAAGTTTGATGGCACAATTTACTCTTATAGGAGGGAACGTATGGAATTTTATTTAGAACCTATATAGAATGGAATATGGGAGAGTATCAAGAATCAGTATACTCCTCTAACAAGTGGTCATTAGACTTCAGATGAAGCTAAGACACATGAGAACAATGCTACAATTATTAGCTATTTAAGTGATTCAATATTTACAAAAATTATAAGGTTGAAGGTAGCTAAAGAGATATGGGAAAAAATGACTAGTATATATGAAGGTGATCAAAAGACAAAGGAATCCAAATTGAAAAATCTAAAGTATTAGAAAATTTTAAAATATTCAAGTCTATGGTTGAGAATCAAGTTAATGTTAGGATCAAATGTTTAAGGTATGATATAAAAGAAGAGTTTACTTCAAATGAATTTGATATATTTTGTGAAGAGCGTGGTATTAGAAGACATTTATATTCTCCTAGGACCCCTCAATAGAATGGGTTTGTTGAAGGAAAGAATAAGAATGTTGTTCAAATGGATAGAACTATGTTAACAAATGCTAATATGCCTAATGTGCATTGGAAAGAGGTTGTGCATACTATTATTTATATTATTAATAGGGTTCAGATAAAAATTAACCACACAAAGACACCTTATGAGATATGGAATGGAAGACCTCTTATAGTCAAGTATTTCAAAATCTTTGGAAGAAAGTGCTACATAAGGAAAGATGAGGAAGATCTAGGGAATTTTGATGCAAGGTCAGATGAAGAAATATTCTTGGGATATTGTACAAAGAGTAAAGCATACTGGAGAGGTTGAATAAGATTGTTGAGAGTGAAAATGTTATAGTTAGTGACTTGAATGGAATTAGAATGAGACTGTACCTAAATCTAAGACTAAGATATAAGTTGTTTTGGTGGTTGTAGAAGAGAAGGATTCTCTACAAGAGAAATAAGAGATGTGCAAAAGAAAAGGAATTTGAATAGACACCTAAGACACCAAAAAAATATATGCAGAAGTATCACTTAGAGGAAAAAATCATTGGAGAAAAGAATAAAGGAGTTTAAACAAGAAGAAGACTTGCAAAATATAGTTAAAATAAATAAATAAATTGTTATTTACTATCTTAGGTGGAACCAAAGACCCATGCAAAAGCTATCAATGATAAAAGTTTGATTAAGGAAATGAAAGAGGAGATGAACTAGATGAAGAAGAATCAAACATGGGAACAAGTACCTATATAGGTGGATAAGAATGTGATAGAAACTAATTGGGTGTTCTGAAACAAGCTAAATGAAGATGGAAAAGTCACAAGGAATAAGGCAAGTTGGTGTGTGATAGAGTTCACCTAGCCTGCTCAACACTTCACTAAGTTGATGTTGCTCAATTCAACCAACTCACCAAACCTAGTTGCTTTTTGAACTTCCAAGTCCCTCTCAATCTCTTCTAGGGTTTGATTCTTTTCCTTAATAGGGTGTTTCTTCAGGTGTTGGTTAGGAACCCTATCAATTCATTGTGCTTCTCTGGTGCTCAATTCTGGCCTCTTGGCCTCAACTTGTCATAATGACCTCCAACTATTGTGAGATGTTGCAGAGGTGTAGTGAGGTCTTCTAACATGTTTTTAGTACATATGGAGTCCATTAGTGGGTTGCAACCTTTATATTTTTTACTGGTTTCACAATCTTGCCCAGGAAAGGGCTACAAGGATTTAGGCCTAATTAGGCCTCCTAGACTGGTTTTCTAGGGCTTGGAGGAAAATGACTCAAAGAACCCCTAAAAAAGTTTAGCTTTTCTTCAATGTTTCACCCATCCCTAAAGGATTTTTTTGGTTTTAGGCCCTGGTCCAACCGTTCAAGGTGTGAACCCCAAAATGAGGGTTTGTAGGGTTTTTAAGGCCTTTAACCGGCAGTGAGTAGGTAAATTGCGGTTTTGCTATCAATTGGTTTTTTCAAGACTCCTCCCCACACATACAAGTCTTCCCCAACCCCATGGACCCCTACAAACTTATAAATGGTGATCTTGCATTCACCCTTGCACTCTTCACCACTTTTTCACCTCTTTATCTCTAACCGGGTTTCTCCTGGACTCGCCTAGAATGAGGTGATAGTCATATCCAAAACACTTATTCAGAACTTTAACCTACATATTTACAATGTACAAGAAGTTTCCAACCATTCCCCAAATAGCCATGATGGCAGCACGTGTGGGACTCATGGGGCAACCATATTTACAAGGAAATTGCTATTTACAAGCCAAAATTGGCTACTTGTGAATGAAGTCACCAAAAAAGTAGTAAATGCTAAATACAAAGCTTGAAAATGAAAATCCTACTCTGAAACACTAATAAACCTCAATCAATCATTTGATTCATGGATTCAATCCATTAAACCTTCAAAGAATGCAAAAATTGAAAAAAACAATGAAAAGTGCAGTCCAAAATCTTGGATTTTGATTATTGCTTTCAAAATTCAAGTATACCAACCTTGGTAAATGTGAAAGAGAGGGTTTATATATCCTTCCCATGTGTGGATTCCTTCCATGGCATTGAGAAATCCCTAGCTTCAATGTTGAACCAATTTCAAGACAAAAGTTGTCATGACAACAAATGTGTTTTTTACATTTTTTATCACTCCAACCTAAGAGACCTATTCCCAGTCATCACATATGACATATCAAACATTCCTAATACCTATTTGACCCTCTCTAAGACTTTTTACAACATTTGACACTTTTGACCAACCAAAAGGCCAAAAGCCATCACAAACACACTATTTACACAAAAATGCAAACCTAGGTAAAATTAACTCCTACTAGGCCTACATTGAAAAAATACTCACTCTTGGACCCTCATGGATTCCTTATTTACTAGTGACTTGGCTAGGTTCAGTACAAGCCAAATTTTGTAAAAACAAGAAACTAAGACCTAGGTGCTCGTGCACCATTCTCCCTAACAAAAAGAGATCATGTCACCTCTTGAGGAATCAGTGTTGGGTCAATCCCAAGATTTTGGAACTCTGACTCCATCACCCATGTATCCTTAGCATCATCCATACCCTACCATTTAATGAGGTACTCCCAATAGGCTTGATGCCTAGTCTTCTTGGCAATTCTTGAACTTAACACCTTCTCGGCCTTAGAATGAGGCTTGGCTGGTAACTCAAAGTTATGCACATCATCTAAAACCTCTAAGTGACTATATTTTGCACCTTGGACTGGCCCCTTATATGCAACCAAGTCTGCTATGTTAAAAACTGGTGGCAAACCAATGTCACTAGGTAGATCCACATTGTATGCATTTTCACCATACTTAGCTAGAATGGTACATGGACCTATCCTCCTCATATGCAACTTGTTTGGCACTCCTTGATGTAGCCTTTCTTTGTTCAAGTGCACCATTACAAGATCTCCCACTTTAAATTGTAGATCTCTCCTCTTTTCATCAACTTTTTGTTTGATTTTGCTTGTGTTCTCCTTCAAATCTTTCCTAGCTGATTCATGGACCTCCTTCATGGACTAAGAAAAGTCCTCTACATATCCACTTCTTATTGCTGCACTTCCTGAATCCCTCAACTCAAAAATTCCTCTTGGGTGCATACCATAGACTACTTCAAAAGGGCTTTTATTGGTAGTCCTATTTATGGTGTCATTGTATGCATATTTATATTGAGCAAGTACTTGATCCCATGTCTACACATACTCCTTGGTAATGCACCTCAATAAGTTTCCCAAACTTCTATTCACCACCTCGGTTTGCCCATCTGTTTGAGGATGGTAGGCTGATCCAAAAGATAGGTTTGTGCCAAGCTTTTGCCATAATGTTTTCCAAAAATGACTCATAAATTTGGAGTCCCTATCTAAAACTATACTTAATGGTAAACCATGTATCCTTACCATTTCCTTAAAGAACAACTAAGTTATGTGGCATGCATCATGAGTAGTCTTACAGGGCACAAAGTGAACCATTTTGCTAAATCTATCCACTATGACATAAATATTGTCATATCCTTGATTTGTCTTTGGAAAACCTACCACAAAGTCCATGCTTATGAATTCCCAAGGTCTACTTGGGATGGGAAGAGGTTGATACAAACTGGCATTTGTTGAAGTACTCTTGGCTTTTTGGCACACTATGCAAGTCTCCACATACCTCTTCACATCTTGATTCATCCTTGGCCAATAATAGAACCTCTAAACCAACTCTTCAGTCTTACTGACTCCAAAATGGCCACTAAGGTTGCAATTGTGTTTCTCTTGTATAAGGTTTTCCCTCATTGAGCCTTTAGGCACACAAAGTTGTCCACCTTTGAACAATAACCCATTTTGTAAAGTAAAAACTGAGTATTCACTATGGAAATGATTTTGATACTCCTTGCATACTTGGTAGGCACTTGAGAAGTCTTCATCCTCTACATAGAAATCTTTAAAACTATCCACACCTATGCTTTTCAATTGGATTTCTTGGACTGTCAAGAGCCTCCTACTTAGTGCATCAACTACCTGGTTTTGCTGCCCTTTCTTGTGCTTAGTGGTGAATGTATAGGCCTGCATATACTTCACCCATTTCATGTGTTTGTGACTGAGTTTGTCTTGGGAATTGAGAAAACTCAATGCTTGGTTATCCCTATTCACCATAAATTCTTTGGGTAAGAGATAGTGTCTCCATTTTCTCAATGCTTGCACTAAAGCATACAACTCAAGGTCATAAGAGGAGTATTTCCTCTTGGCATCACTTATCTTCTCACTATGGAAGGCTAGTGGTCTTCCTTCTTGGCTTAGGACAACACCTACTATAACATTGGTTGCATCACACTCTACAATGAAAAGTTTCTCAAAATTAGGCAACACTAGTACCGGTTGGGTAGCTATTTTCTCCTTCAAGGTTTCAAAACCTTTGTTTGCTGCTTTACCCCACTGAAGTGCAAACCCTACACCTTTACCTTCCTCAAGTGTCTTCAAGAACCACTTTTCACTCACCAAAAGGACATTAGGACTTGCTGTCCTTTTTCCACCTTCCTCAAGGATAGACTAAATCTTGAATGTGACTCCATCTTTCTTGAATGAGTGTGCATTCTTGGCTCCATCATGGATAGCTTGTCTATCAAATTTCCATGGTCTTCCTAATAGAAGATGGCATGCATACATGGGTAGGACATCACATAATACCTTATCCTTATACCTTCCTCTGGTAAAATCCACCCATGCTTCCTCATTAACCAGAACATGTTGGCCTTTGTTCAACCAAGTGACTCTATAAGGATTGTTGTGAGGAATCCTTTGTAGTTTGAGCTTGCTCAGTGCCTCTTCTCACACTATGTTGTCTATGGATCCTAAATCAATGATTACTTTACATACCTTGTCCATTGTTTTGCATTTGATCCTAAATAAGGACCTTCTTTGGCTTGGTTCTTCACTAACCGATTCCTTGATCAAGGTTCTTCTTATCATCAAGTTGTCACCTACCACTAACTCTAAGGAAAATTCTGATGTCTTTCTACTTGAAGACTCCTCCTGAAGATAAATCACTCTTCCCTAACCAGCTTGTGACTTTTCTGGACACCTATAAGTTGGATGACCAAGTTGGTTGCAATGGTAACATTTCATTGTTGCAAAGTATGAGGAACCTCTACCTTGGCCACTGGATCTTCCTCTAGAACCACTATTGGATCCCATTCCTCTATTGTATCCTCCTCTACTACTGCCACTATCTTGCTACTCAGTGAGTTTAGACTCTCCTTGTGCTCTTTGTTCAGAACTTCTTCCACCAAAGCCTCCCCTATGGTCTCTATTATCCTTTCCTCTACCTCTGCCCCTATTGTTGCTTGAGTCATGTCTTCTTTTTAGTTTTTCCTCCACCTTAAGGGCAAGTTGAAAGGTATGATGGACTATTTTTGGGCTCATTAGACTGATTTCTTCTTAGATGTTCCACCGTAGTCCATTGAGATACCTAGTAACCTTGAGACTTTCTTCCTCAGCCACTTGGGATCTAAGGCTAAGTTTTTGGAACTCCTTCGTATAGCTGCTAACATCAAGGTCTTTTTGTCTTAGGTTTTTCCTCTTCCTATGTATTTTTACTTCATAATCCTCAGGGAGATAGGCTTCTTTGATTTTAACCAGCATTCCCTTCCAAGAGGAGATAGGTTCCTTGCCTATTTTCTTCCTCTCATCTTGCACAAACTTCCACCATGTGAGAGCAGTGTCTCTCATCCTAAATTTGGCCACCTTGACCTTTTGTGCCTCATTTATACCTTCACATTCAAAATTATTCTCCATGCCTTCTATCCATTCTAGGACCACTTCCACTTCCATCTTGCCAGTGAACAATGGTACTCCTTCTAGTGATTTCCCACTGAAGGCCTTCAATGCTTTAATGAAGGGTTCTTGCTCCAAAAAAGGATTAGGTGTGGGTACCTTATCAACCTTAGCCACCTCCTTTCCCTTCCCTTCTACTCCTTCCACTTTTACATACACTTATTTTGCCTTGGTCTCAATATCACCAAGCTTACTCTCCAATCTTTCCAATTTTTCTTTCAGGAGCCTATTCACTTCCTCTTGATCTTCCACTTTCCTTGTGAACTCTGTATTGGTCACCATGTTGTCTCCAACTAACTCTCCTAAAAAAAAGGACATCAACCTTACTAGCCCAAATCTTGTAGGCTCTGATACCAATTTGATAGAGTTCACCTAGCCTGCTCAACACTTCACTAAGTTGATGTCACTCAATTACACCAACTCACTAGGCCTAGTTTCTTTCTAGACTACCAAGTCCCTCTTAATCTCTTCTAGGGCTTGATTCTTGTCCTTACTAGGGTGTTTCTTCAGGTGTTGGTTAGGAACCCTATCAATTTATTGTGCTTCTCTGGTGCTCAATTCTGGCCTCTTGGCCTCAACTTGTCATAATGACCTCCAACTGTTATGAGATGTTGTAGAGGTGTAGTGAGGTCTTCTAACATGTTTTTAGTACATATGGAGTCCATTAGTGGGTTGCAACCTTTATATTTCTTACCAGTTTCACAATCTTGCCTCGGAAAGGGCTACAAGGAATTAGGCCTAATTAGGCCTCCTAGACCAGTTTTCTAGGGCTTGGAGAAAAATGACTCAAAGAACCCCTAAACAAGTTTAGCTTTTCTTCAATTTTTCACCCATACCTAAAGGATTTTTGTGGTTTTAGGCCCTAGTCCAACTGTACAAGGTGTGAACCAAAAAATGAGGGTTTGTAGGGTTTTAAAGGCCTTTAACCGACAGTGAGTAGGTAAATTGGGGTTTTGCTATCAATTGGTTTTTTCAAGAATCCTCCCTATACATACAAGTCTTCCCCAACCCCATGGACCCCTCCAAACTTAGAAATGATGATCTTGCATTCACCCCTGCACTCTTCACCACTTTTTCACCTCTTTATCTCTAACCGAGTTGCTCCTGGACTCGTCTAGAATGAGGTGATAGTCATATCCAAAAGACTTCTTCAGCACTTAAACCTACATATTTACAATTTAAAGGAGGTTTCCAACCATACCCCAACTAGCCGTGATGGCAGCACATGTGGGACTCATGGGGCAACCATATTTACAAGGAAATTGCTATTTACAAGCCAAAACTGGCTACTTGTGAATCAAGTCACCAAAATAGTAGTAAATGCTAAATAAAAATATTGAAAATGAAAATCCTACTTTGCAACACACTACTAAACCTTAATCCATCATTGGATTCATGGATTCAATCCGTTAAACCTTCAAAGAATGCAAAAATTGACAAAAACAATGAAAAGTGCAGTCCAAAATCTTGTATTTTGATTATTGCTTCCAAAATAAAAGTACACCAACCTTGGTAAACATGCAAGAGAAGGTTTATATATCCTTCCCATGTGTGGAGTCCTTCCATGGCATTGAGAAATCCCTAGCTTCAACGTTGAACCAATTTCAGGACAAAAGTTGTCATGACAACTTTTTGCAACTTTGTGTTTTTTACCATTTTGATCACTCCAACCTAAGAGACCTATTCCCAGTCATCACATATGACATTTCAAACATTCCTAAGACCTATTTTACCCTCTCTAAGCCTTTTGATAATATTTGACACTTTTGACCAACCAAAAGATCAAAAACCTTCACAAACACACTATTTACACAAAAATGCAAACCTAGGTAAAATGAACTCCTCCTACGCCTACATTGACAAAATACTCACTCTTGGACCCTCCTGGAGTCCTTATTTACTACTGACTTGGCTAGGATCAGTACAAGCCAAAATTTGTAAAAACAAGAAACTAGGACCTAGGTTCTCCTGCACCATTGTGTAAGGGTTATTCACAAGTTAAAGATACATATTTTGAGGGAAATTTTCCTTCGGTTGAAAGAATAGAGGCTATAAGAATTTTCTTGTATTTTTTGCTTGCAATAACTTTAAATTATATTGGATGGATGTTAAGTCATCATTATTGAATGCAAAACTTAAATAAGTATACATTGAACAACTATATGTATTCAATCTATCAAAGGATTTGAATAATTCTTGTAGACTTAAGAAGGCAATTTATGGACTCAAGAAAACTCCTAGAGCATGGTATGCAAGGTTGGTTAGGTATTTTTTGTCACAAAATTTTAGACAAGTTACCACAAATTAAAAACTTTATTTCAAAATTGAAGGATATAAACTATTGATTATTGTTGTGTATGTTGATGGTATCGTATTTGAAGGAAATGATAATGTATATTGGATGTTTTAGAAGAGATGTAGAGGGAATTTGAGATTCCTATGATAGGTGGTTTGTCATTTTTCCTTAGTCTTCAAGATACTCAATTAAAAAAAGATATTTTTATTTCTCAAACCAAGTAATCAAGGAGATGTTGAAGAATTTTTTAATGGAGAGATATAAATAAGCTACAACCCCTATGGTTATTGGTTGTAAGTTAAGAAAGGGTGATGGATCTCTAGATGTTAATTAGAAATAATATATATCTATGATTGGAGGAGTATTATACTTGACTGCTTCAAGATTGGATATTATGTAGGCTATCTGTTTGGTTGTCATATATCAAGCTAATCTTAAGAAATTTCATGATCAAGTAGTGAAAAGGATATTTAGATATTTGAAAGGGACTTTGGATTATGGATTATTGTAAAAGGATGATAATTTCACTTTGAAAGCATACACAAATATTGACTAGGTTGGATGCACTGATGGAAGGAGAAGTACAAGTGGTGGTGCATTTTTCTTGGGTGACATATTAGTTTATTAGTTGAGTAATAAAGAGGATCTAGTTTCATTATCTACTGTAGAAGCAAAATACATTGTGGAAGCATCTTTCTATACTCAAGTTATGTGGATGAAGGGAAATGTCAACTTATTTGGTGTTGTCATTGATGTCATCATGAATTGTGTGAATGTTGTACATGGTTCAAAACTAAATGTTTTGATGTTGTTATGTTGTCTGGTAGTGATATTGAGAAAGTTCAGGGCATTTTTGGAATATTGGTGTAGTTGAAGTTCCAATATGCAAGAAGCAATATTTATGTACAAATAGTTTTTAATTGTTGAACACAATATGTCATTGAGAGAGGGGAATGAATCAGTGATTTCAAAAAATCTCATGAAGTGTGTGCAACCAGTAACAATGAGAATACTAGCAATCAATCATGCACAAAAGACACACCACATAACACTGGTTATACGAGGAAAACCCAATAT
Source organism: Cryptomeria japonica (assembly GCF_030272615.1). Classification (NCBI taxonomy): domain Eukaryota; kingdom Viridiplantae; phylum Streptophyta; class Pinopsida; order Cupressales; family Cupressaceae; genus Cryptomeria; species Cryptomeria japonica. The sequence continues at coordinate 138,076,298 of NC_081408.1, read as the reverse complement.
GGGAAAAACCTCGGTGAGAAATGTTGTTGGAGTCTACTACTCCAATCCAACCTCATAATGAAACAACAATATTATAAAGATTTAGGGCACCAACCCAAAGGAACACCAACCCCTATACCAAGCACCAACTCAGTGATATACAATGAAACAAAAACTTATTACAAAGAAAGCACCTTGTTACAAATGAGTTTTGAAACACCTATTCAACTTCTCTCTACCGGTTACAATTCTTCTCTATCTCACCGGTTCTTTCACTGTCGGTTTGCTTGACTGTTATACACTATGACAATTCACCGATTTCCCTGTCTCTACTAGTTAAAGCCTCTTCTAGTTCTACCTTCAAATAATTAGTCACTTCAATCTTCTATGATGAACTCTCAGACTAATTATTTCTCTTCTTTATCAAGAACACTCTTTTCTCGCAACTAGCATCACCCTCCTTGATCTTTGATCTTCTCATTTATACTTGTGCTTTCCCGTTAAATCAGAAAATCAAATCTTGGCGTGCTAGGGTTTTCTTCACCGACCCAATCCGTGTAAGCTCATATCAGATCTCATCTCTAAGATAGAAAACCTACAACAAAGACATACCACACTACCAAATCTTTCCTTCAAATGCACTTTTACTATATTTGACAAACATGGCTCTACTTTTTGTCAATCACCATAAATGATCTAGAAGTTTTCTTCTCCTACTTCAATCTACACTTGGACACCCTACATCGATCATGACGTCAAAGAATCAGATCTTTTTCCTTCATTCTTCCTTGAGTCCCACCCCTCTGCATCTGATCTATGATCTTCACAGTCGACAATTAATATCAACCTACTCATCACCAACCTTGCCAAAACACTCTTCACCGACTGCTATATGTATGCCACCTAGATGCTATGTGTCTTCTTTGTTGGCACCCACCTCAGCTTAGTCCACTGTGTATATTTAGACTCACTCACCGACTAAAAACACAACTGGTACTTTACCTTATACTATCGGTGTTCTTACTCTACCGATCATACAACAACTGGTTAACTTGTGTGTCAGACTCTTCTTTGTTCTGTCAGTTGGATCACATTAGCCTGGTCATCAAACTTGCCTACCCACAACAAGTATCTAGGGTGAGTCAATGTGTCCATCTCTTCTGCATTTTCTTACATACTAGTAGACTTGTTTACTGGTTGAAACTCCTCCTACCTTCAAACTGGTAGTCTATGCTCTTCATCTGTCTCCAAATGTTATACATCATGTCCTCATGCATCCTAGTTGACATACATACCAGTTGACTACACATCTCCTTGCATACCTGTTGTCATGTTCCTTTTTGTTATCCCTTGCTTTCTTATTGGTAGATAATACTTTTGTCTACATATTGGTAACATACCTTACTTACCTGCCTAGATATCATATGACAATACCAGTTGACATCAATGACAATACAATACCAACAATCTCCCCATTTGGCATTGATGTCAACACACTTTTCATTTCTTCTTCAACCGGTTCATTACATTCTCCCTCTTTGACAACAATGACAAAGGAACAGGTAATTTCTTCATTCGATTCATGTCAATATCTGGTTCATTCTCCCCAATTAGACAATGTATTCTCCCCCTTTGTGTTCTCAACCGGTTCCTTTTACACTATTAGGATAATCTCAATCATTTTCATAACGGTTCCTCTACATATACTCAATCAGGAAAATCTCCCCCTTGGTCAAATTTGCCCCTGTGATATAGTAAGTTTACCAAAAAGACAACTATTCCTTTCAACCGATAGCCCAAATGTGATTTTAATTAAGTATAAATTGGGTAGAAATTGAAAGAAGCCATAAACCAATCGGTACTATTACATCCATACTAGATCTATCCCCATGTCCAACAAGCAAAAGATATAGCAGTGAACTCCCCCTGAACCATAAATCTTCATACAGACTTAAGTGCATGAAGTTGGTGACACAACTCCTAACTTATGTCTTAGATACTCAAATGTTCTTACCAGTAAAGTTTTTGTGAAGATATCAGCCACTTGTTCACCTATAGGGACATATTCTACCTTAACTTCCTGATCTGTCACCTTCTCTTCAAGAAAATTATATTTGATGGCAATGTGTGTGGTCCCCGAGTGCATAACCAGATTCTTGGATATGTTAATTGCACTTGAATTATCACACCAGATAGAAATAGGATCAGTCATTTCTACCTGAATGTCCTTGAGGGTCTGCTTCATCCATTACACTTGAGAACAACATGTAGCAGCAACAATATATTTTGTTTCAGTAGTAGATAAGGAGATTGAATCCTACTTCTTGTTGTGCCATGAGACCAATTGGTTACCTAGGAAGAATGAACCCCCACTTGTGCTCTTCTAGTCATCATTGCAACATTCCCAATCAGCATTGGTGTAGGCTTGCAAGGTGAAATCTCCTTGATTTGGGTACCATAGTCCATAATTGAGTGTTCCTTGCAAGTACCTAAAGATCCTTCTAACTGCATTCATTTGTGATTGTTTAGGTGCAGCTTGAAATCTAGCCACCATGCATACTGCCTGCACTATATCTGGTCTAGAAGTAGTAAGATATAAATAAATACCAATCATGGTCCTATATAAGGTCTGATCCACTACCAGTGACTCGTCATTCTTTCTCAACTACATCTGGTCACTATTGGGGTACTTACTGATTTATTGTGATCCATTTTAAACTTCTTCAACATATCTATGGAATAATTGGTTTGAGAGATAAATATTCCCTTGTCATGTTGTGAAATTTGGAAACCAAGAAAATATGTCAGCTCTCCAAGCATTGAAATATCAAAACCTAACTACATTTGATTTGCAAACACTTTGCACAGAGTGTCCTTATTGCCTCCAAAAATTATGTCACCATATATACTACCACAATAACCATGTGGTTTCCTTCTTCTTTACTGTAGCGATTACTACCTACACTCCCTTTTTTGAAACCCTGCTCCTTTAGATATTTGTCTAATCTTGTTTACCATGCTCTTGGAGCCTTCTTCAAACCATACAATGCTTTCTTCAACTAACACATGAAAGTTTCATCATCATGCAACAAAAAACCTTTTGGTTGTTCTGTTGGTGCCCAAAACCACAGATTGGAAAACCCAAAGACTTGCAAAATCCTCAAGCAGTCCAATCAACCTTGGCCAACGAACAGGGATAGTCAAAGACTAAATCCCTCTACACTTTAGGCTACACTAAACCTAGGTGGGTGTACCTCACACTCTCAAGCACAAAAGAGACTATTTAAAGTGGATTTGAGCCTTTTAGAAAATTACAAACTGGAAAATTGTTGTCTACAATTATGCTTTATTATGTGCTTTAAATAAATGCCCTCGAAAAGAAATGACTGTGAATGTATATTTAAAATGAGAATGCTTTCAGGACCTAAAATACATATGCATAGATCTGTTCATATAGGATTTGGGAAGAATTTTTTTCCGTCAAGGACCTTGAAAAATCAATAACAGACCAGTGCCTCTATCCAGGGATATATATGACACTTTGTGGACATAATATCTTATCAACTCAAGAGACAATTTCTCATCAACTATGAAGGTTCACTATGTGTTACACAAACAATAAGAACTCAATCTTTCACTTAATGCAACAGCATGTGATTCACATCATAGCAAATCTATACACAGATTTATCAAGAGGACAAAGATAATCATCAACACAAAAGTGTGTACAATTTTTGGAAAAGAAATAGTGAACCTTGTATATTAACCTTAAGGAAATGATTCCATACATAAGCTACACTTGTAGATACTCCATTACAAATTGCTTGCACAAAATGGTACTTCTTCTTCCTACAGACTTCCCTAGTACAAATGACTTTTAGTCCTTACAGCAGCACGATGTTCTATGAAAATCACCCCTTCCTCTATAAAACTAACTCCCTTTAAATATATAAATCAATAGGAACATATGAAAGGACACGCCCTTTCACACATTGGAGGGAAACAAACAGTTGCCTTCCCAAAGGACATACCCTTTGGTTTACAAAGATAATTACAATAAAGCCCTAAAATATTCATACTAATGAAGCTTTTATAATGCATCTCTTATTCTCTGCCTTGATACAATTCCTCAGCAAATAGTCATCATCTTCTCAATATCTCCTGCACATTAGACAAACCAATCAAATCCCCTTGATTTGACCATTAACTATATCTTACCTTTGATTAGGTAATATTCCTCTATGTAAAATACTTGTTTTAGCATAATTCACTTAAATCAAAGTATTTTATACTTGTAATAATTTTCCCTAATAATAGTTCTCATTAAATAACATAAGGTAAAATATTTTATATAGCAAATAGAAGCATATACTTCCTTGTGTAAAAATGATATCCGTGGAAAAACTTCTAATACCTTTTCACCTTTTAGGGCAATCTAAAATAGGTTGGTAATATTTTGTCACATGGACATACCCTTGCAAATACAAATCAAACCATTAAGTACATGATATGAATAATATACCCTAATAAAAATATTCAATTTATACACATAAAGCAAAAAATATGCATATGAAAGGATTGCATTATAACATTAATATTCATCTTTAATAAATGCAATTTCATCACTTTGTTTGTGGTAAAAGTACATTTTCTCAAAATAACAATAATTACACTTTGATGCTTAAAAACATTATAATTATTTACCCTAATGTAAAAAGTGTTCAATTCAATAATTAGGGTAAACATATTTATAGAAGAAAAAATCATTTATTTGATAATTAACTATAATTCATTACTTTTACTATATGTCAAAAGGCATTTATAAATAAACTGTAATTACTTCCTTTGACCAAGATATTGCCTTATCAAAAACAATACAATATAGAAAAATGAAATAATGATTTTCCCCTTTTGGTAAAAATGTATACTTTTGTAATCAATAATATTCACATTATGTTTTTTGAAAAAATAAAAATATTTACCCTAATATAAATGATTCAATGAATTTTAAAGGGTAAAAATATTATATTAAAAAGATGATTCTTATTATAGTAAAATGATTTTCAAGCAATATTTAAATACATTTATGACTTCTCAAAAGGTAAAGAAGAACGGATGTTATCAAAACAATTTCACCTTTAAATTGCTTTAATAACTCAAAGTATTTTATCTCAAAATAGAATATCAACATATAAATCTTGGCTGAGAAATACTCCCTTATATGTGCCTAGGACGTATTAATTTTCACATGTATAACATCCTTAATTGCAAAATGAAATTAAAACTCATTACCTTCACCTCCCTGGAGCTCATCGGTGTAACTTTCAATTATCAGGGTAAGTGTTTTTTAAGTTTTACCGATGACCTGATGAGATGAAACTACCTCATCGGCTTATCGGTGTAACTTTATCTCCGCTCTACCAATCACCCGATGTTTTTAAACATGCACTTTGCAAAGTTTCATCAGTATAGCCACTCCATCGAGATATCGGGGAAATGAATTTTTAGTTACCTTGATACCCGTAAGGTTAGGGTTAGGGCGGCATGCTAAGATCAGCAACACTATCTTCTCTTCTTGAATAAAATCATACACACCAACTTTCCAGTGTAATCTGCTCAATCTCATGGCTACCTAAATGAAATATATCTTTTAAGTTCTTTTGGTAAAGGAGCTTTGATGTATTTCCAAATATAATATTTGAAATGTAAACCAATTTTATGAAACACCCTGCGCTTCTTTGTTACAACATCACAAAGCATTCTTAATCTTCCTTTTCCGCATACTATAAAAATCTTTGCTATGATTTGACCCCCTAAGAGATGAATGTCAATGTTGCAACGAATCTGGAAAAGAATGGTATCAACAACAATTGTTCTTGCAGAGAATAATGCATCTGCGCACCACCTTTCATTCGTAATTCAAGCTCTTTACATTTACTCTTATCTTCCAAAAATTTAGACAATAATATCTTGGCGATCATCCGTAGCAAACACAATTAATGGTAAGCCAAAATAAAATGAGGCATTGTAACATCCCAAATTCCAGCCAAGATAAAATGCACAAGAGGAAAAGTAAAGATGTCTCCATAAATCGCAAGCATTAACACACCAACACCAATAAATAATTTTCTATATATATATTTTTTACTGAAATTTTGCAGACCGTCACATTCAAATCTAGGCCATTTTTTAGCTTACCAACACTCCAAAAATATCCAAAATCTTGTAAAAATGGCCTTCAAGGTAGGGTGAATGGTTTGGGCCTCTATTGAGACACAAAAATCACCATTTAAAAACTCATATTCAAGCCCAAAAAATGGCCCGAATTGCAAAAACGTGAATGAACTTTTGTTGTTGGTGGTGATACTTCTCATCATAGCCTCTCTGCTTCTCTAATATCTGTTGAGCTTACTCAATTATGGATGAAGATCATTGCATATACTTAATAGTTCACTACTACTTGTCATCACCCCAATCATTTTCATGCTCAGGTGTTGTAAAAGATCACAACATTATGTGTATATAATACTTCAGCTTGAGCACTCAATAGGTTATTAAGGAAACCTGTATATGTTGTTTATTAATGAATATCTTGTTCATTGTCAACCGGTTCCTTATTTACTTGATCTACTTTATATTCTTATATGAATTGCTCTACTAAAATTGCTCAGAGTGTTTTCGTTGTCTGTATATTTCATAACGGATTGCACTTAACCAGTCATTCATTACAATTTGTTATCTTTTAATTTCCATCAATTCTTTTGCCTCTCACAACCATTACAGACCATACAAACAATCACTGCCCAATGTTATTCTACATTGTATATTTGCTTTGTCTTAATAGATATATTCAGAGATTTCTAGAATCCGCCACCCTATAAAAGAACCTTCATTCATGATGAATCAACTTGGATGGATACATTAATGATGCCTTTTTCTTTAACCATAAATTCATACATCTATATTGTCATTGTTATAGCTTCCCTTGTGATTGTGTTGTTGCAACCAGTTGTACAACAATGGTTGCCCTATTAGGGAATCAGGATGTCTCTCAAATGCCTATGCTGATACCCGATGGCTTTTACTCATCGGGCCCCAATGTATCCCAATCATTTATTTAAAAAATGATTTAATATTTCACCTTTTGAGATAAAAACTTTTTACTTCCTTCAACCAACTATAAAGTGTTTGATCATTTCATTTGATCAAACGTAAAATCTTTTATTTCTTTTTTGTAATAATCTTGCACCAAACACAAACTCAAAAATTTGTGTTATTTAAAATATCCTTTTGGGACCTTATAACACAAATAATTTAAAAACTATAGTAGTAATTGGAGGACAACTATAATATTCAAAATTAGATATTTCCAATTAATATTATACTTGGGAAAAATAATTATAAAATATAAATAAAACATCATTCATGTAAAATACAATCATAGGGATTCAAGACCTAATTCGTTCGCGTGAGACTCCTACAAAATGAGTTTGATAGTATTCTACTAAAGCCATTTTGATAAAATTTTAAAAATTTTGAACATAGTGTATTTCATTGGGATTTATTTTTAGAGGACATAGTAAATGACATCAAATGATTCTTAAACTTAACATAATTATGCTCAGATGAAAAGAATTCTCGTTTAGAAGGGCGTACCTAAAAAACTCACCTTTTTATTGCACATACATACCTAGAAATTGACCTCGTGTTCATAGATCTTCAAGTGTTGATCATAGGTAGCGCACAAATTACATAGAGAAATCCATTTATGGCATGAATCTGGAACTCCTAAATTTTTTAATTTTAGGGTTCCAACATGTTCCATGTACACTTCTTCTTCTATATTTCCATTTAGAAAGTAGATTTTACATCCATTTGATAGAGTTTGTATCCCTTGTAGGCCTAAAAGTCTAGAAACATTCTAATGGCCAAGTCTAGCAATCGGTGCAAATGTTTCTTCAAAATCTATTCCCTCTACTTGAGAGTATCCTTTGCACACTAACCTTTCTTTATGCCTAACAATCTTACCTTCCTCATTCATCTTGTTCTGGTAAACCCATTTGATGCTAATGACATTCTTGTTTGCCACTCTAGGAACTAATTCCCAAGTTTTGTTCTTTTTAATTTGTTGCAGATCTTCTTCCATTGCATCCATCCATTTCTAAATTTTGTTGGCCTCATTGAATGTATTTGGTTCCATTTTAGTCATGAGATAGAAATTGACTTGTTCATTATTTTGGGCAAGTCTTCTTCTACCCTGTACACCATCGTTCTTATTGTCTATAATCTTCTCTTCTGGGTGATTTTCTGCACATACCGATTGGGGGACTTGTTGGGCACTTCTTCTAGTTTACTATCAAATTGCATTTCATCTTTATCACCAGAATCATCATCATATCGGTTGACTTGAGCATATCTCCCTTTATACAAATCTTCATCCACTCTTAGATGTTCACTCTATTGGCATTGTGTTGTCATTGATATCAACTAGTATGGGATGAGTACTGGTACAAGAGATGTTTGTGCAACACTATCATGCAGTAGTACAAGATGAGATATATTTGATATCACCTTGTGTTGCAGAACACCAATAAGGTAAGGAAGAGAATGTCATTCAAAGGAATGATCATTGGAGTCACTGGTACATAAGTTAGCATTTGACTTGTGTGGATGAAATGGACAGGTTACTGGTATAGTCTATCATCGTTAAGGAAAGGATGTCAACTGGCAAGAGTTGTGTTGATAGTGAGTAGTTGCCAGTTGGCAAGCTTATGACCAATGTACAAACAAGATGAGAAAGGTGCTTGAGCTGTTGTTTGTGATGAAGAGGCAGAATGCTACCTAAATCACATCAACATAGGAGGAGAAGGATGTATAGGTCATTGGTATGATGTGTGGATGCAGAACAATAGGACTCCTTCCAGATAGAGATTCAGTCACCATGTGAAGAAATGACTAATAGTGAATGTGCCCACACCAGATCACATGTGCCTGTTTGATGATATGCTACACGAATAGGGAAGCCACATGAGTGCATTGTAGGATGCAAATGACACAAAATCACTACCACCGATAAGTGGAACTTATCTACTACTATGCATAGTGTGCATTATAGTTCTATGAGATAAGGAAGAAGAGGTAAAGGCAAGTGTTTGAAGGCTCACACCGGATCTACCAGTGAATCAAAGGAATGTCTTAAGTGCATGAAATCAAGGATATGCACTGGACCAATAGAGAAAGTATGTTGAGTTACTAGTATAAATGAAGAGTGATGGTTTTGTCACTTTGATAAACTAGTTGAGAGATGGTCTGGGTTGATGAAGAAGGAGGTAAAGTGGAGCAGTTGTAAAGAGTGTATGCAGCCAATATGTAGATGCCTTAGATGGAATCAGTTGAAGGTTGATGACATGGTGTCATTAGGATAGCTACTGGTAAGCATGAGAACCGATAAGGAAGCAAAGAGGCTAAGAGATGTGCTTCTATTTGATGAGAATGAGCATGCTATGGATAGACATGTCTGGCAACTGGTTAAGGTATTCCACCGACAGTTTAGCAAAGAGAAGACATGAAGACTAGTAAAGTGTGAGATACCGATAGGGTTAGTGAACTGGTATGGATGTACCAGTTTTGTGTATGGTTGATGACTAAGTCTTAACCGACATAAGAAATGTACTAAGGTGGATATCGATAAAGGTGCCATGTGGAATCAAGGTGGCAGACATGCATGCAACGGTAGATGAGATGTGCATCGACGAGGTTGTTGCAGAGTTGGTCGATATTAATGGTAGACCTCGTAAATCATGGGGCATGTTGTAGAGGCATTGTAGAGGTGTGCGGATAGAGGAATTTTGAACTAAGGTGATTGATGCAGAGTGTCCAGATGCAAGATGAGGATGATGATGAAATCTGCGAACCATTAATGGTGATTGATCTTGTGTCCCGCCAACTGACTATCCATGTTTTCTAAACATAGCAAATTTGTTTCTGAAGGCATGTTAATGGTGGTGACGTGTAGATAGTTTTCTAAGAGATCAGACCGGATAATATCTGATTGGATTTGGTTTTCCTCGAGGCTGATGAGGAAACCTTAACCATCTGAGATTTGAATTGGCTTTTGGCAGGAAAAGTAGGGTATAAATAAGGAAGCCAAAATCATTGAGAAAAAAATGTTGAAGAAGAGAGTATTGTTGTATGTGAGAAGAGATCAGTCAAGTCCTCATCAAGGAGATATAGAAGAGATTGAGTCTAAGGGAGAACCAAGTTGAAGTGCTCAACCGATAGGAGTGAGAAAATCGATAGTGATCATAACGGCAGAAAAGAAGTGTAGAAGACTACAGAGCGGGAAAGGATAGAACCACCAAAGTGTAGTACCAGTGGAGAGCAACAAAGAAGTGGAGAAAAGATTCAACTAGAAGAGAGAACCAAATGAGAGAGAACCGACAGTGAACTAGAAAAGAGATCCAAGAGAGACACTTGAAGAAGTGTTACAGAATCCATTTGTAACAAGGCTATTAATTTGTAAATGAATATGTTTTGTATTCATTGAGTTGGATCTCGATGTAGGTGTTGTAGCTCCTTGGGTTGGTGCCCTAAAATCAGGGGCTATAGCTCCTTGGGTTTGTGCCCTGTTGGTAAATAGATTTGGTATTTCTTTATTTATTTAATCTTGTGCGTTATGGCTCACGAAAAGAAAGACAAATTTCCTACCAATCAATTGGAAAATCATTATTTTGATTAACCTCTGAATAAAGGTACAACTCCCTTTAATAAATATTCAATCAGCTCCAAATTAGACACAATCAATAGAATGCTTTTCACCAGAAAGCACTAAAAGGTAATTGCATTCACCAGTCAATACAAAATGAACGCAAGCACTGATTCATATATAACTCTTTATATAAAGCTGATAGACTTCACACGCACACTAAAACAAAATAAAAAGCCTTTAAAGATAAAATTCGCTAATAATTTTCTACACACATAGAAAGTATAACAGTTCCTTCCTTGAAACAGATTTTCACAAAAATCAAATTCCAAAATATCAAATGCACAAATTTGAAATCAAAGAGAACTGTTAACGAGAGTTTCATTCATTGATGTTCATCCACTTTCTACATACACAAAGTCTTTAGCTAATTTAAAAGATAGTCTTTTCAAAATCTTAGTGAACCCTTTCAAAGTCATTACAAAACATATATATAGGTCGCTAGACCAATAGTTTTTAACCAGAGTAAAATTAACTCACAAGAGTTAATAGAAAACAACCCTAACTGTATAACCAAAATGAAGGAAAATGACTAGAATCACTAGCAAACAACTGCCAGTAGTGCTAGTCATGTTGTGTGCTCGGTTCCGGTGTGATCGCTCGAGTTGGTGTTTTGGACAGACACCATCACCACCTTCGCCGCACTCCACTCTTGATGCACCTTTAAAAATTCTTGAATTACAATTACGTGTGGTAAACTGATGTGAATTACTCTCTGCTTCCAGAGCTCCTTATTTCTCTTCACCATCTACACTTTGTCTCTATGGGAATCCAGGTGATTGAGACAAACTATGAGCATCGATTCTACTTTGGAAATCCTCGTGAAATCTTTCACAGCCAAGGATTTCTCCACTTTGATTTGTTTAATGTGGCTGCTAAACTGGTTAATCATATCTGAAGGTATCTTCCAGGGTTTCACTATCTTCTTTAAGCAATTGAACATCCACACAGTGCAGATCCTTCTGCATGGTCACCCTTAAGGCTGTTAATTTGCCATGCAGACTGCCTGATTCATTGTGACCCTGTTCAATAATCTGGTTGCACCACTCAATACTCTCTTTGCAAATAAACATTACATCTTCATTTAACCCAGACACTTGATTTTCAGAAAGAAAATTCATCAAACCTGTAGCGTCGTAAATTGTACGCACTTGCTAGGGTGGTACAATTTCACACCTAGTTTAGCACCCGCCTTAATGCATTTTACATTTTGCATTGCATTTCTCCTTTAGCACTTAATTAATCAAATTAATTAGGTCTAAGGTCCTATTTCATCATCCTCTACATCATAAAGTTGGGCCCTTTCGTTAAAGCGTGCCCTTTTCATTTTATTCCTCCAATACATCACTCAATCAAAAACCCTAATTAAGTCCTATTTTGAGCTTGGGGGCTTGGTTTCAAGGGTCAAAACATCTCGAAATCACCTATAACTTCGGGATTCTCTCTAAAATCATCATATCTGACGGCCCTGAAAATTTGGTGAAAAGTTGTCGGGACCGTGGCGCCCGGAGAGCACATGGTCCCGGACATTTTTCTCGAAATTTTAGGAGCACAATCCAATCATAAAATAAATCTTAACCCCAAGAAATTGGCAGAATATTCAATCTCTAGGTTGGCCAAAAGATGAAATTACGACCTAGGGTTTCCTACATAAGAGCTCTCTTTCTTCATTTGAAGGGATCAGATTTTTTGTTCCAGGAACCTCATATGCGACGAAAGAGTAGATCTTTGAAGACTTCAACAACATTCAACATCCCTCTATCAAGCACTTATCAAATTCATTCATCCACTTAGGGCTTGGAAGGCATTGAAGAACAATAGGAGATTACCGACTGAAGATTGGCTTGTACCCCTCCCTTGAGGGTTGGGTATGATTTCATGTTGTTTTCATGTCTTTGCATAAGCTTCAATATATCATTTATTCATGCTTTAGATCACTTTGCATCTTGATTTAGAGCATTTACATTGTCATTTACAAGCAATTAGGGTTTACTTTCTAGGTTGCTCTAGTTTGCTTTCTTGCATTTTAGGACCTTGCACACACACTAGGTCTGCACACACAATACATTACAACTTGGCTATTCGTGGAGGTGGAAATCACTGAAGTGGGGGTTTGACTAAGGCAAAACCATATATAGCCACCCATACACCCTTTTTAGATATAAGTGCAGGTTTCGGGACTCGGACGACGCCGCAGGATACAGATCCGGGAAGAGCAGGTCGAGACAGCACTCCGCACCAAATTGTAGAGCAAAAGACCGGGACAGGGGCGCTGGGTGCCCTGGTCCTACCAAGATAGGGGTGCTGGGTGCCTTGGTCCCTAGGACAGAGGCGCTGGGCGCCCTGGTCCTCCAAACAGATAGCATTTCCGACAGTTTCCGACAGTGTTCCAGAGTTCAAAACAGCAGTTTCCGGTGCAGAATCAGGACAGTGGCGCCCGCGCCCCCATCCCGAACATTTTCAATCTGATTTTGACTCTGGGTACACATCTCCATTCTTATTTCATCCTTGTATTTACAGTTGTTCATTGTTTAATCTCAACTCTGCAATCTTGTTATTAGTTCATACTTGCATTTTGGGATTAGGACTTGAACTTGCATCATTTTATCTTTCAATTTCAATGAAGGAATAGAAATCCTAATAGATATCCCGTGGCTCTCTCTTTCACAAAAAGAAGTAGCCAATTGTGTGATATCTCTAGGCTCTTTCATATTCCGTAATGTGTGTCAAAAGGTAGGATTAGGGCATGTTAACCTAGTCTCGCTTTTTCCCCTACACATTTTGGTGAACCCGATGTGAACCTATTATTGCTTCCTCTTGCATTGCATTTGTTAGATCTAGATCTAGATTTAGTGTGTTTTCATTTCATTTTCATTAAAAAGAAAAGAAAAAAAAAAAGTGTGTTTCTTTGCATTGTGTGTTTAAATTTTATGCAATCTTTTCAAAATGTCAGATTTTTATTTGCAAAATGTTCATGCTTTCGATGATTATTATGAGTATAGCCAAGATGAATTAGATGAGGCTTTAGATGAGTTTTTGAACCCTAAAGATGCCAAACCTTCATTTTACCAAAAACTCATAAACCTTGTTACTATGCCATTTAGGTGTGATGAGAAAGATAAGTCGAATGATTCCTCTTAAGGATACATTCCTATCAACTCTTCCCCTGAATCTAGTAACATGGTTGTTTTCAATAATCCCCTCTATGAGGAGATGTCTCCTTTTGAATCAAAAGATAAACATTTTAATTGATATGATCATGCTTTGTTGGATGATGCTCTGGATGACTTTGTGGCTTTATCGAAATCTTTAAACAAGAACAAGACTTCTAAATTGGTTAACATGATAAACTTGAATGAACATAACAAGCCTCTTTTTGAAGTCCAAGGTGTTTATCCTTCTCCCACCTTTCAAGTTCCTAAATCACCTCTCCTTACTATCCAAGGAGGGTATGATCACAATTCCTTTCATACTCTGAATAAACCAATCATCATCGTGCAAGGAAGAAAACCTATAAGTCCTTATAGTTATGCCAAGCAAATAACTAGAGAGAGTTATCATGCGGTTGCCCATACTTATCACACCAGAAATAATAGGCAACCTGATCCCCCTCCTGTTATTCCAGTTTCTCTTCCTAATCCTCAACCAATTCTTCCACAAGCTCCCCATATTTCGCAAGTTATGGGTAAGGAATATGATCTCATAGAACAACTTAAAGCTACCCCTGCTAAGATATCCCTTTGGGATTTGATTCAAACTTCTTCCACTCATCATGGAATGTTACAAGATGCCTTGAAAGATTTGAATGTTCCTCCATCGAATACATCTAGTAATATAGCATCTTTGGTTAACTCTGTGATGAATCCTAAAGCTCAAATTGTGTTTACCCAAGATGAGTTGCCAACTAGTGAAATTAAACAACAATATGATCCCTTGATGATTGTGGTTATCATGAAAGACACTGCTATAAGATGAACACTAGTAGATAATGGCTCTGGCCTTAATGTGTGTAGCATTAATCTATTGCATAAGATGAATGTGGATACGTCTCTTATTGAGCCTGACTCTCATCCCATTCGTGGCTTTGACAATGTGGCTAAGACTTCATTAGGTATCATCACCTTACCCCTCACAGTAGGACCTGTTACTTTGCCTACTCCTATCCATGTTATGTCGGGAAATTTAACATATAACTTGTTATTAGGGAGGCCTTGGATTCATAGCATGCAAGCTGTCCCCTCTACATTGCATAGACAAGTTAAATTCATCTATAACAATAAGACATATACTTTGATAGGTGACACTAATTTCCAAGCTTGTCTACAAACATCTACTTCTAAAGGGGGTTCTTCTAAGCCATCCTCATCTAGTGATGACTCTTTAAACAAGATACCTATTGATGAGTCTTCGCTCTCTGATGATCAAAATTCTTTGGATGAGTCTGGAGCTCCTGAAGAAGATTCTTCTCGACTTGAATCTACACATAAGAAGGATTTTGATCCTGAGAAGGTTCTCGCAGAAGATGATTGGGGATCTCTTGATTTCAATCCCACCTTTCTGGGTGAATATAAGGTTCCTTCTAGAGAGCTTAAAGTTGAAAAGAAGGAAGAAGATAAAAATCAATCAATATTACCTGAACCTATGAGTAATAATTTTGTGGCCGCTTCTCAAACTTCTTCTCCTCACACCTCTAATTATGAAGAGTTTGATTCTTTGTCTTATGAAAAGCCACCTCCTCTTTCTGAAATGGTTGATCGTTACGGTCGTGGTTTTCGTATTTTTGCTAAGCATGGGTATCATGGAAAAGGTTGTGGTGCTCATGAACAAGGGATAAAAGTTCCTCTAGAGACTAATTTTCACAATTATGCCTTTGGACTTGGCTATAATCCCTGCAAACGTACTAAAGCTTCTAAAAGACCATGCATTAGTGTTAATACTATTTCTACATCTCTATCAATGCAACACCCTGAGTATGTTGATGGGGATCCTTCAGGTGACTGTGCTTTGGATGTCTTCCCTACCGATGACGCTTTAGCTGAATTTTTGCTAGCTTATGACACTCTTCCTCATTATCATCACAATAGGGGGCTCCCTTATTGTTTGAACACTGAAGCCTATTTTGGAAAAGAGATCGATAATGATGAGATTGTGAAAGAATTCCCTCAGTTAAAGGATACTCCTCAACAAAGTAATCTTCTCATAAGTGACACCACTGATGTTAAGATGGACCCTTGCAATAAAGAGAAAGTTATTAAAATTGGAAAATGTTTGGATGAAGAGGAACAGAAACAATATGAATAACTATTGCACGAATTCCCTGAGATCTTTGCTTGGACATACTCTGACATGCCTAGTATAGATCCTAAGATTGTCACTCATAACATTGTCTTAGATCTCGATGCTAAGCCCGTGAAACAAAAGATTCAAAAAATGAATCCTAAGGTGGCTCTGCTTGTTAAGGCTGAGATTGAAAAGTTATTGGAGGCTGGATTTATCCGCCCTATTGACTACTCCCCATGGATTTCAAATATTGTCATTGTGGCTAAACCAGACAACAAAATAAGGATGTGTACCGACTTTCGAGATTTGAATAAGGCTTCCTTGAAAGATGATTTTCCCCTTCCCAACATTGACATGATAGTTGATTCTACGGTAGGACATGCCTTGTTATCCTTCATGGATGGTTTTTCAGGATACAATCAAATTTTCATTAACCCTCAAGATCAATTCAAAACCGCTTTCACCACTCCTTGGGGTACGTTTTGTTGGATAATGATGCCTTTTGGACTTAAAAATGCCGGTGCAACTTATCAACGAGCGATGACCCTTATCTTCCATGATTATATGCATAAGATTTTAGAGGATTATGTTGATGATATTTTAGCCAAATCCTTTCTTCGCATGGATCATATTAAAATCCTTCGTCAAATCTTTGAAAGAGTTCGTAAATATCACATGCACTTGAATCCCCGAAAATGTGTTTTTGGTGTGGATAGTGGAAAACTATTAGGATTCATAGTTTCGCATCATGGGATTGAGGTGGACACTAAGAAAATAGATGCTATTGTCAACATGCCACCTCCTAGAAATGTGTCTCAACTTAAAAGCTTACAAGGAAAGATTCAAGCCATTCATAGGTTCATATCTCAACTTGCGGATCGTACCTTTCCTTTTACTCAACTTCTTAAAAAGGATATCACTTTTCAATGGAACGAAGATTGTCAACAAGCATTTGAAGATTTAAAAGTGTATTTGGCTAGTCCTCCTATTCTTCAACCTGCGGAACCTTCTAAACCTTTCCTTCTGTATATAGCTACTTCCTCTCATGCTCTCGCAGCATTGTTGGCACAACATGATAAAGATGGTAAGGAATGTTCGGTTTATTACATAAGTCGTACCTTACTCGATTATGAGACCCGATATTCTGCGATAGAAAGACAATGCTTGGCCTTGGTGTTTGCGACTCATAAATTGAGACATTATCTTTTAAATTCAGAAGTCCACGTCATGGTAAAGTTTGATCCTTTGAAGCATCTTTTCTCTAAAACTGATTTATCAGGACGCCTAGCTAAGTGGGTTATGATGTTAATTGAATTTGACCTTAAATTTGTTTCACAAAGAGCAATTAAAGGGCAAGCGTTGACTGATCACTTAGTTGAGGCCCCTTCACCTTTCTCCTTTCCTAACCCTGAGTCTTTTCCCAATGACTTCATTCTTTCTATAGAGAAAGATGAAACTTGGGAGTTATACTTTGATGGCTCTAAGTGTCGTACGGGATCGGGGGCAGGTGTTGTTCTGATTTCTCCTACAAAGAAATCCATTCCCTTATCCTATCGTCTAAATTTCCTGTGTACCAATAACATTTCTGAGTATGAGGCTCTTATAGCGGGAATAAAAGCAGCCTTAGCTCTGAATATAAAACACATACATATCTATGGAGATTTGTAATTGATTATAAGACAAGTAACAGGAATATATCAAGCAAAACAAGACAAATTATCACAATATAAAGACCTTGCCATCTCTTTATTACAAAAATTTGATTCTTATACCATGGAACTTGTTCCTCGAAAAGATAATCGACATGCGGACGCAATGGCATGTGTGGCTTCTCTTGTATCTTTAGAGGACCCTGTGGTTGATCTTAAATTTGTTATTCACAACCTTATTTCTCTAGCTATTGTAGACGATTCTAGTCTGGTAACATGTTGTGACTTTATAGACTCAGATGAATGGTACTCGCATATCGTAAGATATTTGACCGATGGTACCTTTCCGGATTCCACTAATAGGAACACTAGGGCTAGAATCCGCAAGCTGTCTGCTAGATATATCATTCTTTCTAATGTTCTTTACCGAAGGGGTTATCATGGTCTTCTCCTTCGCTGTCTTAACAAATCGGAAATCCCTGTTGCTCTTGAAGAGGCACATTCAGGTGCCTGTGGGGGGCATTTTGGAGGCAAATCCTTGGTTCATAGATTGCTTCGTATGGGATACTATTGGCAAACTATGCAGAAGGATTCCTTTTCATTTGTTAAGAAATGTCATCAATGTCAACAACACAATAATCTGATTCATGCTCCTGCCCAAGAACTTCATTCTCAAGTAGCTTCTTGGCCTTTCTCCGCATGGGGTTTGGATCTTATTGGTAAAATCTCTCCTCCTTCGTCTCAAGGATACACCTTCATTATAACCACAACAGATTACTTTACGAAGTGGGTAGAAGCTATTCCCCTTCGCTCTACTACTGCTAAAGTGATTTGTCAATTTCTTCTAGAAAACATCATTTCTCGATTCGGGATACCTTCCACTATAATCTCAGATAATGGGACATCATTTAAGAATAAGGACGTGAAGAAATTCCTCGAGAAGTATCATATCAAACATCGATTTTCTACACCATACTATCCTCAATCAAATGGTCAAGCCGAATCATCCAATAAAATAATTGAACAAATTCTTCGCAAAACCATGAATAAGCATGGTAAGGATTGGAGTAACCAGCTAATCTATGCTCTTTGGGCCTACCGAACGAGTGTACAAATTGCTACGGGAACTACTCCTTATAATCTTGTTTATGGTGCTGACGCTATTATGCCCTTAGAGTTAGAGATTCCATCACTTAGGGTTTCTCTCAAAGGTATAGTAGATGATGACTCTTATAGAGAACAACGAATTCAACAGCTTGAGATGCTTGATGAACAGTGTATAAATGCTCTTGAGCATATTCAAGCGTATCACAAAACTCTACAACGAAGCTATAATGATAAGGTTATTCAACGTTCCTTCTCGGTAGGTGACTTAGTCCTCTATGAGAATCAGCGCAATGTGAATGCCTTACCTGCAGAAAAGGGAAAATTTAGTCCTAATTAGCTTGGACCATATATCGTTATTGAGGATTATGGATCAGGTGCTTACAAAATAGCGGATGTAGACGGTACGCCTCTTAAACAACCTATCAATGCTATGCACTTGCGTAGATATTACGCTTAATTCTTCATTCCTTATTTTTCTTCTTTTCAGTCCTTCAACATTGGGTAATATGTTAGTATCTCCTAATTATAGCAAAATAGAATTAAAATGGTGTTTAATCTATATTGCTTCGTTCTTGACAAGCGTGTTTCCCTACTTTATAGTTTGTATTGAATTCATTTTATTTAAATTGTAAAAGATTTACGTTTCCATTATGCTAGCATATTGTACAATGTCTAATGTGTTAAGTAGGATCGTATCATGTTGTGTTTAAGTTCAAAATTAAATCACATTAGTTATATGATTCTCAGACTTAATGCATATTTCTTCCCTATCATCAATGTAGTACTTGATTAAATATTTTAATTAAGTCACACATGTATCAATTTAATCATGGAGCATTGAGAAATCAATCACATGGAAATTAAATCCTGAGCATACATGTACATCTACCAAATGTATTAGATTTAATCAAAGCAAAATATACATTGTTTTAAGCATTAAAGATAACACATTTGAGACAAAAGAGAAGCATGTATATATACATATATATATGTGGATCGTATACAAATATAGGTCACTATACATCCAAAATGTGACCTCTCCTACATCATAAAATCATCTCCTATCCCTAGGACTAGTGGCTGGAGAGTGTCAACTGGACGCTCCCTCCTGATCTGGTCGTGAAGGTGGACCCATGGGTGTGTAGCGCGATACAGACCGTGAGTGACTCCGAGAGGAACTCCTATGATCCCTATCCATAAGGATCGCGCAATAGGAGGTAGCCTCGGCCTGAGCTGCTGCTAGATCTCATCGCACCCGCTGAAGGTCCTCTGATAGGACTCTCTCTCTCTCCCTCCATATGTCTACCTGTACTCGGAATGGGGAGAACAAGTCCTCATGCCGACCCACATTCCCCTGAGGCCTATAAGCAATCTATGAGGAACTGGGGATCTGTGCCATCGTGGAAATGTCTGTCACTGCTTGCTGAATCAGGGAACGCCACTCCTGCACATTAGCTATAGCAGTAAGATTTTTGTTAGTACCATTCTATATCATCAAAAACATTAATCAATCAATATAAACCTACTATACCTGGGTCTCCCTCACGCCAGTAGGGATCATGATACGGTAGCATCTGTGACTGGGATCTACTAGGCTCCCCTCGCTCGACTAATCTATGCACGATGGGCGTAGGCTGGGCGGTACTAGGAATAGGTCTCCATATCGCCTCGTGTTCCCCCTTTTGGGGAATAAGAGGAGGATCCAGAGCTATGGTATCATCTCCTGAATGGTGGGGAGCTGCATCTGACCCCTCCTCATCATCTCTATCCTCCTCCTCCTCGTCCTCCTCATCATCCTCATCCTCATCTCTATTCGTGTCCTCCTCCTCCTCCTCCTCGGCACTAGGCTGATCTCCTATGGGTCGATCAAGATCTCCTACCTCCTCATGACCCTCTCCCTGCTCTGGCTCCTCTGACCTAGATCCCGGGTCCTCATCTTGGTCTCCATGTCTCCATGGGCCTGGATGGCCTGTCGGGTGATCTGGTGGAAAGATACGACCTGGATATGATCTCATAAACCATGAGACATACCTGCGCTGTGCTCCAAGCTCTGTAGAGTAATCAGTGACTACATCCTAATCAGATCCCTCTATATCTGTAGTCTCGATGTCATCTATCGTCGGTCTCGCTACTGCTCTAGGTCTGGGAAGGACTCGTGAGTGTCGAGTATAGATGGGCACATCGGCTGGAACACACTGCTCTAGCCCAAACTACCTCCATACTCGATCAAAGTAGAAAGGGACTATGATGTGTGAATATCGTCCCCACAGTAGGCGATTCCTCTATAAGAATGCTAACTGTCTCTCCATCCCATCCCATCTGTGCATCTGCAGGTAGGGTCTCCACACTGTCACCTCGTCTTTCAATCTATCAAAAATCGCTCTCCAATATAACAGATCTCCAAATCTCCACTCACTGGTAAGTGGATAAGCAAACACCCTAGGTCGCTCGCTAGCCGTACTCAACGGAAAGCCAACAGGCCTGGTGCACGTGAAGTGCTCTAAAATCCACACCTATAGAAGTGTGCATTTCATCAAACTGCAACCCTGTCCAAATACATACTCCTCAAGGTCATGATAGAGATGTGCAAGCATACTCTGACCCCAAGCATACACTCTCTTGTGTCTCTCCATAGCTCTGATGCACCATGTGAGACCCCTGTGCATGTGTGTACCTCGCCCATTAGGGCAGACGGCTAGTGCTATGATGGTGATCATAAGGCATCTCAGAAGGGGTACCTCCCCTGTAGGATGTACGAGCCAGCTGACCATGATGCGACCTCTCATCTCGCTCGGCATGACTCTCCCTATGCAATATACCTGCTCTCTTTGATGGTCCTCCGCTGACCGATCGGTCACGTATGTAACAGTAGCTCCTCTGATAGGAAGACGAAGTATACGGTACACATCCTCAAGTGTAACCGTCAGCTCCCCTACTGGAAGATGAAATGTGCATGTGTCAGGATCCCATCGCTCCATCAGTGCCATCAACATCGCAGGATGGAACCGAATGGCTGGCATGAGGATCACATACCATAATCCCACAATCGACAATGTGTCTCTCTCTGCCTGAGTCAGCCGCGGAATCTGATCTTGCAAACTGCGAAGAATATGTCCCATCGTATGCTCTCTCATGTATGGGAGACCCTGCAACACAAAAACATAACTATAATCAGTACTCAATCAAAAAAATCACTCATGCAAACTGTCGAACACTGTATGCTAACCCTGAAATCCCTCGCCAAGCCCTGATTGGGGACCATGGCGCCCTGTCACGGACCATGGTGCCCTGATTGGGACCATGGTGCCCTATCAGGGTCCATGGCGCCCTATCAGGGACCATGGCACCCTGAGGGGACCAGGGCGCCCCACAGGAACCATGGCGCCCTGGGTGGGCCCTGAGTCAGACTTCAGGGCCCGCAAATGATCATAGAAAGTCAAAATGCGAAAAATCAAAAGTCAACGCTCAGTCAACTCACCTTGTCCAGTGGCTCATCGTCGATCACGGCCTGGCGCAGGATCTCAATCCTCGTGGGACGCTCTGGTCATCGTGAAGGCATGATGATGGCTCTGTGGGCTCCGCTGCAATGAACAGTATTCTGAAATCAACAAAGTGACAAATGCGAATGTCACTTTCTAAGTATATACTTTCATTTCTTTATCTTTTATTTTTGAAACCCTAATTTTCCTCTATCACTCATTTCATCATAACTTGAGTTTGAGAGATGAGATTTTTGAGCCATTTGTTGCGTAGGAATCGTATTTTCATTCCCCTACTCTCAGGATGTTTCAAAAAGTGCTCTAATGAAGCCTATTTAGTGAACGTCCCTCATCAATACTCTCTTACACAATTTGTCATAAGTAAACGTGTTACCCTGTTTCACCTCCCTAATAAGCAAATCAAAACAGGGGGGGCATATAGCTACTCACAAATTTCATCACTTTCCTTAGTAAGCATTAGGTGATTTTGTGATCTAACATGTGTTTTGTAGGGTGCGGTTCCTAACTGTGTACTACAGATACCGTTGGGGGCTTCGTTCGACAACTTATGGATATATCCTTTTTCAAATGATGTTTACTTTTCTATACTTTAGCTTGCATATGCACATAGTACTCATATGACCGCTAAAGTGGGGGCTAAATGTAGCATCGTAAATTGTACGCACTTGCTAGGGTGGTACAATTTCACACCTAGTTTAGCACCCGCCTTAGTGCATTTTACATTTTGCATTGCATTTCTCCTTTAGCACTTAATTAATCAAATTAATTAGGTCTAAGGTCCTATTTCATCATCCTCTACATCATAAAGTTGGGCCCTTTCGTTAAAGCGTGCCCTTTTCATTTTATTCCTCCAATACATCATTCAATCAAAAACCCTAATTAAGTCCTATTTTGAGCTTGGGGGCTTGGTTTCGGGGGTCAAAACATCTCAAAATCACCTGTAACTTCGGAATTCTCTCTAAAATCATCATATCCGACGGCCCTGAAAATTTGGTGAAAAGTTGTCGGGACCGTGGCGCCTGGAGTGCACATGGTCCCGGACATTTTTCCCAAAATTTTAGGAGCACAATCCAATCATAAAATAAAGCTTAACCCCAAGAAATTGGCGGGATATTCAATCTCTAGGTCGGCCAAAAGACGAAATTACGACCTAGGGTTTCCTACATAAGAGCTCTCTTTCTTCATTTGAAGGGATCAGATTTTTTGTTCCAGGAACCTCATATGCGACGAAAGAGTAGATCTTTGAAGACTTCAACAACATTCAACATCCCTCTATCAATCACTTATCAAATTCATTCATCCACTTAGGGCTTGGAAGGTATTGAAGAACAATAGGAGATTACCGATTGAAGATTGGCTTGTACCCCTCCCTTGAGGGTTGGGTATGATTTCATGTTGTTTTCATGTCTTTGCATAAGCTTCAATATATCATTTATTCATGCTTTAGATCACTTTGCATCTTGATTTAGAGCATTTACATTGTCATTTACAAGCAATTAGGGTTTACTTTCTAGGTTGCTCTAGTTTGCTTTCTTGCATTTTAGGACCTTGCACACACACTAGGTCTGCACACACAGTACATTACAACTTGGCTATTCGTGGAGGTGGAAATCACTGAAGTGGGGGTTTGACTAAGGCAAAACCCTATATAGCCGCCCATACACCCTTTTTAGATATAAGTGCAGGTTTCGGGACTCGGACGACACCGCAGGATACAAATCCGGGAAGAGCAGGTCGAGACAGCACTCCGCACCAAATTGCAGAGCAAAAGACCGGGACAGGGGCACTGGGTGCCTTGGTCCTGCCAGGACAGGGGCGCTGGACACCCTGGTCCCTGGGACGGAGGCGCTGGGCGCCCTGGTCCTCTGGACAGACAGCATTTCCGACAGTTTTCGACAGTGTTCCAGAGTGCAAAATAGCAATTTCCGGTATAGTTTTCGGGACAGAATCAGGACAGTGGTGCCCACGCCCCCGTCCCGAACATTTTCAATCTGATTTTGACTCCGGGTACACATCTGCATTCTTATTTCATCCTTGTATTTACAGCTGTTCATTGATTAATCTCAACTCTGCAATCTTGTTATTAGTTCATACTTGCATTTTGGGATTAGGACTTGAACTTGCATCATTTTATCTTTCAATTTCAACAAAGGAATAGAAATCCTAATAGATATCCCATGGCTCTCTCTTTCACAAAAAGAAGTAGCCAATTGTGTGATATCTCTAGGCTCTTTTGTATTCTATAATGTGTGTCAAAAGGTCGGATTAGGGCATGTTAACCTAGTCTCTCTTTTTCCCCTACAAAAAACCATAACGATGAATATCACGCATCTATTTTGAAATCGCTGCCCATTTAGTTTTCTCTTTCTACCTCGAGATTAAGTTAGAGTCCAATGATTTGGTGACTTCATTAGCATCTTTGAAGATCTAGACCAAATCCGTTATGTAATTGGTCGTTTGATGCATGATCGAGGTAAGCCATTCTAAGAAAACCTCGGCAATCATCATGTTTCGTTGAACTTCATCAAAGAATTTTTGATTACCAGGTGATTTTGGGCTAAATGGTCCTGAACTTTGAGACAAAGGTAATGGGTTGTTCTGCAGAGCATGAATATACTAAGCCATTTGTGTTAAATTTTGTTTTAACTCAGCCTTGTCTCTTTCATCTTTCCAAGTATGAGAGATAATTTGTTTAGTCGAAGTCTCCAGATGTTTCACATCTACGGCTGTGGTTTCGACCCCCAAATCAACTCGTTCAATAGCATAGTCTACTTCTGAAGCAATAACAACATCTTTGTCAAAAGCAGGTTTGGCAATGTCTGGAGTCTAATGCTTCGTGCTTTCATCAAAATCAATCATGGCCTCCATTTTTAGCTTTTTGGGCTTTGTAGACCTTCCCAAACATTTACTCACAACATCCTCCATTGATACCAAAATAGGAACCATGTTCCTTTTCCTGGTGATTGAATCACTTAACCACTTGGGGGCCAGAGTCAGTTCCTTACATGGCATGGGTAGAAATCCTACTGAGGGTGGCGGTGTGGCACCATCTGCATGAGACTGGATATCAAGTGTCCCTGGATCTTGGAAAGTAGTATTTGCACCAGTTGAAACCTTGTTTACCTTAGAAACAGGGGATGCCATATCGCACAGTGCTTCCTCTGCGTCCAAATCAAGAATGAGATGGGGAGCCGGCAGCTGAAAACTCTTCTTGGACCTTGACCTGGTAATTTGACCACCAATAGAAAGCTCAACCTCGGTGTCAAGTTTCTCTTCTTTAATCCTTGCTTGCCTTTTTCCTGCAATAGAAATGGGAATGTTTGATAAAATAGAAGTTTTTCTTGTGGTATTCCTCTTCCCACTTTTCCTTTTTGAACTGGCTACTCTTACTAGATAAAATCAGCAACTCCTAAGCCAATTTTTTGTCCTGTGAATTACATTGAAGGTGCGTGTTTGAATACTATCCTCCATCTTTTTACTCCAATCCACCTCTGGAAGAGGCTCATTATGCACCCGCTTCAGAAACTCAGAATCAAGTATATCTTCATCATCAAAGGTGACACTTAAAGTGTCCATTGGCAATTTCATGTCATGGATTTGTTTCAAGGTTAACCTGGACCAACTCCTTTTCCTTACTTCAAATTCATCCGAGCAACCCTCCCAATAATCTTCTAATTGAGACACATGTTGATCAGGCACCATCTTCTTCACATACTGAGCGATGAAACCTTTACTATTAAAATTATCCCTCTTCATAAAGGTCTTCAAATGAAATCCTTTAAATTCTAGCTCAAGATTCAGCGCATCAGAAATAGACTTACAGCTGTAATGGCCTAAATCGATGGGGAAAATCCCACTTGTGTCAGAGTCCTCACCATAATCCTTTGCGACATAGGCAAGTTGCCTGGAAACTTCAGTCAAAATATAGGAATCTGAAACATACCTGGGTAGCCTAAAGGGTTCACCTTTAAATCCTCCAACCCTTAGGTAAGTGAAATGACTAAACTGTGTAAAGAAACTACCATAGATGTTAACAAGTTGAACAGCTTCTGCAGACATCCTCCTATGCAAGTTACCTTGCAATTCAAAGGTCAACCTCCCAGCAAAAATATCATTCCGGTGGAGATAATCATTAACATGCCCTTTTAAAGTCAAATTAGGATGATACTCATAAATCTTTATGTCTTGAACCCATTTTGCATGGGATAGTCCAGACCATTCCCTCACACAAGCAAGAATATATAACAGGTACGAAGACATATGGAAGTTTGTCATCCCAGGGTAATTACTCAAACCTTCATGCAACCTTTCCACTATAATAGTTCCCCAGTCAATGAATCGATTTTTATCTAGAGTGACCTGGATGAATAAATACATCCAGTCCTCCCAATAGGAGTGGGAATTACCCTTTACTATGCTCAACAATATTACCAAGTCTCGGATTGCAGGAATTGAATGTTCACGGGATAGAGGTCTCGGCAACCTTGAACCTCCTTTCTAGAATTTTAGAAGCCAATTCTATGCAATAACAGTTTTGTAATACCGCTTTTTCTCAAATAAAATTCCATAGGATTTTCCAATCGTCCAATCCTCATAGGGTTCCCGGTGTGGGATACCCATGGCTGCCATTACTGTCTCTTTATCGATGGATAACAAAACCTCACCATTTTTTTTTCTTATGCATCTATTACCCTTGTCATAGTGATTCATACATTCTAAAACTAATTCAGGGCAAGGAGTAGCTGTAGGAAATGCGGCCTCTTCTAATAACCTACTCTATACAACATCTCTCATCATAGGATCTACGGCTGGGTTCCGGACTCTTTCTAAAAAATCATCTAAATCCAGTTGGACTAATGATGTATCACCTAATTCCAGTAAAGAGCTTACAAGGGAAGACGAGCTCATCAATTTGGGAAAAATAGGCCTCATGTTTAGCTTGTGATTTTCTCCAATTAATCCCAGGCAAAGAAGGAAAGTGAAAACGAAAACAAACAGCTAACAGAATACCCAGATCTTTAAAACAAACTACAACAATTTATAAAGTTGTTAAACATACCTTCCTCTGTCCTCTGCAAACCCCTATTGCAGTCTATTTCTCCCGCTCCAAAAACTCCTTCTCAAAACCTTCCCAAGAAAATAATAATCTTGACATGACATTTACTCAGTTTTAAAGCCAATAAAATATTACCCATCATTACCATAAACTATCTCCCTTACTCTTCATTCGTGTGGCCTTACTCTGAAATGATTATATCGAAGCATGCCTTAAATGTTAGGTCACTTCACTTCTAACACTATGGATCCTCACACATACTTGCTATAAATGATAGATTTCAAATCATTAGAGAAAGAATATTCCTCTCCTCTGCAACCATTAATCATCTCTTAAAATGTGCGCCATCACCTCGTGCCAAGTCACATGTCTTCCAAGAAACCTATACATCAAACTCTGAACTTTGTGAAACAATCATGACACAAAATTAGTCACGACAAATGTTGAACTTTGAGCTTTGAACCAAAAAGGTTCAAGTTCAAGGTTCAAAGAATGTAAAATGTCGACAAGGACTAGCAAAGACTTAAAACTGCGCGGAGGGAAAAAAATTCAAAACAATGCCTGTTGAAATTTGAACCTTGAACCAAAAAGGTTCAAGTTCAAGGTTCAACTTCAACTCAGTGAAACTTAACAATGGTCGAGTTATATGAGGAAAATTAAACAAATGAATTGACCAATGGATTAGATGGGCATTACTTCAAACAAGGACATATGAAATGAAAATTCTATATGGGCCCAACAGTGGCTCTGCATGGGGACTGGGACTTTAAAGTACCAAGCAATGAACCTCAAAATATTTGGTTTCGCAAAATGACTAACCAAGGTTCGACTCACAACAAAACCGACACACCCAAACTAACACAACAAAAGAAAGTATGTACAAACCGACAGGGGATGCTTGTTTACAATTGATACAGTTTTAAGTCCTGCCCATTATAGGATTGGGGTAGTTCAAAGCCATCCTAGTAAGCAAGTTTAAAAGAATTGGGGCCCTTTACCTCGTGAATCACATAAGGTCCCTTCCACAACGACTCAAATTTGCCATGAGCACCTTTTGGCTCTCTCCTTTTATCCCATAATAACACCAGATCATCTTTCATGAATTCTCTAGCCCTTGCTTTTTGATCAAAAATATTTTTAACCTTCATCTAATGTTTTGTAATCTTGTCAACTAGCTTTTCCCTTTCTTCTTTAATCTTAGTTAGGTACATAATTCTTTTTTTCAAGAGAACTCTGAAAAAATGCATCTTCTATCACTATTTACAGCCTAGTTGTTGCTAACTCTAAAGGAAGAGAGAGTTGTGCGCCAATGCCATATACTAGCTCAAATGGTGACATCCCTATGGCCCATTTGGTGAGGTTCGATCTGCCCATAGTGCTTCATGCAACTTCTTGTGCCAATCCCTAAAATTTTCACTAACCAACTTTCTCATGATGCTGATCAAATTCTTGTTACTTGATTTTGCTTGACTGTTACCTTGCGGATAATAATCAGAAGCATGTACCAAGGAAATTCCATGGTCATAACAAAATAAACTTAACTCATATGAAGAGAAATTTGATGCATTATTTGTGACTATTTTCTAAGGGACTCCAAAGCTGACAAGAATATTATCCTTAAGGAACGTACACACAATCTCTGAAGTGGTTTTTTTACAGGGATAGCTTCCACCCACTTGGTGAAATAATCTGTTGTTGTTAATATGTAAGTATGCCCCACACTGGAAACGGGGTTTAAAGGACCAATGAAATCTAATCCCCACTATTTAAAAGGTTCTTCAATTACTACGGGTCTCAAGGGCAAGGTGACCAGCAAGGGTTTAGCTCTAAACAACTTGCACTTCTCACACTTCACCACCCAGGCGTATGCATCCCTGAACATCCCTAGCCAATAGTAATAGTTCCTTAGGATTTTGTATGCAGTAACCGTAGAGGAGAAATGACCCCTGCATGCTTCATTATGAAAAGTTTTCAATAGAGCTTCTTGGTGCGATTTATCAACACATCGGAGGAAAGTGCCATCTAAGCTTTTCTTGTACAATATGTTATTTGAGATGATGTACTTCACAACTTTCAACCTCAGATTTCTTTTTTCCCTAGGAGAAAGATGATCTGGATAGTCTCCATATGTAAGATAATATGCAACATTGGTGAACCAAGAATCCTGATGGCTGGCAAACAAGGTTAAAGGTAGACTGTCCTCTTCTTTAAACTCATTCTTTGCTATCAATTTACAAAGACCCTGTCCTCTAACCAGTTTAGTGGGCTTGATGTCCAAATTGAATTCTTGAATCTTGGAGACCCAAGATGCTCTATTGTTGATGCCAACATCCTGTTGAGTTAAAACAACTTTTACTGCAGAATTGGGAACAAAAACAGTTACATGTGAATGAAGTATATAATACCTGAATTGCTTCATAGCTTTTACCACCACATAGGCCTGCTTCTCTATCTATGAGTAATTTAACTCATGCTTCTTCAAGGGGATACTCATGAAATAAATTGGCACCTCTTTATTATCCTCACCCTTTTGTACCAAAATCCCAGACATGGTATGTTTGGATGCATAACAATAAATAATAAAGTCCTTATTAAAGTTTGGATTAACTAGGGTAGGTGCATGCATGATGGCCCTTTTAATCTCTTCAAAAGCTTTCTTGCCTACTTCATTCCATCTAAAGGCTACTTTTTCGCTCATCATATTTACAATGTATTTAGTAGTTTCAACAAAATTAAGAATAAAACGCCTTAAGAAGTTCACCTGTCCAAAGAAGGACATTACTCCATTTCTATTTGAGGGGAGACTGAGCTATTGTATCACCTTTACCCTCTATGGATCAACCTTTACCCTCTCCTGTGAGATGATATGTCCCAAAAGTTTTCCTTCTGTGACACCAAAAATAGACTTTTTAGGATTTAAAGATACCCCATGCTCCCTACATCTCACCACAACTTTTCTCAAATCCTACACATGATGCTTCCTTCTCCTAAAGAAAATAGTCAAGTCATCTAAATACACCACAATAATCTTATCCCTCAAATGCCCGAAGGAAAGATCCATCGCCCTTTGAAATGTTGTCCCTGCATTAATCAACCCAAAAGGCATTCTATTATACGCAAAGGTGCCCCAGGGGGTTATAAAGGTTGTCTTGTGTTGATCTTGCTCCATAACACTAGTTTGATTATACCCAGAGAAGTCATCCAGCATGGACATCATCTCGGACCCTGAAATAGTTTATAAAATATGATCCATTGCAGGCAGGGGGTAATTGTCTTTCAAACTTGCTTGGTTTAAGTTTCTGAAATCAACACAGATTTGTATCTCACCATCTTTCTTTTGAATAGGAACTATGTTTGCAATCCAGGTAGAGTGATGTAGAGGATAAATAATTCGAGCCTTCAACGTTTTGTCAACCTCATGAAAAATTGCTTCTGCTACCTTTGGATTAAAATTCCTTAACTTCTGCCGAAAAGGGTTGACACCTGGTTTCAAAGGAATTTGATGTTGGAACCTACCATCCCTAAAATTCTTCAAATCATTATAACTCCATGAAAAAACATCTTTAAACTCAACCAACAAATCGATGACCTTACTTCTTTCCACTTCAGAATAGTATTTTCCCAAATTAACAAATTTAGGATCCTCATTGGTACCAATGTTAATTTTCTCGTACTCACCAGAGCTTTGAATTACAGGAGGTTCCTTATCCCTTTTCTTAACATATCCATCCTTCCTGTCGAAAAGGCGTTCAAGAGAAACTAAACCCTTTAGGATTTTATTTTCTTTTAACTGTCACATTCCATCATGTACTTCTTCTAGTGTATTGGGAGAAAACTCTTTACAACTCACCTCTGATCCCTCATAAAACAAGGATGTAAAAATGTCCACACATTGTAGAAAGTTTTGAATTTGTTTATTATTTTCAAACACCTGCCAAGACTCAGAATTATCAGACACACTAGGTCTATAAACTAGTTCAACCCTATAAGTGTCAGTTGTGAAATTTGGGTGTGGTATCAGCAAGGTTGCAGACACCGCCAAAGAATTGGCCTTCAAGCTAAACTCCCTAGGAATGGATTCAATTGAAAAAGCATCGAAGGCTTCAATCTCATCCCAAACACAATTCCTATAATTTTTCAATCTCTCATTTTTTACCGCAAATAAACCCCTCGCTTGCTTAACAATAAGTTTAGCATCACCTCTTACCCTCAACATTTTGATTTGCAATTTCCTCGCTTCAGCTATACCTAATAACAGAGCCTCATATTTGGCTGTATTGTTCATGTTTTGGAATTCCAATTTAAAAGAATAAGGAATGACCTTGCCCTGGGAAGGTATCAACACGACTCCGGCCCCTGATCCAAAAGATGAACAACTCCCACCAAATTCCATAAACTAGAGTTCGTCAGACATACCTGAATCCATTACCATACTCTCGTTTTGAGGATCAATTGATATCATGTAATTACCAAAGCCACAATCTTGATACAAAACTTGGGCTTTCGAATCGTCTGAAGGAAAAAGTATGTATTTAGCTTTTGTTTTGGGGTGCAGAGTAACTCTCTGTTTTCCAATCGTGATCATTGCTTGAGACCAATCCATCCTAATTTCCCCTCCCATGTCTTTACAAAAAGTGCGGCTCAACAACAGTCCATAACTTGTGAAGATGTCGGCCACTAGGATTGTCAATTTGATTCTCTTGGCAGGGTGTGCTACTAAAGTGACCTACGCATCCTTAATTTGCCCTAATAAAGGAACTTGCTTGGAGTCCATGGAGTAACACTTGCCAAAGGTCTTTGTTAGGGTTAAACCTAAAGCTTTTGCTACAGTTGAGGGTATGACATTATCAGATGCTCCTGAATCTATTATACAATTACTCAACTTATGCCCATTAATATATAAGGACACATAGAAAGGTTCTGGTTCATTTTCAAAATTGGGTTCAAGCAAATCATCTTGTATAGGAATAGTCTCTAATGAGCCTTAAAGGATTACTAAAGTAGGACTGACATTATCGTGTGCTCGAGAATCACTACTCATGGGTGTTTGGGTTTCACTTGCTAAGACATGGGCATCATCCCCTTTGACAAATTCAACCAATCTATCTAGCACCTTCGGGTTTAATTTCAAATACTCAGCCGGAGAAATTTGAACACAAGATGTGTTGCAAAATTCAATGATATCAAAAGGTTTAGTAAAAGAATCAGAACTCAAAGAAGCAACGTCTTGAACAACTTTTGATATACCTCCTTGATGGGTCAAAACTTCCTTTCCTTTCACAGTGCTATGAACCGGTGTTACCACATCTTGAGATTTCAAATTCTGTTGAGTTCTTGTAAGAATTGTGTATGAGGAATCTTCTAAAGAGACCAACATGTTTCCTCCCCTTTCTGAGTCGGAGACATATTCCATATAATGAATTTCAGAGTCGCCAGGCATACTTTGAGAAGTTCCTTCATCAGCTTCTAAGATTGTCTCTCCTTTACTGATCATTTGGGAAAAATGAACCATCTCTAGACACAAAAAACCATCATGTTCGTTAGTTAAATGAAACACATAGGAGTTTACCTTGAGGGGTGGTGCTTCAATATCAAGTCTTTGTTGTATAGGGGGTAGTTGTAATGGTCTTCCTCCACCTCCTCCCTATTGAATAGGATATCTCCTAGGAATGTCTTGATATGGTTGGGAATAGGAAGTACTTGCTTTGGGGGTTTGCCTCTTAAGGGTAATTACATCATTCATTAACCATTGGATAACAAGATTTGAGGAAGTAGGGGGTTGGGCATTAGATGTTTGCACTTCTCTTTTCCATTTGCCCACAGTGATCAAATCATCCTCTAATTCAACTATGAGAGTTTTAGCGGCATTCAAATCTACAATACGAATTAGGAAAATTATTTTAGAGGGCATAGAATTAATGAAAAAACATTTGAGATTATCATCTAAAGGTTTTTGGTTAACCGGAATCTTGTGTAGGATATTATCAAATCTCGAGCTATGAAGTCCCTCATGAATTCAAGAAGTTCCTTTTTCAACTGGAATAACTGAGCTAGGAGAGAGTGTTCGTCTTCAGCTACCTTAAATCTAGCTTCAAATCTTGTCTTCAAATCCTGCCAGGTCGTTATCACACTATTCGATAAGTGATAAAACCAATCACCTACCACTCCTATCAATGTCTGGATAAACAACCTGATAGCCACATCTTCATGTTGAACTGCTATTACTCCACAAGCTACACTGAAAGCATTCAGGTGCTCATCTATAGTGACCATCCCATCCCCACTAAATTTAGGTAAATGATCCCTAGCGGCTTTTGGCAAGGTATTTAGGTTCAAACCTAAATTCAATGGGCCTACAGCTGCCCCCCCACAAGTTATTGGCTGCCATTGGGAGTATGATATAAAGAGGGGTAGGGTTAAATGAAATTGGTAAGGCAACACCATGCAGGACCAAAGCTTGGCAAACCGGAGACGCAGGTTATGATGGTAATGAGGATGGAGGTCTGCTTCTTGCCCTTCGTTGAGACAAGAAGTTAAGTCAGTAATTTAAATTCTGTAGTTCTTCAAAGACAGGATCAGGAACACCCCCCCTTCTTTGGGATCTAGTAGATGGCCTGGAGTCCAGTGTGGAACAATCAGGGTAACAAACGTCTGGGATTCTGTAATTGATTATCAGGGACGTGAATAAAGAAAACCCTAGGAACAACTACCCTTTTAAAGACTAACATAGGTTGATCTGCTTGTATTTCTATTTTGCTAAGAAGAGCACTTATTCTGTCATATTTTGCTCAACTTCTTCTATGCCTCCAAGCTAGAGTACCCAGCTCAAAGGTAATATGACTTTGCTCTTCTTGTACCCAGTTTAAATTTGGTTGCAAAACAGGCAAAAACCCTTCAAGAGGCAATACCATTTATGAAGAACAAAGCATAACTGTAATGACGACCTTGTTTTAAAATCAATTGTTCTTTTCCTCCCCAGCAAAGTCGCCAAAAATCTGTTGGTAAACAGATTTGGTCTTTCTTTATTTATTTAATCTTGTACATTATGGCTCATGAAAAGAAAGACAAATTTCCTACCAATCAGTTGGAAAATCATTATTTTGATTAACCTCTAAATTAAGGTACAACTTCCTTTAATAAATATTCAAACAGCTCCAAATTACACACAATCAATAGAATGCTTTTCACCAGAAAGAACTAAAAGGTAATTGCATTGACCAGTCAATACAAAATGAATGCAAGCACTGATTCATATATAAATCTTTATATAAAGCTGACAGACTTCACATGTACACTAAAACAAAATGAAAAACCTTTAAAGATAGAATTCGCTAATAATTTTTTGCACACATAGAAAGTGTAGACACCTAAAATTGTCCAGTCATTTATTTAATTATCTAAGCTTAATTCTTCTATTAATTAAATAAATCATTATTTATTTAATTAATTCATTTATCCTCTTCTAGCCTTATTTCTCATTTAATAAATACATTTATTTATTTAAATTATCCTTTTCCTAAATTAAATAAATATTTTATTTATTTAATTGATCCCACTTCTTCTATTAATTAAATAAATCTTTATTTATTTAATTAATTCATTAGCTTTTTCTACCCATGACACATGTCATTCATCTCTTAATTCATACACTACCTACCCCTTTCATTATTTTATTATTTCTTTTACCTACCCTCTAATCATAGCCGACCTCCTTTTACACCTCTCAATCTTATCCCTCCATTTCATATAGTGTTTTCTATATAAGGAGATGCTTTCTTCATTATCAAACCCTAATCAATCATTCTAATCAACCTAACTACTTGATCAATTGACTACTTGGCATATGCGATCCTACTTGCAACCACATTCCGTTCTTTGTTGAGCTCTTGTGCATATAAAATCTAAGAGCAAATATATCAAGCAAGATCAATGGAGATAGGAAGAATGGAGATCAAAACCCTATTGGACATGTGATGGTATAATCTTTGTGATTCCATTTTATTTGCATTGTCTTAGGTAATCTTCATATGTTATGGTGGATCTTTGTTGTTGTTAGGCTAGGGTTTTGTGGTTGAATTCATTTAGCCTTTCAATATCGTTATTCTTGTTATCCATTTTCACCATATACATTTTGGCACACCCGGTGGGACTCTTGTCCCTTTTGCATTTAATATCCTTGTTGCAGATTTTGTGTTTTGAAGTTGCAGATCTGACATTTTCGACAACATTTTCATATTCCCGTGTCTGTGCACTTTCGGATCGCGTTTTTGATTTTTTGGTGCGTCTGTGACACCTGGAATCGCATATGTGTTATCAGCAATATTTTATTTTTGCAGGTTCCAGAAATCGCGTTTGTGTTATTAAGCCACGTCTGTGGTGTTTTTAGTCGTGTCTGCATCACGAAGTCGCGTCTGTGTTCTGTAATCATGTCTGTGTCTCACAGAACCGTGTCTGCATCACGAAGTCGCATCTATGTCGAGGGTAACCGCATCTATGTTCACTGATTTCAAATTTTGGGTTTATTGATTCAGTTTTGGATTTTGCATTTAGGGTTTCAGATCTGGTTTATTTGGAGCTAACATTTTTAGATCTAGCTAATGAAATTGGTGCAGCTTGTCTCGAAAGTAAGATCGTTTGGTTGAAGGCCCCTATTTACACAAAGTCTTTTGGATTTAAAATTTATCCAACTTGTGTGCTTGCAGGAAGGGGTGATTATTTGAAACAATCCAAACTACTAACAACTCTTTGTTGTAGGTCCTTGGCAAGGGTTTTTGGATTTTTATTGTGTGCCTTATTTTCATAGACTAGCAAACACTTCAATTGGTGCACTAAAATTGAATCATTGTTTTTTGTGTCTTGAGCAATAGGCTCTTTTTGTTTAATCTTTAGAGGACCTCTCTTCCCGTGTGGTCATTAGGACTACTAGTGAGAAGAGAATGACCCAAGTGGTAGCGAGGAAAACCCACCTCTTTTGAACCACTATAAACAATTGTATTCATGGTGAAAACTATGGATAACGTGTGCTGATTAGTTCATACCGACACTATGTCTCCCCATAAACCCGTTTGATCAAATTTATTTGATCAGTTGTAGGGCATAACCCCTACCGGCTGGGAGCCTTCTGTATTTACAGAGCTGAAAGTGCCGCATGTATGGCCACACGAGCAGATGCCCTTACTAGCACCTTTTTATTTTAGAAGCCCAAATCCTTCTAGTTGTTGGGGTAGGAGGTCGGACCTCTGGTAGCGGCCCACACACATACGGTTCTTAGTAGAGATACAAAGTTCGCCATGGGGAGTTTTCATGGGGACTGATGCTTGGCTGACCCAAGAAGTGAGTGCCGAGGGTGGAGCCAGTGAGGTCAAGCATCTAAGTATCCACTCTAAATAGCGTAGCCTCGGGGGTAAAACCCCATGTGGGATCAACAACTATTGTCTTGGCTAGCCATAAGAATTGTGCTTGACTTATTTTAAACATTCAAAACATTCAAGACCAAACAAAAAAACATTGTGTCTTTTGTGTCTTCAAGTGTATGCAAAACATTTTTACATCAAACAACACACTTTTATTGGAGTCAGTTTTGAGTCTAGACACTTGCAAACATTGGGTCTTCATCAACACTATGTCTTCTTGTCATGAAAAATAGTCAAACAGTCAGATTTGGTCACAACAAAATGACTTCACAAATTGGAAAAAATTGCACAAATTTTGCAGAAACGCGTATGTGTTTGACATAATAGCGTTTGTGTTGTATAACTGTGTCTAACGCATCTGTGTTCCCAGAATCAACATTGCAATTTGCACAAAATCTCAGAGGTGTGTCTATGTTGAACAGAGCCACGTCTGTGTCAAGAAACCGCGTCTGTGAAGTATACAGGTGCATCTGTGTTCAGAATTGAAAAAAAAAAAAAAAAACTTTTACATTCCAGCAAACAAACATAGTCAGTTTCGGAATTCTTGAGCTTCCTAGGTCATTTCTCCAATTTCATTTAGCATTCAACCTATCTTTGGGTCTCACAAAGTCCATCATTTCTTCACATCTCACTTTACATTCACAATTGTCTAAACTTGAGTCAAAAGGTCACTTGCTTGTCCTCATCATACTTTGTCAACACACTACATACAACAACACTTTGCTAAGTGGTCCCTCATCAAGGTTTCTTACCTTTGGGTCTCATTTGGTCTTACTTAGAGTCAAGGTCAACTTACCTCATCAAGAGAAACTATCCTCTCTTTGGAAGCCACACCTACTCTAATACATACATACTTGGTCTTACACTTTGGACATTGCAAGTACACCTCAGATTCATTTACATTTCATCCAACTCTTGGTTTTCCATAATTTTCCATTTTCATCTAGTCTCACACATCTCGGTCAATACCTAGTTCATGGTTGAAACCCGTCTTCAAAAATCTAGGAGAGAAACTAAAGAGGCTCAAGAGTCTGCAAACATGAATTCTTATGAGTATGACAATGATATCTTTTTCAATTCTGATCATACTACATTACCTGACATGGATGCCTATAGAAAAATTCCAAATGTTGAGAACATGGACACTACAAACAACAATGATACACACAATGACAATATGGACAACTTTTCTATACATTCAGCAGATGTTTAAGAATCCATTATGAATCCCCATTTCAATCGATTGGTTGAGGAAATAATGAGGAGGGATAGACAATACTTCTTACAAATGATGGCACAAAGTGGAGACAAAATACCTCATGATTTTGACATGTCTCAAACAATGGAAAATCGACCTTTGCAACAAACTCACTCCAACATGGATCAAAGAAGGCCTAATAGTGGAGGCAATAGAGGACCACATATGGTACCTAAATCACCATCATCTTTGTTTCAAAAACCAGAGGTCCCACACACACATGGTCAAGCATATGATACTCACGTTCGTAGACCATTATGGAAGTCTTATGCAGACAGATATTCTCAATCACATACCAATGCTAAGGATCAACCACCAAAGCAATTGGATATTCAAAGGCATGCTCAAAATTTGGACACAAGGAAACCCCGTGTCAAATTTGGGGGGCAACACATTAGAACATGACATGCCTGTAGAGTATGGGATACATGGACAAAATAGATATGGCGTTCCTCAACATGAATCTATGCCAAGTGGTCCATATATGCAGCATCATTATAGACCTCCTCCATATGAACATGTGTATGATCAATATCATCCATATATGCAACATGATCCTCCTCCTATTGGTGCCTCAAGCATGGGGTATGGTCCAAGAAGTCGATCTCCACCTAAGAGCAATTTGGAGCAACAAATCAAGGACTTACAAAAGAAAATGGAGGACATAAATACACCAAATCCAACATACACAATAAGAGACATATGTCCTTATCCATTTGACAAAAGCATTCCAATGCCTCCATTTCCTACACACTTTGTGACGCCTAAATTTGATAAGTATAGAGGAAAAGGGGATCCTAAGGCACACATAAGATAGTTTTTCACAGCTTGCATTGAGGTAGCAGCAGAAGAGACATATTTGATGAGATTATTCCCACAAAGCCTAGGTGATCAAGCTATGGAATGGTTCTCCCAACTCCCACCTGGTATTAAGTCATGGGGTGATCTAGCAGAGGCATTTATTCAACATTTCTCCTACAACATAGAGACAGACATATCAGTCACTACTTTGTGCAATACCAAACAAAAGGATGGAGAATATTTTTCATCATTTTTACAAAGATGGAGAAATCTAGCCAGCAGATGCTCTTGTGAAATTCCACAAAAACAAATGGTAGAAATGTTCACCTAGAATGTTAACAAAGACATTGGCTATGATCTAAGGAAATCTTTTTTGTCCACCTTCAAGGACTTCATTGAAAAAGGCTTAGTGACAGAAAAGGTCCTAATTGAACAAGGAGTCATTAAGATATTCAAGGAAAACAAAGAGGACTTTAAAGGAAAAGACAAGCCAAGATTTTGGAATAAAAACAAGAACACGGTCAATGATGGTGTTGTTGACGCCAACACAGTGCGACCCAAATTAATCTTTGCAGGATCAAGTTCTACAAACAATCAAGTGAATACTCAAACAACTTCCAGATCACGAAGGAAGTACACTCCATTGGGAGAACCACTTGAGTCAGTCTTCAAAAAGCTAGTGGCAAACAAGGTAATCACAGTTCCAGATTTTCCAAATTGGTTGAATGATGATGAGTATTGTGAATTTCATAAGAGAAAGGGTCATAAGACAAGAAATTGTCATCGACTGAAGAACATCATACAAGATCTCATTGATAGAGGTGATATTGAGATTGAGGGACACTTGTCTAATCAAGAACATGAGATGTTTAAGGAACCATTCCCAAAACATGACAAGGGAAAAGTTAAAGCCATAGAGGATCAAAGCAACTATACCAGAGCATCCTACAACTATGATTCAACTATCAATCACATCTCGATGGACAATTATGTCTCTACCATTATCATCAAGGACAAAACGTCTGAGAATTCTACCCAGAGACCCAGGATTGTCCTAAAAGGTGTTGGATCTTCTTCCGAACCTACCTTTGAATGTAATGTCACAACCCATCGAGGTAAAATCACTTTACAAGGTGCTCCAACTAAAAACACCACCTCCTCATCAACCAAACCTGAGTATGACCTTGTAGAATAGTTAGGGAAGACACCCGCGCTCATCTCTATTATTGACCTCTTACGCATATCCCCCACACATAAAGCCATTCTTGACAAAATCTTGAGAGACACTATCATTCCTACTGATCTAAATGTGGACTAGTTTCAAGCCATGGTGGGATACCTTTCCATTCCACATTCACTTACATTCATAGAAGCCGATGACGCCTTCGTAAGTTAGCCACATAATGCACCGCTACACATTGAAGCCTTCATACACAAACATCAAATAAAATGAGTCTTGGTAGATGGAGGAGCTGGTCTAAACATTTATACATTGAGCACAATTAAACAATTGGGATATTTTGATAAGGCTGTGAAATTCCATAAATCAAATCACCATCAAGGCATATGATGATGAAGAGCGTTCGTCCAAGGGCACAATCACCTTACCTCTCAGAGTTGGGCTAGTTACGAAGGATGTGGTTTGTCAAGTCCTAGATCTAGATCTCACTTATAACATATTGCTAGGATGCCCTTGGATTCATGAAATGAGAGAAGTCCCATCTACATATCACCAATGCATTAAGTTTCCTCACAATGGAGTGGAGGTAACCATTAATGGTGATCCTAATCCGTTCATATACTGCAATAACATGAGATCAAAAACTAAGACTATCATTCCCAGTAATCATGAAGCTGTTCCTTCCTCAGCATACATTGATCCTGAGTCATTAAAACCTTTGACATCAAAACAAGGTGAGCTTAAAGGTAAGTTTTAGGACAAAGGCATGGGGGAATACACTTTAAATCAGACCATGTACTTACGACAAGTCATGAGTTCCCCAAAAGAATATGGAAGACCACATCCTAACAAGAAAGTATCCATCATGATACTCAAATGGGACCCTACTACCTTTCAAAGATGGGGTGAACTGGAAGAGGAAGATTTATATAAAATGCTTTACAAAGACATTGAAGATGACACACAAGATCACATCAATCTACCATGTGAGAAATATGGCAAAGGCTTCAAAATTCTACAAAAATTTGGGTATGATGGAAAAAGCCCTCTTAGGTTATGAAAGGAAGGCATCATTGAACCTTTACAACCTGAATTGACTTTCAAAAAGGAATGCTCGAAAGGACTTGGTTTCTTAACTTCCAAGGTCCACACCCAAAGGACAGAAGAAGCCTTACAAATCAAAGCTACCAAAATTCAACAAGAGGATCGCTATTCCACAGATTCCAATGAATGGGAATGGGGCTTAGATAAATCCTCCAGTGACTATGAGCTCATTGAGACATTTAGAGAGCCAGATAAACCCACAAAAGAAGAGGAATTTTATAAAAGATTCAAAGTTGGTCAAGAAACAACCCATGAGGATTCCACACAGTCCTTGTCTCAAGGTTCTAGGTTGAAATCACATAGGATGAGAACACCTGTCCCAGAATGCACTACTAGTGATGATAATTTGGATTCGCTCGCGATCGAGACTGATGAGGAGAGTGCCATTGATAACCTCGATAATTACCTTCACATACCTGAATATAACTGCATCTTCACTCTTAGCCCTGCTAACTTCGAAGACATTGAAGGCCTTCCCCTTATTCACCACCAACTCATTGACTGGGATCATGAAGGACCTGCACAGTTTGACACATTCCAAAATGATGAAGCTTTTATTGACTATCTAGGCATACAAGATGATCTTCCTCTTGGGGACCATAAAGCGGGTACACTATAGAACTCAATAGCATGGCATATTTTGGTGAGGGTGTCGGACCTTCCAGTCACAAAAATGTGAAAATAAGAACAAATCAAGGGTCTTATGGCAAAAACCACACCATGGCACTGTCTGATCCCAAAAAAGTAAAAAGAGAGGATGCATCTGAGGGCGAAAACCTCTCTGAGGCACCCGAAGATGGAAGGCTCGACATTCTCCTAGCATCTTATGAGGAAAAGTCATCCATGTTGGTAGAGGAGACTATCAAAACAAACAATGGTACAAAAGAGGTTCCACACAACATATTCCTAGCTCAATCGTTGATAGAGTTCGAAAGGTCAAAATTCATAAGTTTCTTCAAAGAATGACAAATCAACTTTGCCTGGTCATACGCTGATATGCCTGGATTAGATCTAGATTTGGTAATGCATCATTTGACAATCAAACCGGGGGCAAAGCTAGTGAAACAGAAATTAAGAAAAATGCATCCATAGGTGGCATTACTAGTCAAAGTAGAACTTGAGACATTATTGGATGTCGGATTCATACGCCCAATTGATTATCCTGAATGGATCTCTAACTTAGTGCCTATCAGTAAACCAGATCATAGCATCAGAATATGTACAAATTTCAAAGACATCAACAAAGCTTGACCAAAGGATGACTTCCCATTACCAAATATTGACTTGATTGTTGATCTCACAGTAGGTCATGAAATGTTATCATTAATGGATGGATTCTCTAGTTATAATCAAATAAGGATCACGCCTAAGGATTAACACAAAACATCATTCACTTGTCCTTGGGGAACTTTCTGCTGGAATGTCATGCCCTTCGAGCTAAAAAATGTAGGTGCTACATATCAAAGAGCCATGACTACTATCTTTCATGATCTCATGCATGTAACCGTGGAAGATTATGTCGATGACCTCTTGGGAAAATCAATTGACAGAAATAAACATTTGGACATACTTTCAGTCATCTTTGATCGGTTGGAAAAATACAAAGTAAGATTAAACCCCAAGAAATGTGTCTTTGGAGTGACCTTCGGGAAGCTTCTAGGATTCATTGTATCCAAAAGAGGAATCAAAGCTGATCCAGCAAAAGTCAAGGCCATCTTGGAGATGTAACCACCAAGAAATATCAGTCAACTTCGGTCTTTACAAGATAGACTTCAGTCCATACGAAGATTCATAGCACAACTTGCAGATAAGTGTAATCCTTTTCAGCACTTGCTACATAAAAACATCAAATTCAAATGGGATGATAACTATCAACAGGCTTTCCAGACGCTCAAAGATTATCTTCTAAATCCACCAGTTCCAGATCAACCTCTGTTACTATACATATCGGCTACTTCAACAGCACTGGGGGCACTCTTAGCACAACAAATTGCTGAGGGCAAAGAAAAAGTAGTATACTATATCAGTCGCACATTGGTAGGATATGAACTGAATTACACACCAATTGAGCGTGCATGTCTCGCCATGGTCTTTGCTTCGCAAAAATTATGACATTACATGCTCACTCATAAGACTAAGTTTGTTGCAAGGATAGACCCATTGAAATACCTTCTCAATATACCAACACTTACTGGGTGACTAGCCAAATGGGTAATGATCCTGAGTGAATTTGACATCGAGTATGTGGACAGAAAAGCAATAAAAGGACAAGCCATCATAAATCAATTAGCAGATGCTCCCATGATAGATGATGTTCCTCTAAGTTCAAAATTTCCAGATGAATCCATTTTAACAATGTCACATGCAAAGCCATGGCAACTGTACTTCAATGGCTCATACACACAGCATGGGGTAGGAGCTGGCATCCTCTTTATAACTCCTCAAGGGCATTCTATACCAAAATCATACTGCTTATCATTTCCTTGCACTAACAATATAGCGGAATATGAGGCATTAACAACAGGATTACGGATTGCAGTTCAATGGAAGATCCAGGAACTTTGTGTTTTTGGGGACTCTCAACTTGTCATCCATCAAGCAATTGATGATTACCAAAGAAAAGATGAAAAATTAATGCCTTATAAACAAATGGTGAATGACCTGAAACAACACTTCACAAAGATAGACTTTGAGCAGATACCAAGAGAGTAGAATCGCGCCGCAGATGCCATGGCTACAATTGCTTCACTGATTGATCTACCTCCAAATGAGACCCGCTATGAGTTCTTGGTGGATAACCTTTTGGTTCCTTCATATGAGATTATTCCTACTAAGATGATATGTGTCGTCGGTCCTGAATCCTCGTTATACGGTGCCATTTTCACATATCTTCATGACAATACCCTACCTCCTGATCTATCAAATAACCAACATCGCACTTTCATTCGCCAATCCTCTCGATATGTCATTTTAGCTGATATCCTATACCAGTGAGGTCTAGATGGCACTCTTCTTAGATGTTTAGAAAGCGACGAAGCTCAGATTGAGTTACATGAAGTGCATGAAGGGATATGTGGTCCACATGCTAGTGGTCATACCTTGGCCAAGAAACTCATCAGGACTGGATATTACTGGCCCAATATGGAAAAACACTCATATCAATTTGTCAAGAAATGTAAACAATGTCAAATTCATGGAGATCTCATACATGCACTAGCACAAGAACTTCAACCAATTGAGTCTCCTTAGCCCTTTTGTCAATGGGGACTCGATCTCATAGGCAAGATTCACCCTCCTTCTTCCAATGGTCATAAATTCATTATCACTGCCACAGAGTATTTCACAAAATGGATTGAAGTCATGCCTCTCACACAAGTCACTGGAAAATAGATTTCTATGCTCATCCTCAACTATATCATTTGTCGATACGGTATTCCTATTTCCATTATCACTGATAACGAGCGTCCCTTCAAAAATCAGGATATTTGTGAACTCTGTGACAACTTCCATATTTCCCATCATTTCTCCATGCCATATTACCCCCAAGGTAATGGTCAAGCTAAGGCGTCTAACAAAACAATTCTTAAAATCCTAAAGAAAACAGTCGACGATGCTGGCCGTAATTGACATATCCAACTTAATTCTGCACTTTGGGCTTACCGCACAAGTATCCGCACACCTATAGGA
Source organism: Cryptomeria japonica (assembly GCF_030272615.1). NCBI lineage: Eukaryota > Viridiplantae > Streptophyta > Pinopsida > Cupressales > Cupressaceae > Cryptomeria > Cryptomeria japonica. The sequence continues at coordinate 138,031,519 of NC_081408.1, read as the reverse complement.
GCTACACCCTATTCACTTGTCTACAGCGCTGAAGCCATCTTTCCTATTGAGTTCAAGCTACCCTCTTTACGGGTTTCTTTGCAAAACATCATCAGTGATGAAGACTATAGGGTTTCTCGCTTACAAGAACTGGAACTACTAGATGAACGAAGACAAACTGCTTTTAATCATCTCAAGGCTTACCAACAACGAATGAGTCGCAGCTATAATCACAAGGTCAAGCCTCGCACATTTGAGGTAGGTGATTTGGTTCTTTGAGAAAACCCCAAAAATCAGCAAGACAAAGAGAAGAAGGGAAAGTTCGAACCAAATTGGCTTGGTCCTTACATCATTACAGCTGCATATGGATTTGGGGCATATCAGCTCTCAACCACAGAGGGTGAACCTTTGGAGGATCATATCAATAGCATGCACCTTCACAAGTTTTACACATAGCTCTTCAGAGTATCCCAATTCAAAAATACAAAAAAATCATAAAACAAAAAAATCGTTACTTGGTGAAAACCTGGCAAACAGGCGCCTTGTGACACATAAAACATTGAAAAATCAAAAAAAGTAAAGAGAAATAATTTCATCCAAATGGTGAAAACCACTTCAGTGGCGCCCTGGGCAAGTACCATGGTGAAAACTGGGTCACCAGTGCCATGTGTAGAGACATTGCTCCTCCCTCCTTTAGGATTCACTTTCATCACTTCACTTTGCACACACTCACAACCTATCCATTCATAATAAACTTACCCATTCCCATCATGGCTTGTTATTGATCTACCTAAGATTGGTTAGCTACTCATAATAAACCTCCCTTTTCACCTCCCTTTCCATCTATAATAAATCAGATCCTATCTGTGGCTAAGGCAAATCCTACGTCTAGTGATGGGTGTGGAATCAAGAACATCACATGTTTTGATGAGTATAGTTTCTTCCAACTTCCTTCAGTCTATCCACGCACAATCTACAATAAAGAAACATTTGCATCACAGATCCACAATAAAGTTTCATCTTCTCCGTAATAAAGTATCAGTTTCATGGATTCAGTTAGTTTCAAATGAGACACAGCAGCAACAATGGGCTTCAACAAATCAAATCTTTCAACAGACTCAGACAACATATGGTTCCGTGCTATCTATCCTTTCTGTGAAAGTAAACATTGTGACCACAATCAAATAAGACTTATACAAGTGACAAGAGACACTAAATTTGAGGACTACAGTGGATGTTGGTGTCAAGTCTTGGTTTTCTTTTGATTTCACCTTTTTTGGTGACATGTCTTTTAGCTTTTCCTGGATGTCTCTGATTAGAGATTCTATCTCTAGGATGTCTTTGACTAGAAAGGCGAGGATGGGGTATCATCACCTATTTGTATTTTCTATCTATGGATTTTCTTTTAGTAATGCTATGACTTGTCCAAGGATATGAGGACACTATGAGTCTAGTATGAACTGGGGCATTCCTTGTTTGTGACTATCTTATCTCCATGCAAATAGGCACAATGACTTTCTGGGTCGAACATATGCCTTGATTGTCATAACCTACTTGCCATAATAAAGCTCAATGATGATAATGCACAAGAAGCTCTTTCACTTTCATATCTTCTATCTTCCATCCCCCTTTCTTGATTGACTTTCATCATCCTTCCTGAGTTCGTGTAGCCTGCTATCACATGACAGAGTATAATGACACACCAAAAAAATATTTGCATCTCACATAGTTACACATGCATTACCACATATCTCATTTCATACATACATATAGATACCACAATTGCATCACATCCTGCACACAACACCTGTTAGCACAATTTACATTTGCATTATCATATTCATTTGCATTACATACATTCACATTTGCATCATGCATACACAAAAAAAAAAAAAAAATTGCATTGCATCATATACATATTTGCATCACATAGAAACATACATCATGAAACATCTCATCACATAGGTACACATGCATATAGCTACCGCAAAGATGAATCATCTCATATATATATCATAAGTGTCATAATACAATGATGTCAAAAAAATCATATGGCTACAAAGCACCTACAGGTGTCTACATCATCATACAAAAATGGTACAATACTACTACATAGGGAGCCCTCTATGGCTATGATGAACTCCCTCCCTCAGAGCCGCCTGGCCTTGATGGAATCTGAGCCACTGAAGGACATGCCCCAGGATCATCCCTCCTGTCCCCTCTATCTGATGGTGGTGGAGGAACCATAACCCCACCACTCGATGCATATCTCCTCCGGCTCCCTCCCGTAGCTATCGCTATCTGTGATGGTCTATGGAAGCTCCTCGCCCACTGATCCACTGGCACTGCACCATAATAGAGATCTCGCCAGTAGGCAATCTCCTCCCCTGCCCGTAGGACATAGGTGTATCTGGGCCCTGTGTCTTCTGCTGCCTGTCTCCTAGCCCTCAGTGCTATCTTAGCCTCTATGTAGTGCTGAATGGCCTGGTCTCACTTTTGCTCAGTATCTCGGAGCCGCCTCCTGAGCCTATCCCTCTCTCTCTCCAACTCCTAGATCTCATCTGCCTATCCCTGGCAGATCTCCCTCAGCTCCATCAACTCATCCTCCTCTGCATCAGCCCCCTGTGGCTCCCCCTGTACGGGTTCCTGCCCCTGTGCCTATACTTGTACCTATACTGGTGCCTGTACTAGTGCCTGTCCCTATATCTGTCCCTATCCCTATCCCTGTACCTGCACCTGTCTAGGACCCTGTGTTGCTGGCACCTATAGCAGCAATCCACCGTGACCCCTCACCACCCGAGCCTACCTCTCCTCTCCACCCTCCCTCCATGGTGCCACCCTCCGTCAGCCTCTGCCCCCATCACCTCCACCCTCATCATCATCCCCACCACCATCTCCATCTAATGGCTCTCCCGGATCCGTCAGGTGTGAGAATGGATGCTCGGCCCAGTATGCTGTGTACTCGGCATCCATGTCGGCATCCTCAATCTCTAGCCACATGTCCCAGGGTAGTGGCATCATCTCTACAAGCTGTGTAATAGCCTGATCATATGATAACAGGGGCCCAAACTGCACCTGATCTCTCACAGTCTGTGCATACATGCCTAAACCCCGTGGCATCCACTGAATCCTGCCAAACTACCTGCCAACCCTATCCACTAGCTGCCTCTCCAGCACATAGGGCATCCACCCAATCAGGTACCTACTTCAGAAGGTGTAAGGAAGCTCAATCGCATCATCCTCCCACTGCTCGTATCCCAGGTATGGCCTCCATATGACCATGTTGATGTCATCTATCACCCACCGCCAATGCTCCAACCTGCCAATCCGTGGCTATGATGTGATCATGTCATATAGGTGAACAAAACTGCTCTATGACCTTTGCCCATGAAGTGTATCGGCCTTGTCACTGGCAAATGCTCATAAGCCCACACCTGCAGCAATGTCACCCCGTAGCCCAATCCCACTGATCTGTGGTATACAAACTGATGCAGCTCATAGTACAGGTGTGCCAGCACACATGGTCCCCAAGCATATCTGGTGTGCTATGTCACCAGTGTCTCTAGTGCACCTCCCCAGCCTACAGCCAACCCTTGTGTCGCCCTATCCGGACACAGGAACCCACTGATCGCTCCTCCTATAACTACTGGCAGTGCTAACCCTGTAGCTATCATGGTATCCCACGCCACATGTCCAGCCCTCATCTCCAGTCCTGGGTCCTTAAACACTCGTCTCAGGGCCTCCCTATCTCCATCTCGATCGTATGGGATCAGCTCCCCATCAGTTGTTATCCTCAAGATCCTATATACATCCTTGAGGGTGACTGTCATCTCCCCCATCAGCAAATGGAACGTACAAGTCTTGGAGTGTCATCTCTCTGCCAGCGTAGTCAACAGTCCCATGTTCGCCCAAAACTCAGGCACATACAGCACATGTCTCAATCTCATAACCTTGATAGTAGCTCACTCCTCGGCTGTTAGCTCAGGTTGCAACCTCTGAGTCGATGGGAATCTCTCTCGTGACTCTAGCATAGGCAAATACTCCTGCAGTCAAGCAAATCAATCATGTCAGTCATAGTGGCATTCATTGTTCATCACAAAATGCTACTGTTTATCTAAGTGCATATGGTATTCTATCCTAGTGACACTCATTGTTCATCACAAAGTGTTGCTTCTATCCTAGTGACACTCACTGTTCATCACAAAGTGTTGCTTCTATCCTAGTGGTAATCCTTGTTCATCACAAAGTACTACGTGTTTGGCACTCCCTGTTCATCACAAAGTGTTACTCACATTTGCACTCACTGTTCATCACAAAGTGCTACTCATATTTTAGTACTCCCTATTCATCACAAAGTACTATGTCTTGGTACTCACTATTCATCACAAAGTGCCTTGATCTATCTTATCTTAGGGCCTATGCTTGAGTGAATCCTCTTGAGTATTTTCTTAATTGGCAACGTATGTTCTATCACAGAATTGTCAATCCTAGCCCTATTTGTTATCCTAGTCTTCCCTAGAGGACCTGCTTGAGTGTATCGTCTTAGTAGCTTATCCAATCGACAGCGTATGTTCATCACAGAACTGTTGATTTGACCTAAACAACATAAATTCACTTTTTTCTAGACACAAATGCGCTTTCCTAACATAAACGCGCTTGAAGACTGCACAGACGCGCCTGAAAAACACAGACATGCCTATGCTCTGCACAGACGTGCTTGGGTGACATAGACATGCCTTCTTGGCATAAACATGCCTACACATCACAAATGCGACCGCATTGGGCACAGACGTGGTTCCCATCACAGACGTGCCTAGCGCAAACACAAACACACCTCACGAGCACAGACGTGCCTGGCACCAACACAGACGCGCCTGGACATTTTTGGACATTTTTTGGATCCTATTCTAAGCACATTTATTGCCCTATCTACCATGCATTAATGACAATAATAAATGTGTCGAAGTATGAGGAAGTTTGGTGGTACTTACCGGCTCTCCTACCTCTGCTGGCCTCTGGAATCGGCGAACGCCATCGAATCTGTGAACGAAGGCCATCGCTGTTGACTGTTGCTGCTCTATTTTCGCTTTGCACTCTGCTCTTGTGGATGTGTGGATGACAATGAGGATGTATTTTCCCCCGTGGTCTATCTTATAGGGTACCCTACCCCTAGCCCTCGTTTCCCGAGTCAATCTTCTTTATCCTGTGACTTTGTCACTCTATCCGGTTAGTCCATTCTAGCCTTTCTTTCTTATCAAGAGATTGTCTGCGATTTTTTTAGACACATTTTCATCCAATCTCTCGAGGGGGCATATCATTCCCATCTTGGGGCAACTCTGTATCAGTTCATCTTATCTTCTTTGAAACAATGTGACAAGCCACATTGTCTCAAAGAGGGGCAAAATGTAGACACCTAAAATTGTCCAGTGTAATTAAATAAATATTTTATTTATTTAATTATCTAAGCTTAATTCTTCTATTAATTAAATAAATCATTATTTATTTAATTAATTCATTTATCCTCTTCTAGCCTTATTTCTCATTTAAATAAATACATTTATTTATTTAAATTATCCTTTTCCTAAATTAAATAAATATTTTATTTATTTAATTGATCCCACTTCTTCTATTAATTAAATAAATCTTTATTTATTTAATTAATTCATTAGCTTTTTCTACCCATGACACATGTCATTCATCTCTTAATTCATACACTACCTACCCCTTTCATTATTTTATTATTTCTTTTACCTACCCTCTAATCATAGCTGGCCTCCTTTTACACCTCTCAATCTTATCCCTCCATTTCATATAGTGTTTTCTATATAAGGAGATGCTTCCTTCATTATCAAACCCTAATCAATCATTCTAATCAACCTAACTACTTGATCAATTGACTACTTGGCATATGTGATCCTACTTGCAACCACATTCTGTTCTTTGTTGAGCTCTTGTGCATATAAAATCTGAGAGCAAATATATCAAGCAAGATCAATGGAGATAGGAAGAATGGAGATCAAAACCCTATTGGACATGTGATGGTATAATCTTTGTGATTTCATTTGATTTGCATTGTCTTAGGTAATCGTCATGTGTTATGGTGGATCTTTGTTGTTGTTAGGCTAGGGTTTTGTGGTTGAATTCATTTAGCCTTTCAATATCGTTATTCTTGTTATCCATTTACACCATATACAGAAAGTATAATGGTTCCTTCCTTGAAACAAATTTTGACAGAAATCAAATTCCAAACTATCAAACGCATAGATTTGAAATCAAAGAGAACTATTAATGAGAGTTTCATTTATCGATGATCATCCACTTTCTACATACACAAAGGCTTTAGCTAATTTAAAAGATAGTCTTTTCAAAATCTTAGTGAACCCTTTCAAAGTCATTACAAAACATATATATAGGTCACCAAACCAATAGTTTTTAACCAAAGTAAAATTAACTCTCAAGAGTTAATAGAAAACAACCCTAACTGTAGAACCAAAACTAAGGAAAATTACTAGACTTGTTGGCAAACAACTGCTAGTAGTGCTAGTCATGCCATGTGCTCGATCCCGGTGTGATCGCTCGGGTTGGTGTTTTGGACAGACACCATCACCACCTTTGTCGCACTCCATTGTCAATGCACCTTTGAAAATTCTTCAATTACAATTACGTGTGGCAAACTGATATGAATTACTCTCTGCTTCCAAAGCTCCTTCTTTCTCTTCACCATCTACACTTTGTCTCTGTGGGAATCCAAGTGATTGAGACAAACTATGAGCATCGATTCTACTTTGGAAATCCTCATAAAATCTTCCACAGCCAAGGATTTCTCCACTTTTATTTGTTTAATGTGGCTGCTAAACTGGTTAATCATCTTTGTGGTATCTTCCAGGGTTTCACTATCTTCTTTAAGAAATTGAACATCCACGCATTACAGATCCTTCTGCATGGTCGCCCTTAAGGCTGTTAATTTGCCATGCAGATTGGTTGATTCATTATGACCCTATTCAATAATCTGATTGTGACACTCAATTCTCTCTTTGCAAATAAACATTACATCTTCATTTAACCCAGGCACTTCATTTTCAGCAAGAAAATTCATCAAACCATAACGTTGAATAGTGTGCATCTATTTTGAAATCACTGCCCATTTAGTTTTCTCTTTTTGCCACGAGATTAAGTCAGAGTCCAATGCTTTGGTGACTTCATTAGCATCTTTGAAGATCTGGACTAAATCCATTATGTAATTGGTCGCTTGATGGATGATCAAGGTGAGCCATTCTACGAAAACCTCGGCAATCATCTTGTTTCATTGAACTTCATCAAAGAATTTCCGATTACCAGGTGATTTTGGTCCTGAACTTTGAGACAACGGTAATGGGCTATGCTGCAGAGCATGAATTTACTGAGCCATTTGCGTTAAATTTTGTTTTAACTCAGCCTTGTCTCTTTCATCTTTCCAAGTACGAGAGATAATTCATTTAGTCAAAGTTTCTAGATGTTTCACATCTATGGCTCTGGTTCCGACCCCCAAGTCAACTCATTCAATAGCATAGTCTTCTTCTGAAGCAATAACAACATCTTTTTCAGACGTGGGTTTGGCAATGTTCGCAGTCCAATGCTTCGTGCTTTCATCAAAATCAATCATGGCCTCCATTTTTAGCTTTTTGGGCTTTGTAGACCTTCCCAGACATTTAGTCACAGCATCCTCCATTGATACCAAAATAGGAACCACGTTCCTTTTCCTGGTGATTGAATCACTTAACTGTTGGTATTTTGGTATGGTTTTGTCATTGATGTCAACACCTACTAAAACTCTAGTACTTTGGAGAATCAGCAACATTCACTGGCAAGCAAGTGACTTTTCACAGTCACCGGTATATGGTACACTAGCAGGATACAATAACCATCGGCACTTGGAATGGCATGGAAAATGCTTGGGAATGTCGAAGACATTGTTTGGACATCTTAACCTGGAGAATTGTTTATTGGCATATTCGTATTTGCATATTTGTTGTTACCGGCAAATAGGTCCAGGTTATGCACCCATAGGTTTATCTTTTCCAGATCAGCATGACACACTATGGAGATGATTTATTATTGTTGTAAATGCATCAAGCTGACATATTGCATCGGATATTGTATTGTTTGTAAAATGATTTTATTGTAATATCTTGTAGAGCCGACCTACTAAAATTGGTCTTAGGTTATGGTATAAATGAAAGATCTTATTTGTAAGATTGATAGTGGAATGTGAAAAAAAAATTTAAGAAGGTACACACAGACATCATTTGAAGGTGAAGCTAAGTTTTTGTGAAAGCATATCAAAACTACACCACTACTGAATCCAGCATATAAAGATGCTATTTTGAGCAGTACATCCTTATTGGATTTAACCATCCAATTATAGTCAATGTGACTCTCATTTTGTGTTTGAGCAGTGAGCACTAGGCACTTGGCCTTTCTGCATGTGTAGACCCCATTTGTATACACTTACTATCTGTAGTAGTATCATTTGATTGTGGGTAAGGTTTCCAACCATGGTTTTTCCCCTTACAGGGTTTCCACGTACAAATATTGGTGTTATGTGTTGTGGATGACTTTGTCTTTTTGTTTCATGCATTAATCTTTACTGGTATTACAATTATCTAATATGACTGTCAACCGGTATAACAAATTGGTTCACCGGTATTAAGTAGTAAATTGGTTAAGTTGTTTTTGGTTTAAATTTATTTGACAACTGATTCACCCCCCCCCCTTCTCTCAGTTGTCTCCGGGACCTAACAATTGGTATCATATCTTTGTCCTCTTTTGTGGAAGTTTAACAGCTTGAGGAGATCCAATGTCTACTAACTATTTCAAGAAGGACAATCCTAAACTTGATGGAACCAACTATGGCATATGGAAGATCATAATGGAGACACATCTAAATTGAATTGGCAAGGACATCTGGGAAGTTACAAAGAATGGCTATACTGCTCCTACTCCCTGTCATCCTAATCCTCCTACATTGGGAAGAGATGAAGAAGATGATTGCAAAGCAAGAGAAGCACTTTTGAGCGCATTAATAGATCAACAAATTATGGGATTATCAGATAGATCAACTACTAAAGCTATTTGGGATCATTTGGAAACACTGAATGAAGGAGATTCTACAATCAAAATTGCAAAACTTGAAAGCTTCCGGGTCAGGTATGAAAATCTGAAAATGGAAGAAGATGAAAGGATTTCTACTTTTATGGAAAGAGTTAATGAAATTGTTTTGGGTATTAAATGTTGTGGAGGAACCTTAAGTGAAGATGAAATTGTTTCAAAATTTTTAAGAGGATTACCACCGGCATATAAAATGAAGGTTACTACTATAAATGAGTTAAGAACAATGCCTAATACATCAGTAACTAGGGATACATTGATTGAAAAACTTTCAGCCTTTGAAATTGAGGAATTTGGTCTTGTTGCTACTATAAAGACAGATTTAGCCTTTAAAGCATCAACATCATCTACATCATCATTTGACAAATCTAATTAGAAAGCCTTTTATGAAAGAGAACTTGAGGAAAGCAGGAGAGAGAATGAAGAACTTGAAGAGCTTGAAGTACTATTTGCAAGAAAAATGTCTAAAGGTCCAGTTGGAAGTAAGTATGAAGGTAAAGCACCCTTTAAATGTTTTAACTACAATAAGATTGGTCATATGGCTTCAAGATGCCCTAATAGACATGCTAGACTAAGAGAAGAAGCTAGAAGGACATACAAGCCTAACCCTGAATATCAGAGATATAAATTTAAGAAGAATAAAGACAAATCTTGTTACCTTGCTGATGAAGGAGTGACTGATGATTCTGATGAGGATCCGACAGACAACAGATGGGTTTTTGTTGCTATAATAGAAGATCAACCAGCACCTATAGTCCAACCGATAGAGCAGAACTTGGCAGCTAAAATTGAAGTAAAGGATGAGTGGATCATTGATTCAGGATGCTCACATCATATGACAGGAGATAAAGGTAAATTCTTGAACTTTCAAGAATATAATGGAGGCTTAGTGAGATTTGGAGATGATAAAGCTTGCCTAATCAAAGGTAAAGCTACAATATCTCTTGATGGTAAGCATAAGACTGACAATGTTTATTATGTTGAAGGTTTAAAGCATAATCTTTTGAGTGCTGGTCAATTAGTTGAGAAAGGATTTCAGGTACAATTCAAAAATGGAAAATGTAAAATCATGAATAGAACTGGTTTAGAAATTGCAACCGGTAATCAGACTAGAGGTAATATCTTTCATTTGAACAACAGTGACAAGACATGTTTGATTGCACATATTGATGAAAGTTGGCTATGGCATAAGAGACTCTAACATGTAAACTTTGATTGCATGGTAAAAATTAGTACTACTAAGGTAGTTAGAGATCTACCTAAAATTGTGAAACCTCACAATACAGTATGTAAGGAATGTCAATTTGGAAAATAAGTTAGAGCTAGTTTCAAAAGTATTCTAGAAAAATCCAACAATATTCTTGATTTTATTCATACTGATTTATGTGGTCTAGCTAGAACTAAAAGCTTACAAGGTGATAGATATTTCATGCTAATCATTGATGACTATTCTAGAATGTGTTGGGTTACTTTTCTCACAAAAAAATCAGAAGCACTTGGAAAGTTTAAACTGTTCAAAGAAATGGTTGAAAATGAAACCGGTAAGAAAATCAAATGTCTAAGATCAGATCAAGGAGGTGAATTTACATCTAAGGAATTTAATGCATTCTGTGAAGTGAATGGAATCAAAAGACAACTATCAATACCTCATACACTACAGCAGAATGGAGTTGTTGAAAGGAAAAATAAAACTATCTTGGATGCAACCAAAATTATGTTATCCGAAGCAAACCTACCACATGTATATTGGAGAGAGGTAGTAAGTACATTGGTCTATACATTCAACAAAGTTGACTTCAAAGGTGAAACCGGTAAGACCCCTCATGAACTATGGTTTGGTATTACTCCTACTCTTAAATATTTCAGAATATTTGGAAGAAAATGTTATATTAGAAGAGATGAGTATATTGGGAAATTTGATCCTAGAAGTGATGAAGGAATATTTCTTGGTTATTTATCTAAGAGTAAAGCATATAGATGTTTTAACAAAAGATTGCAAAAAATAATTGAGAGTACAAATGTGAAGATTGATGAACAATTCAGAGGAACTTCAAGGTATATAGATTCTGAACCGGCAACAGAAATTATAACAAATGAATCTACACTGAACCCATCGGTATAGAATGAAGATCCAGTTACACCGGTATCATCTGAAAATTCCATTATGACTGAGGAACAACAACAAACAAAGACACCCTGGTATGTAAGATTGAATCATTTTGAAGATCCGATAATTGGAAACAAGTATAAAGGAGTTATGACAAGAGGAAGATTGGCAAATGAAGAGGTATGTCTTATTTCTCAAATTGAACCATCATCAATTAATGAGGCATGTGAAGATAAATATTGGATTAAAGTTATGGAAGAAGAATTAGAACAAATTGAGAAGAATAACACTTGGACATTAGTTCCCCGGTCTAAAGATAAAAATGTAATTGGAAAAAAATGGGTATTTAGAAACAAAATTAATGAAGATGGTAAGGTTATCAAAAATAAACCAAGACTAGTGTGTAAGGGATATTCTCAGAAAGAAGGAATTGATTATAATGAAACCTTTGCACCAGTAGCTAGAATTGAGGCAGTCATATTACTTTGGCTTTTGCAACACATAAGAACTACAAAGTATATCAAATGGATATTAAATGTGCATTTCTAAATGGAGATCTTGAAGAAGAAGTTTACATTGAACAACCTGATGGATTTTCTTTGACAGATAACAAAGATATGGTTTGCAGGTTAAGAAAAGCTTTGTATGGATTGAAGCAAGCTCCAAGAGCTTGGTATGCAAGATTGGATAAGTATCTTTTAAAAATTGGTTTTTCTAAAGGTAATGCTGACAATAACTTATACTATAAAGTGACTAATGATGACATCTTGGCTATAGAAGTTTTTGTTGGTGATATAATCTTTGGAGGAGAAGATGGATTATGTAAAGACTTTTCTATTAAAATGCAGCAAGAATTTGAAATGTCTATGATTGGTGAAATAAGATTCTTTTTAGGATTGTAGATCTCACAGATTGACAAAGGTATAATCTTAAGTCAATCCAAATACTTAAAAGAGTTACTAAAGAAATTTGAGATGGAAAAATCTAAACCGGTAAGCACATCGATGACTACAAATGACAAACTATCACTAAGGGGTGAATCTACACCTGTTAATCCAATAAGGTACAAATCTATGATAGGAGGTTTACTGTATTTGACACAAACCAAACCTGATATTATGAATACAGTATGTATTATTTCAAGATTTCAGAGTAATCCTAGAGAAAATCATGAATCAGCAGTAAAAAGCATTTTTCTGATACTTACAAGGCACTACAAATCTTGGATTATGGTATCCTAGAGATGAAAACTTTGAACTATGTGCATACACAGATGCAAATTGGGCAGGAGATGTGGATGATAGAAAAAACACCATCGGCGGAGCATTTTTTCTTGGAAGCAGATTAGTTTCTTGGTTGAGTAAGAAACAAAGTTGTACATCTTTATCAATAGCAGAATTAGAGTATGTTGCAGCAGCAACTAACTGTAGACAGGTACTATGGCTTAAACAAATGTTAAAACATATAAAGGTAAAGTGCAAGGAACCTATAACTATCTATTGTGATAACACGACAGCAATTGATATATCTAAGAATCTGGTACTACATTCTAAAACAAAACATGTTTCCATCAAATAGAATTTTCCAAGGGAAAATGTTGAAGCAAAAGAAATAAAATTGGCTTATGTGAATACTAAAGAGAAGCTTGCAGATATTTTCACTAAACCTCTACCTAAGGAGACTTTTGAATATCTTAGAGAACAACTTGGGGTCATACCCCCACCGGTAGATACTTAGAGAGTTGATATTTTCATCAACTGGCAGAATTAACACATAAATCTTTTTACTCTGGCTTTGATGAGGAAGCTACTTCTCAAGAGGAGTAGTTGGTACACTGAGTTGGTTGGTATTTTGTATATGAACTTGGTTTTGTTGTAACTTTAGCATTTAATGTCAAAGGGGGAGTGATATCTATGGAAAAACACATTATCTTTTGGGGACAGATTGGTATAGAAAAAAAAAAAAAAACACAAGAAAACACATGTTACTCTCAGGGGGAGAAATTGTTACTTTGGGAGAGTTTACTTATACTTTGGTAATTGTTGGTATTTTGGTATTTGGCATTTTTGTTTTAGCACTTTGATGGTTTTTCCATCTTGTGTTGCCATCAATGCCAAAAGGGGAGATTGTTGGTATTTTGGTATGGTTTTGTCATTGATGTCAACACCTACTAATACTCTGGTACTTTGGAGAATCAACAACATTCACCGACAAGCAAGTGACTTTTGCATAGTTGCCGGTATATGGTACACCGGTAGGATACAATGACCACCAGCACTTGGAATGGCATGGAAAACGATTGGGAATGTCGAAGACATCATTTGGACATCTTAACTTGGAGAATTATTTATTGTCATATTCTTATTTGCATATTTGTTGTTACTGGTAAATAGGTCCAGGTTATGCACCGACAGGTTTATCTTTTCCAGATCAGCACGACACACTATGGAGATGATTTATTATTGTTGTAAATGCATCAAGCCAACATGTTGAATCAGTTATTGCATCAGATATTATATTGTTTGTAAAATGATTTTATTGTAATATCTTGTAGAGCCAACCTACTAAAATTGGTCTTAGGTTATGGTATAAATGTATGATCTTATTTGTAAGATTGATAATGAAATCCAAAAAAGAATTGTAAGAAGGTATATGCGAGAATAAGCAGAGCTATACATGCAGACATCATTTGAAGGTGAAGTTAGGTTTTTGTGAAAGCATATCAAAACTACAATGGTACTGAATCCAACATATAAAGATGCTATTTTGATGAGTACATCCTTATTGGATTTAACCATCCAATTGTAGTCAGTGTGACTCAAATTTTGTGTTTGAGAGTGAGCTCTAGGCGCTTGGCCTTTCTGCATGTGCAGACCCCATTTGTATACACTTACTATTTGCAGTAGTATCATCTGATTTTGGGTAAGGTTTCCCATCATGGTTTTTCCCCTTACAGGGTTTCCACGTATAAATATTGGTGTTGTGTTGTGGATGACTTTGTCTTTTTGTTTCATGCATTAATCTTTACCGGTATTACAATTATCTGATATAACTGTCAATCGGTATAACAGACTAGTTCACCGGTATTAAGCAGTAAATTGGTTAAGTTGTTTTTGGTTTAAATTTATTTGACAACTGATTCACCCCCCCCCTCTCAGTTGTCTCTAGGACCTAACATTAACCACTTGGGTGCCAGAGTCAGTTCCTTAGATGGTACAGGTGGAAATCCTGCTAAGGGTGGCGATGTGGCACCGTCTACATGAGACTAGATATCAAGTGTCCCTGGATCTTGGAAAGTAGTATCTACACCAGTTGAAACCTTGTATTCCTCAGAAATAGGGGATTCCATATCGTACAATGCTTCCTAAGCGTCCAAATCAAGAATAAGATAGGGAGCCGACAGTTGAAAACTCTTCTTGGACCTTGACCTGGTAATTCAACCACCAATAGAAAGCTCAACCTCGATGTCAAGTTTCTCTTCTTTAATCCTTTCCTGCTTTTTTCCTGCAATAGAAACGGGAATGTTAGTTAAAATAGAAGTTTTGCTTGCGGTATTCCTCTTCCCACTTTTTCTTTTTGAGCTAGCTGCTCTTGCTGGATAAAATCGGCAACTCCTAAGCCAATTTTCTATCTTGTGAATTACGTTGAAGGTGCGTGTTTGAATACTATCCTCCATCTTTTTACTCCAATCCACCTCTGGAAGAGGCTCATTATACACCTACTTCAGAAACTCAAAATCAAGTATATCTTCATCATTAAAGGTGACACCTAAAGTGTCCATTGGAAATTTCATGTCATGGATTTGTTTCAAGGTTAACATGGACCAACTCCTTTTCCTTACTTCAAATTCATCCGGGCAACCCTCCCAATAATCTTCTAACTGAGACACATGTTGATCAGGCACCATCTTCTTCACATACTGAGCAATGAAACCTTTACTATCAAAATTATCCCTCTTCACAAAGGTCTTCAAATGAAATCCTTTAAATTCTAGCTCAAGATTCAGCGCATCAGAGATAGACTTACAACTATAATGGCCTAAATCGATGGGGAAAATCCCACTTGTGTCAGAGTCCTCACCATAATCCTTTGCAACATAGGCAAGTTGCTTGGAAACTTTGATCAAAATATAAGAATCTGAAACATACCTGGGTAGCCTAAAGGGTTCACCTTTAAATCGTCCAACCCTTAGGTAAGTGAAATGACTAAACTGTGTAAAGAAACTGCCATAGATGTTAACGAGTTGAACGACTTCTACAAACATCCTCCTATGCAAGTTACCTTGCAATTCAAAGGTCAACCTTCCAACAAAAATACCATTCCAGTAGAGATAATCATTAACATGCCCTTTTAAAGTCAAATTAGGATGATACTCATAAATCTTTATGCCTTGAACCCATTTTGTATGGGACAATCCAAAGCATTCTCTCACACAAGCAAGCATATATAATACGTATGAAGACATATGGAAGTTTGTCATCCTAGGGTAATTACTCAAACCTTTGTGCAACCTTTCCGCTATAACAATTCCCTGGTCAATGAATCAATTTTTATCTAGAGTGACCTGGATGAAGAAATACATCTAGTCCTCCCAATAGAAGGAGTGGGAATTACCCTTTACTCTACTCAACAATATTACCAAGTCTCTGATCACAGGAATTAAATGTTCACGGGTTAGAGGTCTCGACAAGCTTGAACCTCCTTTTCTAGAATTTCAGAAGTGAATTCCACGCAATAATAGTTCTGTAATACCACTTTTTCTCAGAGAAAATTCCATAGGATTTTCCAATCCTCATAGGGTTCCCGGTGTCAGATACCCATGGCTGTCATTACTGTCTATCTATCGATGGATAACAAAACCTCACCATTGTTTTTCCTTATGCATATATTACCCTTGTCATAGGGATTCATACATTCTAAAACTAATTCAGGGCAAGAAGCAGCTATAGGAAATGAGGCCAATTCTAATAACCCACTCTATGCAACATCTCTCATCATAGGATCTATGGCTAGGTTCCAGACTCTTTCTAGAAAATCATCTAAATCCAGTTGGACTAATGTTGTATCACCTAATTATGGTAAAGAGATTACAAGTGAAGATGAGCTCATCAATTTGGGAAAAATAGGCCTCATGTTTAGCTCATGATTTTCTCCAATTAATCCCAGGCAAAGAAGGAAAGTGGAAATGGAAACAAACAGCTAACAGAATACCCAGATCTTTAAAACAAACTACAACAATTTAGAAATTTGTTGAACATACCTTCCTCTGTCCTCTGCAAACCCCTATCACATTCTCTTTCTCTCGCTCCAAAAACTCCTTCTCAAAACCTTCCCAAGAAAATAATAATCTCGATGTGACATTTACTCAGTTTTAAAGCCGAGAAAATCTTACCCATCATTACCATAAACTGTCTCCCTTACTCTTTGTTCGTCTGGCCTTACTCTGAAATGATTGTATCGGAGCATGCCTTAAATGCTAGGTCACTTCACTTTTGACACTATGGATCCTCACACAAACTTGCTATAAATGACATATTTTAAATCATTTGAGAAAGAATATTCCTCTCCTCTATGGCCATTAATCATCTTTTAAAATGCATGCCATCACCTCGCGCCAAGTCACATATCTTCTGAGAATCCTATACATCAAACTCTGAACTTTGTGAAACAATCACAACACAAAATTAGTCATGACAAATGTTGAACTTTGAGCTTTGAACCAAAAAGGTTCAAGTTCAAGGTTCAAAGAATGTAAAATGCCGACAAGGACTAGCAAAGACTTAAAACTATGCAGAGGGAAAAAAAATTCAAAACAACACCCGTTGAACTTTGAACCTTGAACCAAAAAGGTTCAAGTTCAAGGTTCAACTTCAAAGTAGTGAAACTTAACAATGGCCAAGTTATATGAGGAAAATTAAACAAATGACTTGACCAACAGATTAGACGGGCATTACTTCAAACAAGGACATATATGAAGTGGAAATTTTATATGGGCCCAACATGCCCTAAACGGTGTAATCAAAGATTCATCATGAGGCTGGATTAGAGCAGTAGTCTCTAGCAGCATTTCTCACTGAGTTTTTTTCCATCTTGGGTTTTCCTCATATATGTGAGTGTTATGTGATGTCCCTTTGTGTGTGAATGGATTTGGATTGGTCCCCCTACTAACCGGTAAGTCCGCAATGTGTTAGATCCCATAACTGGTATACACACATAGGATAGCAAAAGAGAATAGATTGAAAACCACTTATTCATCCCCCTCTTAGTGGTGCATTGTGTCTAACAATTGATATTAGAGCCTAGGTACCTTGTTTATCAATCTTTCTCTTGCTTGGGTAGATCCTGTCTAGGACACAATGGTTAAGTGTGAGTCAATCCCTACTCCTGTGTTTAATGGATCAAACTATGTTATTTGGAGTTTCAGGATGCAATTCTACCTATCCTCCCTAGGTTATGATGTCTGGGTGGTGGCTGTTAATGGTCTCTCTAGGAATGTCAGTCCTCCCACCAGATCAGAAGAAGAAAGAAGATGAAATTGCAATGATGAAGCCATGAAGGCTATTTATAGTGGACTAACCGGTGATGTTTCCTCATAGGTGGATAAGTGTAGATCGACAAAGAGTCTATGGGATAGACTAAAGAAGATTTATGGAAATGAACCCTGCACCACTGGATCAGTTTGTGAGAGTGAAAAGAACAATGCAAGAGAAACATGTATAGATGAGAGAGGCAGATCAGATTGTTGCAGCTACAATGGTGATGAGGAGACTCCTCTCTTCATGGCCCATGAGACAAATATTGAGAATCACACATCAAAAGAGGTTAATGAAGATATATCACATCAGTATGATGTGTTTGGCAGTGATAATGAATAAGATGAAGATGGAGGAGATAAGGTAGATAGATCTAGCCAACAAGATCCATTTGATAGTAAAGATGAAGAAGAAGTTGATCTTGAAGGAGAGCTTATAAATGCACTTGAAGAACTAAGAAGAGTGAGGAATGAATACCAGCTATTCAAGAATGTTACCATTGTAGAGAAGAACTGGTTGATAAAATGCCTTGAAGAATCTGAGAAAAGCATCTCAGAGTTGAATTCTCACAAGGAAGACACCAAGGAGTGTCGGTGCAGTGATCTAGCCTCTGAGCTAGAAGTAAAAGACAAAGAATATTAGAAGTTGCTTGGAGAAATGGGGGTTCTTCAAAATAACCTTGAGAAGTGTCAAGATGAGCTCAAGGTAAGAATCCAATTTGATGGCAGCAATGATGCCTTCAACATGATGTTGAAGAAGAAAAACCATGCCAAGGACACTGAAGGTTTAGGAAGTGGTGCTAGTGAATGCTCCACTAGTGAGAATGTCCCTCACAATGACATTTTGTTTGTCTACTCAAATGGAGAGAACAAGGGACATACCTTCATAGTTAAAAATTCTCCCCAAAAGAAGGTTGATCTAATCTCAACTGGTGAATACTTGCAAACAAGAATGAATACTGACGCTGCAAGAAGTAGGAACAATGAAGATCGCAAAGGTAAAGGGAAGATGGGAGAAGACAACTTCACCAAAAGCAAGAAAATGAGAAGACAAGGAAATGCTGCAACCCACAGGATAAAGCAAGTGTGGGAGAAGAAGAGACCAGATGGAAGGACTGCAAAGAATGGACAACCCAGGATTCATCCTCAAAGAAGGAGAAATGGAGATGCTAAACTAGTAAGATCTCCCCATGCATAGTAGATTAAATTTGTAACTCATATGTCATTTTTTACTAGTTATTGCTTTGCATGTAATGGTTATGATCATAGGGAAGAAGAATATAGAAAGAGATCTAGAAGGAATAATATAAGATTTTATAAAAGTCATGCATATGAGCATAATTAATCTAGGGGTAGAAGAATGCATTTCCCCTCTCTCAATTATGCTATAAAGAATCCATTTGTTGATCCTAATAATGTAAATGTTGTGTGTTATAATTCCAATGGATTAGGCCATAGAAGTTATGAATGCAGGAAGAAGAGTATACATTCCTATGGAAACCAGTGAAAAAACCATGCTCAGTGTGAGAGAAGTTACAGGGGATGTGAGAAACATAGACCTACTTGGAACAAGAGGAGAAATGTTCCTGCAAAATCAAGGAATCCAAGGAAACTAGTAACTAGCCATAATGGCATGATCAGAAGAGGAAGAGAAAACCAGTATAGTAGAAGATTTCCCAATCATGAAGTTGGGATGGATGTTGTGTGCTACTGTAGCAATACCTCTAGCTCTGATGTAGAGTCTGGAAATGAAAGGACCCATCAGCAGAAGAAGTTAAGACCTGCTCCCAAATCTGAAAATGGGAAGATGAATGAGACCAAACAGGTGTAGAGGAAGAAGTCCATAAACCGGCAATGTGCATTCAATGCACAGGTGATATCTCCTAAGGCCTAAAAGGAGATGCAGGACCTCATGGGGAGTAACATATTGACTAGATCATTCACCCCTTAAGTAAAGAAGGACACTTGGAGGAACAAGTTGTTGTCAGTGTGAAGGAAGTAAATGAGAAGATAAGTGTGTGTAGAGGTTGCCTTGTCTACACACCTACAGATCAGAGTTGGATCACCACTGCATGTGTCAATGGATGGAGGTTAACCATTGGAATCAGATGCCAAGTGACACAAAATGTTAGGATTCACAGGAAGGTGCTCTAGTAGTGATGATGGAATGGTACATGAAACTAGTATGAGCAGGATGTTATCGGTATGAATGCTAACAAATACTTGCAGGTTATGTAAAACAATGAGGTTGGAGAACATTTCATTAGCCCTGGTAGTATGGAATGAGGTGTTTATGTCTCAAGTGGTATTGGAAAAGACCTAAATGACATATGATGGACTGGTTGTTGACCATGCAAACGTGAATGTCTTTGGGCTAACCAGTTTGACTCTTGGCATGATGATAACACTATCTAGCATTGTGTAGATTCAAGGTCATGTCATAGGATATGATGGATATGATGTAAGATAAATATCATCAGATGATCACATATACATAACTCAAATAGTATAAAGAAGTGATTGGTGTCCCAGTATTGGACCTAACTGACATTAAAGACCTGAGATGTATGACTCGGGGGGAGTTCAAGTGTTTTTAAAGTTGAGCTGACATGCTTGAACTTGTAAGTGTAAGTGTACTGATTGTCCAAACTATAGATGATAGAATTTATAGTAGGAATACCCAGGAGAATTTCATGGTTATGGGTATCTACTTCTCATTTGTTTGATTGTATTCATAGTACAATCACATTTGATTATAAAGGAATCTAGGATCAAATGGGAGATGATGCAGTTTGACCGACACGTAAGCAGTATTCACTGACACATCCTTCTAGATTTGAGTGCTTTAACAAATGGTATCAAATTTGCATACTCAATTGGTGTCAGATGATGGTTGAGTCCTCCACCTCAATTGCCACTCCTTCAGAAAATATAACAATTGATATAACAATTGGTATCATAAGAAGACATACATCTGATAAAGTTAAAGGAGGAGAAAGATTTATGTCAGTACCCGGTATAAACAAGGAGGAGAGGGACCCTGATAGTTTCCTTTACCATTGTTGTCAAAGGGGGAGAAAGATTATGTAGTATGTCAGATACTACATGATTTGACATCAATGCTAAAGGGGGAGATTTTTGGCATTGTGTTGTCATTGATGTCAACTGGTATGGGATGACTACCTCTAGAAGAGATGTTTGTGCAACATTGTCATGTAGGAGTACAAGATGAGATATCTTTGATATCACCTTGTGGTGCAAAACATCGATAAGGTAAGGAAGAGAATTTCATTCAGAGGAATGATCACTGGAGTCATTGGTACACAAGTTAGTGTTTGAATTGTGTGGATGAAATGGACAGGTTATTGGTATAGTCTATCACCGATAAGGAAAGGATGTCAACTGGAAAGAGTTGTGTTGACAGTGAGTAGTTTCCAACTAGCAAGCTCATGACCAATGTACAAACAGGATGAACAAGGTGCTTGAGTTGTTGTTTGTGATAAAGAGGTGGAATTCTACCTAAATCACATCAACACAAGAGGAGAAGGATGTACAGGTCATCGGTATGCTATGTGGATGGAGAACAACAAGACTCCCATCGGATAGAGATGCAGTAGCCATGTGAAGAAATAACTGACAATGAATGTGCCCACATCAGATCAAATGTGCCTATTTGATTATATGCTCCACAAACAGGGAAGCCACATGAGTGCATTGCAGGATGCAAATGACAAGAAATCACTACCACGGGTAAGTGGAACTTATCTACTAATATGCATAGTGTGTCTTATAGTTCTGTGGGATAAGGAAGAAGAGGTAAAGGCAGGTGTTTGAAGGCTCAGACTAGATCTATCGGTGAATCAAAGGAATTCCTTAAGTGCATGAAATCAAGAATATTCACTGGGTCAACAGAGAAGGCATGTTGAGTTGCCGATACAGATGAAGAGTGATGGGTTTGTCACTTTGACAAACCGGTTGAGATATGGTCTAGACTGATGAAGGAGGCAAAGTGGAGTAGTTGTAGAGAGTGTATGCAATCGGTATGCAGATGCCTTAGATGGAATTAGTTGAAGGTTGATGACATGGTGTCATCAGGATAGCTATCGGTAAGCATGAGAATTGGTAACGAAGAAAAGAGGCTAAGAGACGTGCTTCTATCTGATGAGAATGAGCATGCTATGGATACACATGTCTAGCGACTGGTTAAGGTATTCCACCGGTAGTTCGGCAAAGAGCAAACATGAAGGTTAACCGGTAAAGTGTGAGATACCGGTAGGGTTAGTGAACTCATATGGATGTACCAGTTATGTGTATGGTCAGTGACTAAGTTTGAATTGACATAAAAATTATGCTGAGATGGATATCAACAAAGGTGCCACATGGAGTCAAGATGGCGGACATGTATGCAGCGGTAGATGAGATGTGCATCAACGAGGTTGTTGCAGAGTTGGTCGATATTAATGGTAGACCTTGTAAATCATGGGGCATGTTGCAGGGGCATTGCAGAGGTGTGTGGCTCAAGGAAGGTCAAACTGAGGTGATTAATGCAGAGTCTCCAGATGCAAGATGAGGAAGATGATGAAATCTGGGAACCATTAATGGTGATTGATCTTGTGTCTTGCTGACTGACTGTCCGTGTTTGCTAAACATAGAAAACAAGTTTCTAAAGGCAGGTTAATGGTGGTGGTGTGCATATAGTTGTCTGAGAGTTTAGATCAGATAAGATCTGATTGGATTTAGTTTTCCTTAAGGCTGATGAGGAAACCCTAACCATCTAAGATTTGAATTGGCTTGTGGTAGGAAAATTAGGGTATAAATAAGGTAGCCAAAATCATTGAGAAAAAGTTGTTGAAGAAGAGAGTATTTCTGCATGTGAGAAGAGATCAATCAACTACTCATCAAGGAGATATAGAAGAGAGTGAGTGTGAGGGAGAGCCAGGTTAAAGTATTAAACCGGCAGGAATGAGAAAACCAATAGAAAAGAAGCATAGAAGACTGCAGAGAAAGCAAGGATAGAACCAACAGAGTGTAGTACCGGTGGAGAGTAGTAGAGCAGCGGAGAGAAGAGATAACTAGAAGAGAGAACCGATAGAGAGAATCGATGGTGAATTGGACAAGAGATCCAATAGAGAGACTTGAAGAAGTGTTACAAAATCCATTTGTAACAAGGCTATTAACTTGTAAATGAATATGTTTTGTATTCATTGAGTTGAAGCTCGGTGCAGGGGTTGTAGCTCCTTGGTTTGGTTCCCTAAAAGAAGGGGTTTTAGCTCCTTGGATTGGTGCCCTAAATAAGGGGTTGGTACTCCTTGGGTTGGTGCCCTAAATAGTATAATCAGACATTCATCATGAGGCTGGATTAGAGCAATAGTCTCTAGCAGCATTTCTCACCGAGATTTTTTCCATCTTGGGTTTTCCTCGTATATGTGGGTGTTATGTGATGTCCCTTTGTGTGTGAATGGATTTGTATTGGTCCCCCTACTAACCAGTAAGTCTACATTATGTTAGATCCCATAACTGGTATACACACATAGGATAGTCAATGAGAAAAGATTGAAAACCACTGATTCACCCCCCTCTCAATGGTGCATTGTGTCTAACACACTCTCAATGACTCTTCTTAGTCTTTTATTGTAGCATTTGTAGGCCTTACTATGTATTGAGTAACCAAGGACAATACATTCATCACTCCTAGAATCAAAGCTACCCAAGTCATCTCGATCTCTTTTGATGAAGCATTTACTCCCAAACACTTTGAAATACTTGACTGATGGCTTCCCATCATACCACAATTCATAAGGTGTCATCATGCCATTTTTTCTCAATTGAACTTGGTTCAAGGTATACATAGTAGTATGAACTACTTCCTTTCAATATATATCTGGTATGTTTGCCTCATTTAACATTGTTCTTACCATCTCCTTGACTACCCTGTTTTTCTTTTCTACAATACCGTTTTGTTGTGGTGTCCTTGGGGTTGAATACTGCCTTCTAATTATATGTCTCTCATAGTAATCTTCAAACTCATTTGATGTGAACTCTCCACCTCGATCTAATCTTAGACATTTTAGCTTTCATCTACTTTCCCTCTCAACCATCTTCCTGAAGATCTTGAATCTTTCATATGCTTGAGACTTGTCATACAGGAAAGTAACCCATGTCATTCTTGAGAAATCATCAATCAAGAGCATGAAATATCTCTCACCAGTTAGAGCTCTTGTCCTGGTTGGACCACATAGATCTATGTGCAAAAGTTCAAGTGACCTTGAAGTGGTATGTTCTTTAGTCTTAAAGGTCACCTTGGTCTACTTTCCTCTTACACATTCATCACAAAATGTGCTTGTCAGTTTGATGATCACTAGTATGTGTCTCACATAGCCTTTCTTACTTACTTTTATGAAGTTGTCAAAATTTATATCTCCTAACATTCTATGCCACAACCAACTCTCATCCATTTATCCCATCATGCATTGGGACTCAAAGCATTCCTTCAGATTGTACACATTTCCATCTATCATTTTTCCTTCTGTTACAATTTGACCGATACTCTCCTTTCTTATATGGCAACTAGTAGAGTCAAAAGTGAATTTGTATCCTTTATCACACATCTGACTCACACTTAGCAAATTATGCTTTAGACCTTCTACATAGTATACATCATGAGGCTTCAATTTTCCATCTATATTCAAATTACCTTTCCCTTTTATCTTGATAGAAGAGTTATCTCCAAATCTTACATAGCCTCCATTCTAATATTCAAGATTAATAAATTTCTTTTTGTCACCGATCATATGACTGGAACATCCACTATCTACAACCCATAAATTCCTTCTTTCTACATCTAGAGCAGTCTGCACAATTAAACTTGATTCTTCTTTGTTCTTGTCCTTCTCAACCCAAACTAGTTTTGCTTCCTTTTTTTTGTCTGTTGCAATATCAAGTTCTAGTTTTACTACTGGTTTTCGATCTGGTGTTGACTTCTTTTGCTTGGTTGTTCTAAGTTTGCAATGTTTTACAATGTTCCCAAACCTTTGACAATTATAACACTTCACATTGACATTAAAAGAGGAACTTGTAAAATTATTGTAGGACACCGGTTGACTTCTCCTACATTAAAAACTCCTATGACCTAAATCATTACATTTATAACACACAACATTCATCTCCCAGAGTGCAGAAAAATAATTTCTACTCTCAAAACTAATAGGGGGTTTATTTATCAGTCAACAATCAGCAATTCTATCTCCAAACTTATTACACCAGTAGCAATAACCATAGAATTTAAGTACATACTAGTCTTGTTTCTTTGGACCGGAAAACCTTTGTCTCACCGGATGTCTTCCACTCATACTATTGATTTTAGTGAATCCTTTATTATCCACCTTGGGCTTGCCTTTATGATTTGTATACCGGTATGGTGTGTGACCCTTCTAGTTCTAAGCATTTCGGTTTATAGGCTGATTTCTTGTAGCCTCGGCATTGGTGTTCTTACCGGTATCTTTGCTGACTGTAAAAGTTTGCTTGTTTTTACTTTCACTTGAGGAAGTTAATTGTATCTCCTTACGAGATGTGTCTTTTCTATTTGAACTTTTTCCTTCTTCAAATCCTAAACCACCGGTATCTTTAAAATGTTTTTGCTTGCTCAACATCTTGTCTAAGGCTTCACTATTGCCCTCAAACTTGCTTCTCATATTCAATTCATCCTTTCTCTTTTCAAGCTTCTTTTCGAGTCTCACAATTTATTCTTCTAACTTCGTATGTTCCTTCTCCTTCTTTATCAAATCAGAGGATGTAACTTCACATATCATCTTGGCCTCTTCCAACTGGAGTTTCAAATTTGAAATTGTTTGAGTGGACTCATCCAAGGATTGCTTCAAAAGATCTTGTTCTTCTATAGCATCATGCTTAACCTTCTTGAGTTATCTTCTTGTCTTGCTTAACTCCTAAAGAGAACTTATGAGCTCACGTTCTTGGTCCATTTTAGCTTCAATGTCTTCATCTTCCTCATCTTCATCAATTGGTTCTTCTAGTGCCATAAAGAGATTAATTTCTCTTTCATTTTCATGGCAGTCATCTTCTGATACACTTTCTTCATCTGTGGCATCATTCTCAAAGGTATATAGGTTGTTCTTCTTTTGGTAGCTTCTTCTTCCTTTCTAGTAGAATTTCTTCTCTTTGTTCTTGTCCAAGGGTCTGTTGGTGCTTTACAGTTCTTCTCCACCAATCTCACCATAGGGACATTTTGTAGCAAAGTGTCCTATTTTACCATAGTTAAAGCATTTGAGAGAATTTTTATTTATACTTACTGGATCCTTTGTTAAGCTTCCTCACAAAATTTGCCACCTCTATGTCCGAGTCTTTACCAAATTCACCATGAGAAATTTCTTCCTTTCCCTTTTTGATGGAGTTGAATGCAGCCTCTTTCTTGGAAGTTCCTTCACTAGTTGTCCTCATCTCATAAGCAGTTAGGGAGCCAAATAACTCATCTATTGAAAAAAAATTTAGATCCTTGGCTTCTTCTATAGCATAGAGCTTTGTATCATACTTAGATGTGAGTGATCTAAGTACCTTTTTGATAATAACTTCATCGGCTATATCCTATCCAAGTCCTCTGATGGTGTTCACAATTTCATCAACTCTGTGAAGGTAGTCTACAATCTTTTCTTCATCTTTCATCTTCAAGCCTTCAAGATAACCTCTTAGTGTTTTCAGCTTGGCCTCCTTGACCTTGACATCTCCTTCAAACAATCTTTGTAGCTTATCCCAACTCTCCTTGGTCGATGAGTAGTGCATAACCTTAACAAACTCATTATTTGATAGCCCACTGAGTATAACATGTTTAACTTTTGCACTATTTTCATATTCCTTCTTAGCATATAGATTTGTGGGAGGAACACTAGGGATAGTATACCCATTCTTTACAGACATCCAAACATCGAATCCTAGAGATGATATGTAGGTTTCCATCCTTCTGCTCCAAAACACATAGTTGTTTACATCAAAAATGGGGGCTTTGGAGGAGGACGACTCATTTCTTGCCATTTTGTTCTCAGACCAAAATCTACCCAAGCTAGAGAAAGCTTTAACCAATAGGGAACCTAAGGCACTGATACCAATTGTTGAACACAATATGTCACTGAGAGGGGGGGTGAATCAGTTGTTTCAAACAATCTCAGGAAGTGTGTATAACCAGTAACAATGAGAACACTAACAATCAATCATGCATAAAAGATACACCATATAACACCGGTTATACAAGGAAAACCTAATATGGGAAAAACCTTAGTGAGAAATGTTGTTGGAGTCTACTGCTCCAATCCATGCTCACAATGAAATAATAATATTACAAAGATTTAGGGAACCAACCCAAGGAGCACCAACCCCTACTAATTTAGGGCACCGACCCAAGAAGAACCAACCCCTAATAGTTTATGGGCACCAACCCAAAGGAGCACCAACCCCTACACAGAGCACCAACTTAGTGATATACAATGAAATAAAAAATTATTACAAATAAAGAACCTTGTTACAAATGAGTTTTGTAACACCTATTCAACTTCTCTCTACTGGTTACAATTCTTCTTTGCCTCACCAGTTCTTTCACTGCCAATTTTCTTGATTGTTATACACTATGACAATTCACCGGTTTCCCTATCTCTACCGATTAAAGCCTCTAACTAGTTCTACCTTCAAATACTCAGTCACTTCAATCTTTTGTGATGAACTCTCAAACTGATTATTTCTCTACTTTCTCAAGAACACTCTTTTCTCGTAACTAGCATCCCCCTCCTTGATCTTTGATCTACTCATTTATACTTGTGCTTTCCCACCAAATCAGAAAATCAAATCTTGGCATGCTAGGTTTTTCTTTACCAACCCAATCCATGTGAGATCACATCGAATATCATCTCTGAGATAGATAACCTACAACAAATACACACTACATGGCCAAATCTTTCCTTCAAATAAAAGTTTACTATATTTTGCAAACACGGCTCTGCTTTTTGTCAAAGAATCAGATCTTTGTCCTTCATTCTACCTTGAGTCACACCCCTCTACATCTGATCTGTTATCTTTGTAGTCGACAATTAATGTCGACCTAATCATTGACAATAAATGATCTAGCAATTTTCTTCTCCTACTTTGATCTACACTTGGACACCCTGCATCAATCATGATGTCAAAGAATCAGATCTTTGTCCTTCATTTTGCCTTGAGTCGCACCCCTCTACATCTGACCTGTTATCTTCATAGTCGACAATTAATGTCGACCTAATCATCACCAACCTTGCCAAAATACTCTTCACTGAATTTTGTATGTTTTCCACCTGGATGCTACATTTCTTCTTTGTCATCATCCACCTCAGATTAGTCCAATGTTTCAGTTTAGACTTAGTCACTGACTAAACACACAATTGGTACTTCACCTTATATTATTGGTCTTCTTACCCTACCGGTTATACAACAACTAGTTAACGTTTGTGCCAGACTCTTCTCTTTTCTGTCGATTGGATCGCATTAGCCCAGTCATCAAACTTGCCTACCCACAACAGGTATCCAGGGTGAGTCATTGTGTCCATCTCTTCTGCATTTTGTTACATACCAATAGCATTTTTTACTAGTTGACACTTCTCCTTCCTTCATACCAGTAGTCTATAGTCTTCAAGTGTCTCCAACTATTGTGCATCAATCTCCTCATGCATCCTAGTTGACATAAATACTGGTTGACTACACATCTCCTTGCATATCGGTGTTCATGTTCCTTTTTGTTGCCCCTTCCTTTCTTACCAATAAATAATACTTCTATCTACATACCGATAACATACCTTACTTACTTGGCTGCATACCAGTTGACCATACCAGTTGACATCAATGACAATATAACACCAACACTAATGTCCTAGTGAAATAATGTTTTGCATTCCTTCAATATGTGAATATTGTGGAGTGAGGTTTGTATATAATTTTTATGATCTTTGTATGTTTTACAACAAATTTTATAGTTCCCCTATTGGCTAGGTTGTAGAGTTGGTTGTAGAGTTGGTTGTTGTTGTTTCTGACAGTGGAGTGTTTGTTAGAGGTGGTTCAAAGGATTCTTGGTGATTCTCTGATATGTGGTTTTTAGTGTTTTAGCTTGGTTGACATGTTCATTTTTTTTTTGTAATGTTCCATTTCATTTTTCTAGTCACAATTTGTTTGACAAATGGAGTTATGTTGTTTTGAGTTCAATGTTGTCAACTAGGTTAGTTTCCATTTTATTGAGGTGGTGTAGTCGATTTGGATCACACCTTTTTTTGTTTGGATATGTTTTGGTGGTTGAGTCTAGATGGTGATATGGGTCTCATGCTAGTTTTTGTAGATCCACATTGAGTTTTTTCATTGGATGATTGTTTTGGTCTAGCTATTTGGCATGAGACGTTATTTATCTACATGTTTCATTTTATGTTGAGTTTGGAGGATATGATAACATGTGTGTTTCATTGGAATAATTTGGGAAGGATGTCTTAGGATGTGTTTGGATCCCCTTTATCTCTTGAAGTGGATTGTAATGAATTTTATAGGTCTAGGTGGCCGAATTCATGTAATATTGTATATTTTATCTGTGATCAATCCTCAATTAGGGTTTCATTGAATTACCTTGTATATATAGGAGTGCAGATGTATGCATTGATAATGGGATGTGTGTGAATTGGTGTTAATTATGTGCAAGCAAGTTTGTTATAGCAAAAGTGTGAAAAATAGTTTATGAAGAGATTTGAAACAATGTTTAATGTCAAATGTGTTTTCCATGACCTTGGTTGCTTGACATAATGCTTCAAGGAAAAATTCATGATTAGGAGATTGTGTTTATTTCATTTCATTGATCCTCTACACTTGTTGGAAGAAGGTGTTTTCCTTTTGGTAGCTTGTGTAACCCTTTGTATATTGCCCTAAGGTTGTGCACTCCACAAACTCTTGTAAATTGAGACTAAACATTGTAATCAATTATTCATAATGTGAGTGTGATTCTCACTATGGTTATTCTATGTTTAGGTTTTCCCACATAAATATGGTGTTCATGTGATTGTTGTGCTTTGTGCTTTCATATTTCATACTTGCATTAATAAGTTAATTGTGGTCTAAATTTAAATAAATTATAAGTGATGTATTTTGAGGTTTAAATTTATATATCCCCCCTTCTAAGCCTTGTAGTGTTTTCAAAAATTATCCACCCATTAACCACTTCTAGTACATTTTATGTTCTATTATCTCCTTTTATTCCCATCCTGTTGTACCCTCTCTTATTTCATCTATTGTTCCATTATCCCCTCTTGGTTTTTTAGTTCCCTTCCATCCACATCTCATCCTATAACATACCCTCACAACAAACATTTCCTTCCACTTATTATTAACCATGTTTTTCTCCATGACTATGGCACACCTCAAGTGCCCACTTCATGTCGTCTAGTCAAACTATGCACAACTCCTAATTCACCCTATTTTCCATTGTTCGCTCTTAAACTCTAATAGTTCATTGATTGTCTTGCTAACCTATTTTGATTAATATCATTAATATCTACTCTAATATATCTCATTTTCGCGTATACCCTCTTGATCTTGTCCAATTAGATTTTATTAATTAACCTTATGTTCCTTCATTCTCTCCTAATCCAATCTTATTACCATCTAATATTTCATACTATGTTCCATGATCCCCTCCTATCCCATCCCACTAATCTCTACTAGTCCATCTTATGTTCAATTATCCCCTTTTGTTCTCATCGCATTGAATAGTCTCTTATTTTACCAAATATTCCATTATACCCACTTGGTATTGTGCCTTTATATCTGTAGCATTCTAAATTATACTCCCTTACAATTTTGACCATATTTGAGCCCTCACCATAGCGTTCATACTCTGAGGCTTGGTTTGGACTTTATATTTTTCTTATCATGCATATTTAATAGCTTTTTCATTTCACACATCACTTGGCCCCTTGATCCTTGTCCCTGGTTAGGCAGGACCATGGCATGGCAACCTGGTCCTCAAGGGACCAAAGTGCCCAACACCCTAATCATCCCAAATAGGACCCAATTTTGGGCCCTTTAATGGTCACAAAATGTTAGCATTAAATCCAAATTTGTGTCATTTCATGTTTAAAAATTGGATTAATTTTTGATAGGCAAGTATAAAAGGAGGTCTACACTTCTCATTTCAACAATACACACATGAAATTCAATCTGACATCAAGAAATGAGAATTCATGATCAAGTGAGCAATCAATCAATCTTCTTTCAAGCATTGGAGCATAGCTAAGGTAAATATTCAAGCATTGGAGTTGACATTATGTTTTATGTTGTTGAAGACTTCATTAAACCTTAATTTTGTGTGGAGACAAACAAAACTTCAGAAGGAGGTATATCATTTGTGTTTTAGACATTTTTCAAAATCTTCCTCAAAAGGAGAACCTTTCCATTCTTGCAATTCAATCATATTTCATTTCTATTTCATGGTTACTTCCAAAGCCAAGGTTTTACCTAAGGAAAACCCCTATTCCCAACCTTTTTCCCTTCCTGATTGTGTGCAAGAGTAGGTATAGAGCTGCGTTCTTTAGGATCAGCATTATTTACAAAGACAAAGAGATCCCCCGTTGAAGTGATAAAATTTTGGAGGAACAAAGTGACCACCATCTCGGTCCCAAAATATCAGTAGCCCCTTCTAGGAACAAATCCAAATCCATTTACATTGTTCAGATCTAGGTTCGTGGCTTGATCTAGCGATTGTAGCTCACTATTTACATGTTTTTGTAGTGTCATAAAATTGCACCTCATGCAATTTTAACCATATTTGAGGTCCTCACCTTGGTGATGACATCCTCCTTCCTAGCCGAGACCCCTTCCTACATTTTCACCCCTTGACCCCTTCTGTTTGACCACTAAGATAGCCTCAGGACCATGTTCGGGCCCTAAGATAGGGCAAGACAGGGGCATGGTACCCCTATCCCCTTTTGATAGGGGTATGGTGCCCCTGTCCCACCCTCTTAGGGTAGCCCCAAGATAGGTCCCCCCAACCCTATCTACACTTTGGAATCCCAAATCTCCCCGATGTCGACCTTTGGTGAGATGAATTAATCTTTTGAGGCATGTATGAAAGTGAGTTGGTTTTCTCATTTGTGAAGAGGTAAAATTCAAGCGAAGTGGAACATAAGCAAGCACAGGAAAAGATATACATCATCAAGAATTTGAGCATTCAATTCTTCTTCATTCATCCATTGGAGCGATATTACAACATTCATTTGTAAGCTATATGTGTGTTAGGGTTTTGTCATGTTACATGCCATTCCATGCAATACTTGTGATTTACATTCAATAAGCAAAGCAATCATCATCGACAAGTTGCAGATCTGCAAGGTATACATTTACATTGTTTACATTCAAGCATTTGCAATTACTTTCTTTCAAGGTTGATTTCTCAACCGGGGTTTGACTAAGGAAAACCCCTATCCACAACCCTTCTCCCTCTCTTTTTTGTGTGTAGGTTGCAGGTACGCAACTATAATTACAGGTTTGAGTTTCGGTTGCAGAGACAAAAGAACCCTTTTCGTTTCACGGATTTTGTGGAGGAACATGTACATTCTCACCACGGTCCAAATAAATTTTCTCTAAATTTGTAGGGCAGATTTGTATCATTCTAATTAGATCAGATCCGAAGTTACAGTGCGATCCCAAACCGGTAGCTCCCCATTTCACTCATTTTCTCTCTCTTTTCCACATAGTCAATAAGTCAACTTTCCTATTTACAAAATAGGGTAAATCACACTTCAACCCTTGCAATCCACTTGGAATTCACATCCTTGTTTCCCTTGGATTTGGATCTAGTGGATTTAACCCCTCTTTTGAATGTAAAGTTCTCCCAAGTGAAAATCATCCTAGTGACTTCCTTTCTCTCTCCTAAGTGGGGAGTCACTAGGGTTCAATTTTCCACTTTACATTTTGGTGAACTCGACGTCCTACATCTTAATTATAATTTCTTATTTGTTAGATCTGAATAATTGCAATTTGAATTTCAAAATTTCATTTCCAAGTTTGATCTTTTTGCAAATTTTAGAGATTAATTGCATAAAAACCCTAATTTTTCATTTTGAGGAAATTAAGCTTGTGAAGTGTAAAATTTTAATTACTTGTTTCAAATCTGATTTCCATTTCAACATTGCAATTCAAATCTATCTCTTTATTTTGAAAATTCAGTGGTTAAATCATAAAACCCTAATTTTTAAGATTCTTCTATTTTTGACCTTTGATTGTAAGTTTGACCGATCTAGACATCTCCAAATCAGCTGTTTTTTTGGATTCCACATTAAAATAATAATTTCTATCATCCTTGAAAATTTTGAAAAAAGTTAGTTGGACTGTGTGCACTTTTGCCACGGTCCTCGGCTTTTTTCCCAAAATTTTGGGAGATGGAATTGACTGTATTTTTCTGCTCAAATCTAGAAAATTGGTGTACTTTATCAATTTTAACACCCTCTAAGGTCAAACACAAATTCAAATTTCAAATTTGCAATTTAAATTCCATTTTCCCTCCTTTATTCGATTTTCTATGCATGTATGGGGTGAACATTGTTATGGTTAAATGACATATGAGTTTCTTGTTTGATCATAAGTGCATATGGAGTTCCTATCTTATTTTGCTAATTCGATTTCGAGTTACATTAAAGATGTTCATGATGTTACCTTTCATGCATATGATGATAGTTTAGCTCCCCCTTTCATTCATAGCTATGATTTACTCTCTCCGAACATTAATCTCATTAATAAGGGCACATTGGTGCAAAAAGGGAATACAGACACTTCTTTCAAAGATCTCCCTCCTAAAGATGAATCTTTGGAGAATTATGTTCCTTCTTCTCCTAAAAAGTACCTCCCTCATAATGATTATTTGGTGCAAGGGGATGATATTATGGCTATTTATCCTAGTGATACCATACCTTGTTTTCATGATCTTCCCTCTAAAGATGAAACATTCATTACATATGATAGTCCTTTTTCTAATGAGTGTCTTGAATATAAAGATACCTTAGAACAAGAGGATGATATTATTTCTCATCATAATTCTCTCTCTCCCGAAAATCAAGAGCCTAACAAAAATCAAATCAATTCCATTCATGTTCCTATGAAACCAAAAATTCTTCCTGATTATCATGTTGTGCCTTACACATATACTAGTGAGGTAGTTGATGAGAACATAAGTGAAGCATCATATGCTTTCTTAGTTCCTACAATCCTCTCTTTAATTCACTCAAATAAACCATCTCCTACCAAAGAAGTGCTTAAAGGAGGACTCTTAGAGGATGATTGGGGGTCTTTATATTTCACTCCTACCTTGTCTAGAAAGTTTAAGATGCCTAAATTTCATATTCTAAATTTTTCTCTTAGCACAAATCTTGCAATTGATTCAGGCATATTAAAAATAACATCTGACGATGAATGTGTTGGAATCCAATAACACTGAGAGGGGGGGTGAATCAGTGTTATACCGGAAAGATCAATTATAGCCTTATTAAAATATGCATACACCAACCGGTATACCGGTACATACAAAATTGAAAGAAGTAAAGAAACCAATAAGCCAATCACATAAATGAGAGCCATAACACACAAAATTATATGTGGAAAACCTCAAAGAGGAAAAACCATGGTGGGATTTGTGACCCACAATATCAATCCACTAGTCATATAAAGAGATATTACAAAATATAAGGGGCCTGCACTTGTAGGAAGGTTTACAGCCTAGAGCACATTGCTCAATCACAAAAGGAGCGTCACTGACTACATATAAATCTAGACTACAATCTAGAGAAGTGTTGAACTACAAAAGATAGCATCTTCTATGTCAGAATACAGTTTCACTTAAGCTCTATTTGTTCCAACCTAAAACCCTAAATCCTTTACTAGAATAACCCTTACAAAAATATCCTCACATACATAATCTCTTTGATATATTTCGCATCATATCACATCCACATCTCCATTACATTTTCATTACTATATTATTTACAAAATGATCTAATCCAACTGAAATATATACCCTATACAACTTATCATGCCTTATGTCGTCTTACAAAGATTATTACAATATCAAATTACATGTTGGCTAGATAACATAAATACATGAATATAAAAAACAATAACCATATTCTAAACCATGTTCACTTGCATTGTTGGTAACCAAAGAAATCCTTCTATCCTGTCGGTGTCGGTGTCGGTGTAGTGTCTGTGAAGGGCCTGCCGATACACAACTGAACCAAAACATGAAGCCGGAACAAAATACCATGTTTCCATCAATGAAAACATAGTGAAACCAACCAATTGAGTGTCAATTGCCAACAAAATGGCATATTCATCATGATCATTTAAAATAACATTCAAGTTTCTATTATGTTTCTCCTCGCTATGTGACATAGTTAGCCTACTTATTGGGACCTCATTGTCATTCATGGTGGTACAATTTCAGGTGCAATCATACTAAGTGAGCAACATAATAGTCTATTTATTGTTGCCTCTATGCTTGGGGGGCAAGAATCTTCCTTTTTCCCTTTCTAAGGTTTCACTATTTTCTTTATGGAGTACATTATCCATAAACTTGATGTCCTTTCTTGCATGGAGTATTTCTTCATGTGAGTGCATGGATGTTCTGTGAGTGGGATCTTCTCCTTGCTTGTAATGTTACATCTATTATGAACAATCTCTCCTCAAAGAACTTTTGCAAATCTTCTTCTTTCTCTCTCTTTAAAAATTACCTCTTCTATTGTGTTATTCATAACTTGATGTCCTTTCTTGAATGGAGTTATCCTTCATGAGAGCGCATGTTTGTTCCTGGGTTAGAATGTATTCCTTGCTTGAAACAGTACACCTCTTATGAGTAATCTCTCTCTCGAAGTTGTGTAATTCTTCGCATTGTCCTATACTTGGGGGGCAATGATATCTCTCCCTCTCTCTTTTTCTAAGGATCCACTTTTCCCTATTGTGTGGATGATGTGAGTTTTATTACTTGATGTC
The DNA here is from genome assembly GCF_030272615.1 of Cryptomeria japonica. Taxonomy (NCBI): domain Eukaryota; kingdom Viridiplantae; phylum Streptophyta; class Pinopsida; order Cupressales; family Cupressaceae; genus Cryptomeria; species Cryptomeria japonica. Next base: position 137,995,715 of record NC_081408.1, on the reverse strand, counting down.
ACTCCTTGTGCGTAATTGTTGGTTGTTTGCTCAAGGATTCTCTCTTATACAAGAGGTGTAAGTCTTTGACTATAACCTCTTTCGTGCTTGGTAATGTACATCTATAATAAATCCACCCATCCCCGATAGGGCTAAAAGTGCATCATCCTTCATCAAGAATCTCTTTCACCTAGAAATAGGATGAAGGATCAAATTCTTGTTCTCTCCTTTGCTTTGTTCTAGGAGATGTTATATTTGTCTAAGATAATTTCTCTTGGAGGTAGATTTCTTTTGAGAAAAGATCTCTTCTCCTCCAAGGATCTCCTTTACAATTATAGCAATATATCTCTCTTCAACTATCTTATCCTTGCTTGAAGAGTATTCCCTCTCTTACTTGGATTTACGACATTGTTGCATAGCGGATATCTTCTTTATGATGAAGGTAGGTATCCTTGTTCTTCTTTCCTTAAGATATCAACATAAACCTATGTTGACATCTTAAGGGGGGGCACCCACATTTCTCCTTTGTACTATACTTCTCTCATGCATTATACAGTGGGACATTATTGGAACCAGAGGGTGGCCTCTTAGAGAAAGGTGTCATCACTTTTCTTGTACAGTGAGACATTCTTGGAACTAGAGGGAAGCCTCTTAGAGAAAGATGCCCTCACTTTTCTCTTGTACAATGGGTCATTCTCAGAACCAGAGCACAGACTCTTAGAGCGAGATGATGCCACTTTTCTCTTATGTAGAGCGATTATTCTTAGAACCAAAGCATAGACTCTTAGAGCGAGATATCACGCCTTTGTTGACACTTGTACTGTACATTCCATAACAGGTTGTAGTGTACTCAGGCATAGACTCCTATGAGGCACTTTGAATCTCACTTGCACACACGTGCTTGAGGATGGGTGGAACTAACGGTGTTCCCACTCTCCTCCCTTACATGGATCACCCAAACATACTCTGGGGGCTAGATTTCCATGTCCTTCTCTCTAGGGATCACCTAGTTTTAGGGGTGAGATGTCCATGGTTTCTCTCTTTTTCGCCTTTCTTCTCATGGATCACCAAAGTGTGTATTCATGTCCTCTCTCTCCTTCCTCTCATTAACCCATAATTTTACTATTGATGGTTCATGGATGATGTCAGATTTTCTCTTTTATGTGATCACTTGTGTTTATGTGATGGCATCAGTATTTGTGTCTTGATTAGTTGTTGAGACATCTGAGTATCGAGGTCTCTTTGGCTATTTGGTTTTTTGTCTTGTGTCTTGTTTTGTCACGTGTCTTGTGTGCTTTTTTTTTATTTTGTGTTTTTGTGTTCTATTGCATATGTTTGAGTGAGTTAAGATCCTAGGATTGGGGGCTTTTGTTTCTCAAGATTAGTGATGTCTTATACTCCTTGTGGTATTTCTCTGCATCTCTCATCTTCATCTCTATTTCTTCTACTTTATCGGTAGTAGTGGCATAAGCCATACTCCAACTAAAGTGGGGGCTAAATGTAGTGTTATAAAATTGTGCCTCCTACAATTTTAACCACATTTGAGGTCCTCACCTTGGTGATGACATCGTCCATCCTATCTGAGACCCCTTTCTACATTTTCACCCCTTGACCCCTTCCTGTTTGAGCCCTGAGATAGCCTCAGGACCCTATTTGGGCCCCAAGATAGGTCAAGACGGGGGCATGGGGCCCCTATCCCCCTTGGATAGGGGCGTAGCACCCCTATCCCACCCTCTTAGGGTGACCCCAAGATAGGTCCCCACGACCCTATCTGCACTTCGGGATCCCAAATCTCCTTGATTTTGGCCTTTGGTGAGATGAATTAATCTTCTGAGGCATGTATAAAAGGGAGTTGGTTTTATCATTTATGAAGAGGTGAGATTCAAGTGGAGTGGATTATAAGCAATCACACGAAAAGATATACACCATCAAGCATTCGAGCATTCAAGTCTTCTTCATTCATCCATTGGAGCAATATTACAACATTCATTTGCAAGAATGTATGTGTGTTAGGGTTTTGTCATGTCACATGCCATTCCATGCAACACTTGTGATTTACATTCAAGAAGCAAATCAATCATCATTGACAAGTTGTAGATCTGCAAGGTATACATTTCTATTGTTTACATTTCAAAAATTTGCAATTACTTTCTTTCAAGGTTGATTCCTCAACCGGGGTTTGACTGAGGCAAACCGCTATCCAACACCCTTCTCTCTCTCTTTTCTATGTGTAGGTTCCAGGTGTACAGCTATGATTGCCGGTTTGGGTTTCATTTGCAGAGACAGAATAACCCTTTTCGTTTCATGGATTTTGTGGAGGACCATGTACATTCCCGCCACAGTCCCGATGACCTTTCTCCAATTTTTTAGGGCAGATCTATATCAGTATAATTAGCTCAGACCCAAAGTTATAGCATGATCTCGAACCGGTAGCTCCTCATTTCACTCATTTTCTCTCTCTTTTCTACATAGTCAACAAGTTAACTTTCCTATTTACAAAAGAGGGTAAATCACACTTCAACCCTTGTAATTCACCTGGAATTCACATCCTTGTTTCCCTTGGATTTGGATCTAGTGGATTTAACCCCTCTTTTGAATGTAAAGTTCTCCCAAGTGAAAATCATCCTAGTGACTTCCTTTCTCTCTCTTAGGTGGGGAGTCACTAGGGTTCAATCTTTCACTTTACAGTTTTTACTTCAATTTCTAACACTTTTACCCTAGTTTGATAAAATTCAATAGTCCAATTCTATTTATGGGAAAGAAGAGGTATCTAAACCCCTAGAAACATATCCATATCTAGATCTATTAGGTTTTGATCTATCTAATTCCTATATTTCCCTAATTTTTATGTTCCTAAGTAAAAATTAGTGGTTTTTATACATCTAATGGTAGAAACCTTAATTTTCACCTCATAAACAATATCTTTTTTATTATACGAACTTTCTCTATATTTCATTTTGTATGCATGTCCTTACAAGAAACCTTTTGTTCCACTCATTATTGATCAACTCTCTTTTGAACACACATGAAGATTAAGAGGGGTGGTTGTATCAGTCTTGAGGAAATCCTTTAAATGAAAATACGTAACAATTTTCTTTAACCAAGTAAGCACCAATGAAAGTAAAATCAATAAAATCCAAACAAATTAAAGCCAAATTTTATGTGGAAATCTTGATATGGGATAATCCACGATGAGAAACACACTCACAATAAGTATAACTTGTTGGCAAATGCACACTCCAATGAGGAATTGTAGGTGATTGAAGGTATTTTCATTGATGGCAACCTTGCAATCATATGATACCGGTAGGCACCGACATCGAAAAGAAGATTACCGGCACCATGGCCGACAGGAATTTTGTATAAATATATTTTGTATTTAATTGTAAAAACCTTTTGTAAGATGACTTGGCAGATTGTAATATGACTCATATAAGTATGAGATCATTGTAGATCATTTGAGCAGTGAAGATGGAAGGATTACTACAAACCTAATGTGCAAATTGTAAGGCAGACTTTGGATAAGGGTTTATGATTATTAGAAAGCTTAAAGCGGTACTGAACCTGGCATTGTAGATGTTGATCTGAAGCAGTACATGATATTGGATTTGTATAATCTAATATTGTAAGTCAGTGTGACTTCTTTTGTAACCAAGAAGTGAGCTCTAGGCACTTGGTCTTCTTGCATGTGCAGGCCAACTGTAATATTCCCTTATTGGCCAGTAAGCGAATATTGTGGGTCACAAATCCCATCGAGGTTTTTCCCACACCGGGTTTCCTCGTTAAAATATTGTGTTATGGTGTGTCTTTCATGTTGTCCTTATTGCTCTCATTATTGTATTACTTTTGGTTTACCGGTACACAGTTTTGAATTGCTTTTCATATTATAAGTTAAGAAAATTCTATCACCGATCAAATACTGATTCACCCCCCCCCCTCCCTCTCAGTATCTTTGGGAATCCTAACACAATTGAGTACAAAGATTTAGGTTCAAGGCCAAGAAAGATCATTGCTCTTGATTTGGACTTGTAGGCAAAGCCACACAACCTTAGGGAAAGATATAATAGAATTGTATTAATGAGATGCATAATCCTAGAACAAGATACAAATATGCACAAGTGACCAAAAGGACACACTATCTTCAGATGGGTACAAAAAAAAGATGAATTGAATAGAGTAGGATATCTTGATCATAAATACACCACAAACTAATATTCACACTTTATCTTTTGCACATAAGCTTATTCATCATCCTCAATCAATCAACACACACACTAATCCTTCCATACTATTCCACAATTCAATTCACATATTCACACATCTATAAATACTAGCTTATACATTTAAACCCTCAACTAGGTCAACAATAGACAGAGTAAACATAAATTACAAAAATCCTCCACACATAGTAGAATCACTAAATGCAATCCACCCCAAGAGTAAAGAGGACCCAAATACATCATAACAATTCTTGAAAGCTTAATTCCAATGAATTGCACACACAAAAACATCCTCTAAAGTTGGTATCAAACAGAATGTCTAGAAAAATAGTAACACACATTAACTAATTGGCCTAAAAATATTATCCAATACATATAACTGAATGTGGATATTCACATACCATGCTAAGATCCATAACAATGTATTAACTCAACCTTCAATGCATATCTAGACCAAATGAATATGGTCTTGTAATGTGGTGAAAATTAGGGTTTCACCTAATTAAGGTAATGAAGCCACTATTTTTTCTTAGCAACGAATTAAATTGAAGATGGGTGAACCTAATAGATCTAGCTGGAAATCAACTAGGACAAGGATAGGAATTCTTATTAGATTCACTAGGTTTTGGAATTTCCCTCTTTTAAGTTGAATTGTGAAAGTGTTGAAATTAGCGTAAATGAGCTAGAATTGAGGTAAAAATGCATGAATAGTGAGCTATAGTCATCGAATCAAGCCACAAACCTGGATCTAAGAAATATAAGAGTATTAAGACCATTCCCAAAAGGAGATCCTAATTTGGAAGGACCAATATGCCCATCACTCTAGTCCTCCGTACTTTTCATCGTCTAAAGGGGAACTCATTCATCTCTGTAAATAAAGCCAATTTTGAAGAGAATAGCTTTGTATGTGTTCCTATGAACATTGGAGAATGGAAATAGGTTGTGAATAGGGGCTTTCCTACGTGAAACCCTGGTTTAGGAATTAACCTTGAACAAAATATTGTAAATACTAAAATAAATAATGGAAAGATATAACTCAGATCTACAATTACTGATAATGATGCTTTGCTTATTGAATGTAATTGCATATGTTATATGAAATTGCATGAGAACATGACAAAACCCTAATCACATGAACATGCTTACATATGAATGATGTAATTTTCTCCACAATAAAGAATATGCATCCTTGAAGGCCTCTAAAAATGATTGATAATAAATGCTTCAATGCTTGAATGCTCTAAGTTGATTTCTTGGAGACTTATAGTGCTTGGCTGAAATTAGTCTAATAAAATGTCATTATATTTAGGGATCTAGGTCAATTTACTGATTAGGCTGACCTCCAATGATCATATGGAGCCACCAATTCCATTTCTCGTCAGATAGATATGTCCCATCCTCCACTTGAAAATTGGGCCCCATTGAGGGGGACCAAGGCTTTGGGCTCTATAGTCTAGGACCAGGGTGCCACCACCCTGGTCTTCCTCAATTAGGGACTAAAATTTATGCCCAATTAGGAAGACACCCCTCAAAAGGGTCATTTGGTATGTGTATATGGCATTATAATTGGAGTTAAGACATTGAACGAACCTAGATAAGTGATGAGAGAGAGACACGCTAATGTAGGGGCACAAACATGAGGTGTAAATTTGGCCTAATGATAATTTATGATTCTACACTTAGCCCTCACTTTAACGGCAGTATGGGTATATGTAAATACTTGTGATAAAGTAGATGAAAGAGAGATGAAGGAGACAAAATAAAGGAGCATAATTACAAGGAGTATAAGACATCACTAACTTTGAGGAACTTACTCAAACACATGTAAGGGCACACAAAACAAGACAAAAACAAAAAGGCAAACAAAAATAAAGACAAAAGGCAAAGGATACTCAACACACAAAAGATAAAAACCAAAAACAATACCTCAAGTCAACTAGCCAAAGAGACCTTGATATCAAAATATCTTAACCTCTAATATCATTCTTGAAAAATGCCATCTCCAGAACATAAGTGATCCCATAAAATAGAAAAGCACACATCATCCATGAACCACAAATAGCTAAGCTATGAGTTTGTGATAAGAAAGAGAGAGAGCATGGATACACATTATAGATGTGTTTTTCTTAGAGATCCAATAGAAGAAGAAAGGACATGGATACACATTCCATATGTGTTTTTATAGGTGATCCATGTTGGGGAGGAGAGTAGAAATAGTCTAGGTGTATTTTGCTAGTTCCACTCATCCTCGTGTGTGCATGCAAGTGATGTCTAGTTTCAAGTATATGGCATCTTGTATAAGATTTTTTTTTCTCTAGTTTCAAGAATTCTTCATCTTGTTTAAGACATGCAATGAAAATGCAAATGACAAGGGGTGAATGTCTAGTTTCAGGAACATTTCGTATAAGAGTTTGTTTTCTCTAGTTTTAAGAATGTGTATGTTGGAAAGAGACACTATATGTATGTTTAAGTGTTGTCATTGATGGTAGCATGTATCATATTAAGCATCAAGAGTTCATATTTCATCCATTTTGGAAGATTGATTGAGGTCCGGTGAGCAGAATGGGGTATCCAATAGAGTGTTTAGTATTTTGGTTGGCAGATTGTTTTGGTTGAGTATTTTTCTTTATAGATCTGGGAGATCTATTCTGGGTATGTAATATGTCTTATTCTAGGTTTATAGCCTCTGGTGATAAGTTTCATGTTATTTGGAAGATGTCGTAATCATGGTTTTGGCAAGAATGATGTTTATCAACAGTAGCGTGTGGTAATTTGCTTTGCAGATCTTGCGTATCAATTTTGGTGATTATTTGCGTATTTGAGGATGATGAGTCAACATATGGGAATCTTGTGGAAAAAATTTTAAGTCTGCATGGATTTTTTAATCGGATTGAAGCCAACTTATTTACATTTTTCATCTTTTGTGACGTGTTCTTGAAGCGGACTTGTTGGAGACCTAAAATCTATGATGTGGATATATAAGGAAGATTTGTATGATCATTTTTATATCGATGGTGATGTGAAAAGTATGTATAAGAAATTATGCATAGTTTCATGTGTGCATGGTGAATATTTGTGCTTTGGTATAGTGTTGAATATGAAAATGGAGCAAAATTGTAGAATTGAGTAAGATATTCTATGTGTGCTTAAACAAAACTATACCCAGGAATTTGTTGATGCTATTTCATAGTTCAAAACACATTGTAATCTCTTACAAATATTTAAGGCAATGAGCCTTCCGGGTTGTAGCCCTTACTTGTACTTGAGAAGTGAACTCTAGGAAATGTGCCTAAATGCATGTGCATTCCCCTTATGTAATATTTCTATTCTTCTAACAGAGTATATTAATATTATGGGTTTGAATCCCACATTGTTTTTTCCCTTCACCAGGTTTCCACTTAAAATTATTTGTGTTATGGTGTTGTTGATCTTTGTTGTATGTTTGTACAATTTACTTTCTTTCATATGCATTAAGTGATTTAAAGAAAAAAATAACAAAGTTAAAAATTGCAGAAGACTGATTCACCCCCCTCTCAGTGATCCTTGATTCTAACATTTTAACCTCGTTTATGATAGATATATGCCTAGTTTTGAGTACATCTCGTGTAGGAGTTTATTCACTTTGGTTTCAAGAATATGCATCCCATCTAAGACATATATCAATGTTGTGTCTGGTTTCGAGCATGAATCATCTCGTATAGGAATTTGTTTTCTCTAGTTTTGGGTTTGAACACCCCATTTAAGACATTAAAAGATATAATATAATATAGTACAAAGAAGGTGATATGTATGCCCCCCCTTAAGATGTCAACATAGCTCTATGTTCATGTCTTAAGGAAGCTAGAAACAAGGATACCCAGCTTTAACACCGAGGAGATATCCTTAAGGCAATAATGTTCATAAATCCAACCTAAAGAGGGAACGCTCTTACAAGAAAGGATAAGATAGTTGAAAAAGAGATATCTTGCAACAAGTGCAAAGAGGATCCACGGAGGAGAAGAGATCTTTTCTCAAAATATGTCTACATCCAAGAGGAGTGTCTTGGAAAAACAAAATCTTCTACCAAAAGAAGGGAAGGAGAACAAGAATGCATACCTTCCCCCTTTTGCTAGGTGAAACGGATTTTTGATGAAGGATGAAACAATTTTGACCCAATGTGAGGGGTGAGTTTATAATAGATATACATTCCCATATGAAAAAGAGGTTGTAGTCAAGGATACACACCTCTTTCATAAGAGAGAATCATTTAGCAAACAACAACTTCACATAAGGAATGGCATCAAATCATAAGCAAACACTACTCACAAAGGAAAAGTGGGTCCTTAGAAAGGATAAGAAAGAGATAACTTTCACCCAAGTGTAGGGACAATGAGAAGAATTTCACAACCTCTAAAGAGAGATTATTCATAAGAGATGTATCATTTCAAACAAATAATAGGTCTTATCCAAGGAAAACACATGTACTCGCATGAAGGATAACTCTATGCAGTAAAGGACATCAAGTTATGAAGAATACAACATGAAAGAAGATGTAATCTTTAAAAATGAGAGAGAGAAGGATAACGCCATCCTTTCCCCCCAAGCAAGAGGACAAGGAAAATTAGGATGAAGGATCACACATTCCCTAAGGAAAGATTACTCATAACAGATATATCATTTCAAACAAGGAATAGGTCCTAACCAGGGAACACATGTGTATTCTCATGAAGGATAATTCAATGCAATAAAGGACATCAAGTTATGAAGAATGTAATCCATGAAGGGAATAGTGAAACATTAGAAAGAGGAAAGATCATATTCTTGCCCCCCAAGAATAGAGACAAGAATAAACAGACTACTATGTTGCTAACTAAGTATGTTTGCACCTGAAATTATACCACCATGAATGGCAATGAGCCCCCAATAGGTAAGCTAACAATGTCACATAATGAGGAGCAACATAATAGGAAATTTAATGTTATTTGAAATGGTTATGATAAATATGCCATTCATTGTCACTTGTTATTTTTATGATGCCTAAATCACTAAAATGTTGTATTTTAATTCTTAAGGGTTGACACTCATTAGTAGAAAGGCCATGAATTTGATGATACCTACAAAAAGAAAAAATTTCAAGCTGTCTATGTTTCCTTCTTCTTTTAGGCCAAAGAAGAGAGATTGAATTGGTGTGAAGAAGGTTAGACAAAACATTATCTTATTGTAATACCATATTGGAATGGGAAGATGTGGATTTACTAGACAATGGATAAGGGTATGTTGACAAAGAGAGAGGTTGGAAACCTAGCTTTTCATTAGAAAAGTGTGATTCCTCATGACTTTAAAGAATTTGTTGCACACTTCCTAAAGCTTGTCGATTCTATCCATGTGTGGGTTCAAGAGAGGCTTTACTCTTAGGTGGAATTAGATTGAAGTTTAAAGAGGCCCAATCAATATCAAGAAATGTGTTGGGATAAAAATTTTGAGTATCAAATTTAAGAATCTTAAATTTTCTATCAAAAGAAGGTATAAAATCTAATGACCCCCAATCATCCTCCAATAGTTCTTCTTCAAGAAAATTTTTAGTAGGAGATGGTGTTTTTGTTTGGATTTGAGAGAGGATTGTAGGAACTAACAAAGTATATTGTGCTTCAATTTGTATGTTCTTGTTAGTTTCCAAAGTAGACACTTAATTATTATATTTCTAAGGCATTTCATGATATCAAGAGCAATTTTTGGTTTTTGTCAAGGTTAAGAGACATATTGATAAAGGTGTACAACAACCTTAGGGTTCTTAGAAATATGAATGGAATTGATTTGATCTTTGTTAGGTTCTTAATTTTAGGGAGAGAAAGCATTGGAAATATTATAATGATGGGAAATAGTGTCATCCTCTTTCTCTAAAGTATCTTTAAGATTAGGACAAAATTTAGGAAAGGGACTATCACATGTCATTAATGCTTATCACATGTCTAAAGTATCTTTAAGATTAGGACAAAATTTAGGAAAGGGACTATCACATGTCATACGTGAAAATAAGGTATGGTATTGCTATGAAAAGTAGACACAATATCATCCTTTTGCACCAAACAATCCTTATGGGGGAGGTACATTTTAGGAGAAGGATGAACATCATTCTCCAAAGCTCCATCTTTAGGAGGGAGATATTTTGAATAAGTTTTCATATTCTCTTCTTGCACCAATGTGTCCTCATTGGTAGGCCCAATTTTGGGAGAGCGTAAATCATGGCTATGAATGAAAGGGAAAACTAAGTTATCATCATATGCATAAAAGGGAACATCATGAACATATTTAATGTAACTTGAAATTGAACAAGAAAAACAAGATAAGAGCTCCATATGCACTTATGATCAAGCAATAAATTCATGTGTCATGTAACCAAAGTAATGCATTGAAGTTATTAAAAATCAGATCTAAAACACAATTGAATAAGGAAGGGAAATTTGAATACACAAATTGAAGATTATGATTAAACAATACAAAATTTTATAAAAGTGATTGATTAACCAATTAATTAAGAAATGTGATTTTTGAATTCGAAAGATAAAGGCCTCTAAATCATAGCATAACATAGCATAAAGATCATATCTAAAAATTGATTTGAAAAATCATGCAACCCACAAGTAAATTTTAGAATTATAAATTAGGGTTTTTGTGAATTCGACCACTAAATTTATGAAATTCAATTGGAAATTAGATCTATGAGTTCATAATTTGAAATTGCATTAATAATCAAATCTAAAATAATTAATCCAAATTAGAAAACCCACAAACTCAATTTTAGAATTAAAAAATTAGGTTTTTTGTGAATTTAACCTCTAAATTTTCTAAATTCAATAAAAATTTGAACTTGTAAATGTAAATTTGAATTTCAAATGCATAAACACTCAAATATGAGAACATAAATCAGAAATTAAAGTGTAAGATGTCAGGTTCACCAAAATGTAATGTGTTGAAAATTAGGGTTTCACCCAATTAAGCTAATGAAACCACTATTTTTTCTTAGGGAACAATTACATTGAAGAGGGGTGAACCTAATAGATCTAGCGACAAATCAACAAGGATAGAGCTAAGAATTATTATTAGATTCACTAGGTTTTGGATTTAATGCCCTCTTTTAAGTTGAATTGTGAAAGTGCTGAAATTTGGGTAAATGAGCTAGAATTGAGGTAATAATGCATGAACAAAGAGCTACAGTCATCAGATCAAGCCACAAAATTGGATTTGAGATATATAAGAGTATTTGGACCTATTCCCAGAAGGAGCTCTTGATTTGTCGAGACCAGTATACCCGTCACTCTAGTCCTCCACACTTTTTGTTGTCTAAAGGGGAATTTGTTCATCTCTATAAATAAAGCCAATTCTAAATATCACACCTCTGTGCCTATTCTTTAACAAACTATAGAAGGGAAATAGGTTGGGAATAGGGGTTTTCCTAAGTCAAACCTCAGTTTAGGAATTAACCTTGAATGAAATATTGTGAATATTGAAATAAGTAATGGAAAGATATACCTCAAATCTGTAATGACTGATAATGATACTTTTCTTCTTGAATGTAATCACATATGTTGTATGAAATGGAATGAACATGACAAAACCCTAATCACACACACATATTTGCATATTAATGATGTAATTTTCTCCAAAATGAAGAATATGTAGCCTTGAAGACCTCTAAAAATGCTTGATGATGAATGCTTCAATGCTCGAATTCTCTGTGTTGATTTCTTGGAGACTTAGAATGCTTGGCTGAAATTAGGTTGACAAAATATCTTTATATGTGGGGATCTAGGTCAATTTAATGATTAGGCCAACCTCCAATGGTCATATAGAGCCACCAATTTTATTTCCCACTAGAGAGATAGTGATGCAGAGCCCTCCTTGTATCTTGTCAAACACTTTAGGATGTATGACACTGACCCCTCAAAACACCAATAGGATCCTACAAAGCAAGGCTCTACAATATTAGTTCCAACACCAATAGAATCCTACAAAGAAAGGCTCTACAATCTTAGTTCCAACTTCTCATTTCACTCCAAGATTCATACTAATCAAATTGGGTAACTTTCTCAATTATGCATCATGAATCCTCCTAAGTTTCCTGACCTTCACAACACCTATTTTGGATCCCTTGGAGATGGGTAATGGGACCTTAAGTTCATCATGAAAAGTTTGGACTTAAGGTCCCATTACCCATCTCCAAGGGCTACAAGCAAGTTTGGACTTAAGGTCCCATTACCCTTTTCCAAACACCCTACAAAAAAAATAATTAATTCAGATACCCTTTATGGTCTTATACAATCTCCCAAGAGGAGAAGTCAAGATCTGACAAGGAAAGGTTTGAACCCGGTGATGACCAATTGTCTTAAAGGGCTAATTAGGCCTCCATTTGTGAAGAAACTATATCAAAATGGAAAAACCTTACAACCAAAACCCCATGAGAATGTGAAGAACCATAAACCATTATATATTCCAAGGTTACATGCCTGGAATCATCACGAAATTTCTTATAGGGTAACTATTGCAACCTAAGGGCTAGGTAGCCACATAGAGATGTCTACCTAGGGACTGATCAAACACACATCTTCCTTGCTCCTCATGAAAACTAATTTTGGAATCATAGAGTAAATAATCCACACTTTCATTCCACCCACTTACATGAAACTTAGATGGACAGGTTGCAAGTTATGGCCATGGAAAGGCAAAACCCTAAGTAAACCCTGGTTTTTCGGGTACCTACAACAAAACTTGGATATCTAAAGAAAAATAAATGATCAAGACCTGAAATCAAGACCAAATAATTGGTAACTCATTGCACTAAAAAAATCACAATATTTGGTATTGGTCCCAATCCGTACAACTTCGTACCTCATGCCAAAACTTCATATTTGCAAGAAAAACTCAGAATTTCTTATTGTTTGCAATCATAAAATATTTCTCTGTATAGTCTCTCCTTAGGAATTGTGTCCTTGAGGTGTTTATACCTCTCTACAACTTCTCTCAACTGAAAATAAGAGTTTAGAGCCATTGGAGGAGTTAGACCAACAAGAATTCAAAAATTTGCACACAAGTTGCTCATGACAACTTTTGACAAAGTTGTCAAAAATGTCATTTCTTGCACCTGAATGACTTGGGTCAAGACTAACACCTCTAAACACCATAGAAGAACATAAAACAACTAAAACCACTAGTACAAATATATCCTAAGCATAATTAGTCCCCTTTCATCCAAAATTCCTAATTGGCTTATCAAGATGCCAAAATAGGAGTTTGGCTCACTAGATGGGGTCCTTTATTACAAACAAAAAATGCATGATTGAAACACAAGGAAAACATCCTAATACATGTTTAAGTTCTTATCCTTCCTCCTCTAATCCTGAATGATCATGTTGAAGGGGTGCCCCTACACCATACTCCCCGAAAGAAGAAATCTCAAGTGCACTTGAGATGAGAGTTTGCAGGTCTGCACCATGGTTTTTGATTTGTTGTTCTATCATTTAGACTACTTTAGAATCTAGTTGTCCCTACCAAGCTAGCAAATACTCCATATATATTTTGTTCCTTGTCCTCTTTTCAACCTTGGTGTCTAAAACTTTATGCAACTTTGGTGGTTCATGCTTGGGAATGTCATCATCTGCTACAACTTGAATTGTTTCTTCTCCTACATCAACACTAAATTTGTAAAGAGTTAAATCACATACATTAACAATGGGTGACAAACCAAGATCAGGTGGGAGATGGAGTTCATAAGCATTTTGTCCATATTTTTTCAAGATTTGACAAGGTCCAATCTTTCTCTGCATAAGCTTTGTATATTTGCCTTTTGGAAGTCTTTCCTTCTTCAAGTGAACCCACACCAAGTCTCCGACATCAACAAGACATCCCTCTTCTTCTTATCACCATGAGCCTTATACATTTCTGCAGATTGTTGAAGGTGCTATTTAACTTGGTCATGTATCTCCTTTATGGCAGTGGCAAAGGTTTCTCAATCTGCACTAATGGCTTCTCCTTGAGGTAGTTCCCTTAACTCCAACACACCCCTTGGGTGGATGCCATACACAACTTGGAAAGGTGACTTACTAGTGCTTCTATTTATTGTATCATTATAAGAGAATTCTACATGAGACATTATGCTATTGATAACTCAATGATGAATAGTGAGTACCAAACTGGTACTGAGAGGGGGGGTGAATCAATAGATGCACAAAAACATTTCATGAACCTGTTTGATTACAAACTGTAAACTACTGGCAATCCCTAACACCAGTCCAGACCAAACTACTACTAGTTAAACACAGTGCAACTATGAAAGACATGAACTGGTCAATCTTCTTAGCTTTTCATACAACCTACTCCCTCATTTCCACTTTGTCCTTATGTATAAATAGATAATCTATCATCAGAGATATAATAACATGCTAGATCAACATGATTCACCGCTTGACAAAAAACAAAAAAGCATCACATGAAAAGGACATCACACATGACACACATATTTTTCATGTGGAAACCCAACTGGGAAAAACCACAGTGGGGATGAATACCTACAAGCTGTTTTGAACTCTTTAGAAGTCCACTCTGTTACAAGCCTAGTCCGGTTAAAGACTGTTACAACAGGTTCTGTTAGGAACCAATCCTATTAGGGATCACCCGGTTAAGGGATGGCAAGAATACCTGGTTAAGGGTTAAACCCTGTTAGAGGCTACCTTGTTAAAGGATTTTATGAACTCAATGGCTTTGAATCACCCTATTAAAGGATTTACAGCAAGCTGGTTAAAGCTACCCTGTTAAGGGATTTTCCAAGTGTTGAAGTGATTAGAGATCAACAGGTATTATAATGATCTGGTAATAGCACTCAATGCCAATGTAGATCCACTTTAGTTCCTTCCTTTTGCACACACACTATGTAGGTATCAATCCTCTCAACTGGTCTGGCAAGAATAATGTATCTCTGCACATAGATACACACACAACATTTGTCAACAACCTCAGCATGAAACACCACATCAACCTTATAGGAAACAAATAGGTCGGTAGCATAAACCCTAAACCCTAAACACTTAGGTTGAGAAATTTAGTTGGTTCAATCCTGACCATTGAACACTTTGCATTTGAATACAATGGTCTTGAACAGATCTCAAGACATTCTCCATCGTTCGTTCTTCATCGCTTCTCGAAGGTGATAACCCATCACGCGTTCTCCACCATTTGTAGAGACTTCACACATTCCTGAGGTAGATAGGATCAATCTCCTTCATGCAAGATCCTTCACATACATGAGGCTGACGTGGCAACATGATTTGATCTCTATTACAATGCTAACTCATCAGACAATGCCATCGGTTGAAACACTTCAGTCGGAAACCCTGAAGCTAAGACTACCAACTGGTAGTTATGCCATATGAACCCTATATACAAAACATTCCATATATCGGTTCTTGTTGCAACATACCGGTTCTAGTTCACAACATCATACCAGTCTACTTGGACAAGCATACCACTTCACTTTTTCACATATGCTGGTTCACAACATCATACCAGTTCTCTTTGTTAGTTGCTTAACTTCAATAATCTTGTTCACTCTTCATCATGTTACAGGTTTACTCTTCAGCATATTACTGGTTCTCTTTCAGCATATTGACATCAATGACAACACAATATCATCATGTCAACATATTTTGCACATATGCCAACAATCTCCCCCTTTGGCATTGATGGCAATATACAAAGATATCTCTCTTTCTGCATCGCATCTTCTCCTTAATACTCCACATATCTTTTCCACTTCACATCTTCTCCCCCTTTGACAATAATGTCAAAGTGGAGGCACAAGCTTCCTTGTTCCACTATGTTGCTCCCCCTGAGGAGTAGCATCCTTCAACACATCAATCCTGGAAAGATATAGCAAAGTAAGATCAGACTGATGTGGAGTACAAACCTTTAGATTAACTCTTGAAGGGGCAGTACCCTTAACTCACCTCTCAGATAGGTAAAAGTAGCCTTCGATAGAGGCTCGGTGAATATGTCTGCTAACTGCTCCTTACTGAAAACATGTTCCAATACCACCTCTTTGTTCTGAACCTTTTCCTTCAAGAAATGATACTTGAGTTCAAAATGCTTGGTTCTAGCATGTAAAACTGGATTCTTGGATATGTTAATTGCACTTGTATTGTCACAAAATATACTTATCGGTTCAGATACGGGAACTTTGAATCCATTCAATACATGCTTCATCCAAACAGTCTGGGTGTAGTTCATAAAAGATGCAACATACTCTGCTTCTGTTGTAGACTGAGAGATACAACTCTTCTTTTTACTCATCCATGAGACCAGTCTTCCACCAAGAAAGAATGCACCACCAGTTGTGCTCTTCCGGTCATCTACATTACCAGCCCAATCAACATCTGTGAACACTTTCAGGTTGAAATCATTATTGTATGGATACCATAACCCATAGTCAATAGTTCCCTTCAAATATCTAAGAATCCGCTTGACTGCTACCAAGTGGGATTCTCTTGGGCTTTGCTGAAACTGAGCGGTAATACCCACTGCATGTGCAATGTTTGGTCTGCTATGCACTACATAATGCAACTTACCAATCATTGATCAGTATTCTTTCTCATTTACCAATACTGAGTCATCCTCTTTTGATAGTTTACAACCGGACACCATTGGTGTACCAACAAGTTTACTATCTTCCATACCAAAGGTCTTCAACACCTCTTTGACATACTTGGACTGAGTAATAAAGATTCCATTTTTCATTTGCTAAATCTGCAGTCCAATGAAGAACTTAATTTCCCCTATGAGTAACATTTCAAACTCCTTTTTCATCTCATCTGCAAAGTCATGACTCATCTTGTCATCTCCACCAAAGATTACATCATCAACAAATAGTTTGTAGATTAGAAACTGGTCTCCTTTTGATTTCAAATAGATATTGCTATCTTCACTTGTTCTTTCAAATCCAATCTTCACAAGATGGGAATGCAAGTGTTCATACCATGCTCTTGGTGCCTGCTTCAGTCCATATAAGGTTTTATGTAGCCTACACACCATGTCACTATCTTTTGATAGGGCAAACCCATCTAGTTGCTCTATATACACCTCCTCTTCAAGTATTCCATTTAAAAATGCTGATTTTACATCCATTTGGTATGCCTTGAATCCTTTAAAAGTTGCGTATGAAAGAAGCATACGAACTCCTTATATAATCTTGCTACTAGAGCAAAGGTTTCACCATAGTCTTCTCCTTCTTCTTGGGCATATCATTTACATACTAGTCTGGCTTTGTTCCTTACCACTATGCCATCCTCATTTAGCTTATTTCTAAAAAACCCATTTGGTTCCAATGACATTTTTATGCTCCGATTTGGGTACCAAAGACCATGTACCATTCTTTTCTATCTGGTCAAGTTCCTCCTCCATTGCCTTGATCTAGTCGTCATCTTTATGTGCCTCTTTGAATGATTTAGGCTCAAATTCAAAGATCATACATGAGCTTTCTCTGACCTTTCTTCTTGTAAGAATTCCTGCATCTTTGTCTCCTATGATTTGCTTTGGATCATGATTGAGTTTGACATACCTAGGTATGTTCTTAACAACTTTCTCTTGCTTTTCTTCAACATCCTCATATTCATCAGCATCTACCAGTGTAGGAGCACAATTGTTGGTACTAGGTTGATTTGCAACCGGTTCCCAGAAGGTTACTACTGGTTCATCTCCTACATGCTCTCTACCGGTTTCCTTTGATTTCTTAGAGTTTTCATCAACCCTAACATTGATGCTTTCAACAATTCTCTCAGTCCTATTGTTGAAACATTTGAGAGCTTTTCTCTTAGTGGAATACCCTAGGAATATTCCCTCATCACATTTAGAATCAAACTTGCTCTGATGTTCACTCCTCTTGATATAACATTTACTACCAAACAAAGTCCAATACTCATAAGGAGTCTTATCCTTTCCTTTCTTCATGAGTACCTAGTTCATTGTGTAGACTACAGTGCTCACCACTTCTCTCCAAAAGGTGTGAGTGACCTTTCCTTGAATCAACATAGTTCTAGCCGCTTCAACCACAGTCTAGTTGTTTCTCTCTACTAGGCCATTCTGCTATGGAGTCCAGGGGGCAGACAGTTGCCTCTTGATGCCATTCTATTCACAATATTTGTTGAATTCACCAGAAGTGAATTCCCCTCCTTGATCAATTCTAAGGCATTTGATTCTTCTACCACTTTCCTTTTCTACCAGTGCTCTAAAAGCTTTGAACTTTCCAAAGGCTTCAAACTTGTCCTTCAAGAATGTGACCCACATCATTCTTGAGAAATCATTTGTAAGAATCATAAAATACCTATCTCCCTGCACACTCCTAGTTTTCATAGGACCATACAAAACAGTATGCACAAGATCAAGTAAGTTGTCAGTAGTAAAAGATTTACCTTTGAAGGTTGAGGAAGACATTTTCCCCAGTTGACATTCTCTGCACAAAGGATTTTCTAGTTTGCTCAGCATCAACAGTCCTCTAACTGCCTTGATCTTACTGGCCTTTACTATGTTATCAAAGTTTACATGGCAGAGTCTCCTATGCCATATCCAGCTATCATCAAACATAGCCATAAGACATGTACTTATATTTTCATTTAGCTGAAATAAGTTACCTTTGGTCTGCATACCGATGGCCAACAGTTCACCATTCTTTCCTTTGATTTTGCATAACCCATTTTTGAATTCCAGATTAAGTCCACTTTCATTCAGTTGGGCAACACTCAATAGATTGTGTCTAAGACCTTCCACCCAATACACATTGTTAGCACTTCTCTTTCCATTTAGAGAGATGGACCCTCTACCTTTGACCATACATGGTGCATCATTACCAAAATGAACCACCCCACCATCATACTCTTCCAGAGATATAAACTTGCTCTGGTCACCAATCATATGGTGAGAACAACCACTATCAATAATCCACTCATTGGAATTATCAAAGTGGGAGACAAGAGTCTTTTTGTCTGACACATTCTCCTTGACTGAAATAAACACAATATCTTCATTTTATTCATCTTTTGATTCCTCATCTGTGACACCTTCATCAACTGCTACAAAATAATTTCTCTGGTTTCCTCCTTTGAATTTCTTGAACCTTTCTGGTTTGTCCTTGTTGTCACCATTAGGACAATTTATAGCGATGTGTCCTATCTGGTTACAAGAGAAACATTTAAAAGGAAGCTTACCTCTGTATTTGTTGGTTCCCTTAGGAAGTCTCTTGGTAAGAAGAGCTTCAAATTCCATCAGAATCTCCTCATCATCCATTTCTCTGCTCTGTCTTGGTTCACCACTGGTGCTTGCTTCTTTTCCTTTTCTGGATGGTGCAGAAGATGCTCTAAAAGTTGATTCAGTCTTCTGAACACTGCCATCAAAACTATTTAGCTCATAGGCTATCAACTTTGCAATGATGGAGTCTAGGGATACCTTAGTCTTGTCTATTGATCTCAACTCCTAAATAGCAGCAACCCTTATTGCATAGACCGATAATAAGGATCTCAAAACTTTGCTAACAACAGTGGAATCTTCCATTTTTCCACCTGCACTCTTGATATCTCCAACAACAGTTTTGATTCGTATTCCATATTGTTGAATGGTCTCACCTTCAACCATCCGCATGTCTTCAAAATTCCCTCTAAGGCTTTCTTCCTTAGCTTGTTTTACATGCTCATCATCGCCATAGATATTCTCAAGAGTATTCCATACTTCTTTTGGATTTTCTTTATCCTAGACATCAATAAACTCAATGTCAAATAAACTACTGATTAGAGCTTCCATGACTTTCTCGTTCTCCTGAATCTCTCTTTTGATCATCGGTGAGAGTACCGATAAGGATAACATAAACATTCTCAACATAGCTCCAATGTTGAGCACCCATGCTTCTGATGTATATCTTCATTCTATCCTGCCATATTTTAAAGTTATCTCTGTTGAATTTTGGACCTTCCCTCTTCATCATTACAATAGGATCTTTCCCTCAAGCAGTTAAGCTTACAACACAAAGGACCTGGAGGGTGCTCTGATACCAATTGATAACTCAATGATGAATAGTGAGTACCCAACCAGTACTGAGAGGGAGGGTGAATCAGTAAAGGCACAAAAACATTTCCTAAACTGGTTTGATTGCAGACTGTAAACTACTGGCAATCCCTAACACCAGTCCAAACTAGACTACTACTGGTTAAATGCAATGCAACTGTGAAAGACATGAACCGGTCAATCTTCTTAGCTTTTCATACAACCTATTCCCTCATTTCCACTTTGTCCTTATGCATAAACAAATAATCTATCATCAGAGATATAATAACTTGCTAGATCAACATGATTCACCGCTTGACAAAAAACAACAAAGCATCACATGAAAAGGACATCACACATGACATACATATTTTTCACATGGAAACCCAA
The DNA here is from genome assembly GCF_030272615.1 of Cryptomeria japonica. NCBI lineage: Eukaryota > Viridiplantae > Streptophyta > Pinopsida > Cupressales > Cupressaceae > Cryptomeria > Cryptomeria japonica. Next base: position 137,975,073 of record NC_081408.1, on the reverse strand, counting down.
CTGGGAAAAACCACAGTGGGGATGAATACCCACAAGCTATTTTGAACTCTTCAGAAGTCCTCTGTATTAGAAGCCTAGTCCGGTTAAAGACTGTTACAATAGGTTCTATTAGGAACCGATCCTGTTAGGGATCACCCAGTTAATGGATGGCTAGAATACCCGGTTAAGGGTTAAACCTTGTTAGAGGTTACCTTGTTAAAGGATTTTATGAACTCAATGGCTTTGAGTCACCCTATTAAAGGATTTACAGCAAGCTGGTTAAAGCTACCCTATTAAGGGGTTTTCCAAGTGCTGAAGTGATTAGAGATCAACGGGTATTATAATGATCTAGTAATAGCACTCAATGCCAATGTAGATCCGCTTTAGTTCCTTCCTTTTGCACAGACATTATGCAGGTATCAATCCTCTCAACTGGTCTGACAAGAATCACGTATCTTTGCACATAGATACACACACAACATTTGCCAACAACCTCAGCATGAAACACCACATCGACCTTATAGGAAACAAATAGGTCGGTAACATAAACCCTAAACCCTAAACACTTAAGCTGAGAAATTTAGTCGGTTCAATCCTGATCATTGAACACTTTGCATTTGAATAAAATGGTCTTGAACAGATCTCAAGACATTCTCCATCGTTCATTCTGCACCGCTTCTTGAAGGTTATAACCCATCATGTGTTCTCCGTCATTTGCAGAGACTTCGCACATTCCCAAGGTAGATAGGATCAATCTCCTTCATGCAAGATCCTTCACGTACACGAGGCTGACATGGCAACATGATCTGATCTCTATTACAATGCTAACTCATCACACAATGCCATCGGTTGAAACACACAAGCTCGAAACACTTCAACCAGAAACCCTGAAGCTAAGACTACCAACTGGTAGTTATGCCATATGAACCCTAGATACAAAACATTCCATATACCGGTTCTCGTTGCAACATACCGGTTCCAGTTCACAACATCATACCAGTTCACTTGGACAAGCATACCACTTCACTTTTTCACATATGTCGGTTCACAATATCATATCGGTTCTCTTTGTCAATTGGTTAACTTCAATAATCATGTTCACTCTTCATCATGTTACCGGTTTACTCTTCAGCATATTACCGGTTCTCTTTCAACATATTGACATCAATGACAGCACAATATCATCATGTCAACATATTTTGCACATATGCCAACAGCTATCCCACTTCTCTCCATATTGCCTAGTCAAACATCTTAGCAGAATTCCCAATGATCTATTTACACCTTCAATTTGGCCATCCATATGGGGATGGTAGGCTAAGGAGAAGGCTATATTTGTGCCAAGCTTCTTCCAAAGAGTCCTCTAGAAGTGTCCAATAAATTTCACATCCCTATCAGAGACTATGGTCAAAGGCAAACCATGTATTCGAACATTTTCTTTGAAAAATAAATCTGCAACATAAAAAGCATCATAGGTGGTTTTACATGGCAAGAAATGTGCCATTTTACTAAACCTATCCACCACTACAAAAACACTATCATAACCTTTTCTTGTCCTAGGCAATCCAAAAAGAAAATACATACTTATACTTTCCCATTGTCTTGAAGGAATGGGTAAAGGCTGGTATAAGCCTACATTGGTGGACTTCCCCATTGCTTTTTGGCATATCACACATGTCTCCACAAATCTCCTGACATCTATCTGCAATTTGGGCCAAAAGTAGTGCCTCTTCACCAAGTCTAGTGTCTTGTCAAGGCCAAAATGGCCTGCCATTGCTCCACAGTCCTTCTCCTTGATTATGTTTAGTCTCATAGAGCACTTGGGTATGCACAATTCTGCACCCTTAAACAACAATCTATCTTGTATCAGAAATTCAGAGAAATCAACATGAAACCGCTCGTCAAAAGATGCACATACCTTGTAGATATCTCCAAAGTCTTCATCATCCTCATGCATGGCCTTCAAGGAGTCTATTTCAACACTCTCCAACTGGATCTGATTTGTGGTTAATACTCTTCTGCTTAAAGCATTTGCCACTTTATTCTTGACCCCTTTCTTATGCTTAAGAGTGAAAGTGAAGGCTTGTAGGGTATCTACCCACTTCATATTCCTATGGTTCAATTTTTCTTGGCTATTTATGAAATTGAGGGCCTGATTGTCTGTGAAGACTATGAACTCCTTTGGTACCAAGTAGTGTCTCCACTTTTTCAAGGATTGCACTAGAGCAAACGTCTCTAAGTCATAGGATGAGTGCCTCATCTTTGCCTCATTTAATTTATCATTGAAGAAGGCAATGGGCCTTCCTTCCTAACTAAGCACTACCCCAATAGCTATGTGATTGGCATCACATTCCACTTGGAAGATTTTATTGAAATCAGGTAGGGCAAGGACCGGTTGCTCTGCAACTTTCTTCTTCAATGTTTCAAAGGAGTTATCTGCCTCTTTAGTCAAACTAAACCTTCACTTTTGTCCTCCCTTTATGGTGTCAATCATTGGAGCACAAATATGGCTAAATCTCCTTATAAATTTCCTATAGAATGTGGCTAAACCATGGAAGCTTCTAACATCATTCATTGTTCTAGGTGTAGGCCAAGACAATATAGCACTCACCTTTTCTTGATCCATTTTCAAGTCATCATATGAGATTACAAATCCCAAGTAAATGATCTCTTCCTGCATAAACAAATACTTTTCCAAATTGATCATTAATTTCTATTCACGCAATCTCCTTAGGATCAAGTCTACATGTTTTAGGTGCTCTTCTTTGGTTTGACTGAAAAATTAGAATATCATCTAGGTAGACTATGACAAACTTTCCCATGAAATCCCTCAAAACTTCATTCATTAACCTCATAAAGGTACTTGGTGCATTAGATAAGCCAAAGGGCATGACCTTCCACTCATACAACCCCTCATTTGTTTTAAATGCAGTCTTCCACTCATCTCCCAACCTAATCCTAATATGATGGTAGCCACTTTTCAAGTCATTTTTTGTAAAATATCTAGCACCCCCCAAGCAATCTAACAAGTCCTCAATCCTAGGAATCGCAAATCTATACCTGATAGTAATTTTGTTGATATCCCTTGAGTCTATGTAAATTCTCCAAGTGCCTTCCTTTTTTGATGCCAAGACTACAAGGACTGCACATGGGCTCAAACTTTTGCCAATCAGTTTGGACTCCAATAGTTCTTCAATTTGTTTTTCCATCTCAACATCCTGATCTGGGGTGAGCTTGTATGCTTCTTTGTTAGGCAGGGTGGATCCAGGTATAAGGTCTATGCAATGATTTATATCCCTCATAGGAGGTAGTGTCCTTAGCATGCCATCAAAGATGACACCTTTGTATGTGTTTAGTAACTGTTGCACTATAGGGTCAACCAACCTCAATCTGTCTCTTTTCTTGTCTTCAAATTCTCCACCTTTGTCACTTTAGGACTAGGAATAAGAGCATAACAAACAATGTCTTTATTTTCTATCTTCTTCATGAATTGCTTTCCTCCTACCACCACCACCTTGGCCTTCTTTGCTTTTGTTTCCTTCTCACTCTCCATCAAAGGTAACAACTCTATCACCTTACCATCTTTGGTGATTGAATATGTGCTCCTAGCACCATCATGTTGTCCCTTCAAATCAAATTTCCATGGTCTCCTAAATAGGAGATGGCAAGCATCCATCATTGCAATGTCAAACAAAAACCTATCCTTATAGGCTCCAATCTAGAATTCTACCCAAGCGTTCTCTTCCACAATAGCTTGCTAACCTTGGGTGAGCCATGACACCTTGTAGGGTCAAGGGTGAGGTAGTCTTCTCAATTTTAGCTTCTCCACCATTTCTAGAGACACAAAGTTTTCAGTTGATCCGGAATCTATTAGAACCTTGCATACCTTTCCACCTGCATTGCAAGTGGTCTTGAATAGAGACTTTCTCTATGGGGGTTCTTTGCCAGCCATCTTCATGGTAGTTACTACTCTTTTGATCATCAAAGCTTCACCTCTTTTAGGGTAACCATATCTATTAGGGGTATTGACACTCTGGTATGTATTTGCACTTGCCACACTTTGGCAATCAGATTCTTGGACCAAGTTACTTCTTCTTTGCCCCATGGAACTAGTAGGCTTGTCAGGACACCTATTGGCCATGTACCCTTCTTGATTGCAGTTATAGCATCTGATTGGACCTCTACCTTGAGATCTTCCGCTAAATGGTGGTCTTCTTCCTCTGAAGTTGCCCCTCTGATTATGACCTCCATTGTTATTGTGACTACTTTCTCCTTTAGTGCCTTCTTGATTTGTTTCACCTTGGTTTCCAAAACCATTTCCCTTACCTCTGAAAAGACTTCTTCCCCCTCTTTGTTGTCTTCCTCTTCCTTTCTTGTTCTGATCTTGTCTCCTTTTTATTTTCTCTTCCACCTTGATGGCATGTTGATGGCATTTACCAATTGTATCTGGGCTAAGGAGGTTTAGTTCTTCTTGGATGTTGTATCTTAATCCATTTAGGTATCGGGCAACTTTTTCACTCTCCTCCTCCTTTGACTTAGACTTCTTACATAGCCTTTGGAAATTCTCAGTGCAAGAGTTCACATCCATCTCCTTCTACTTGAGATTTTGCCTCCTCTTGTGAAGTTGAACTTCATAATCCTTGGGTACATAAGCCTCCTTTACTAAGGAAACCATCTTTTTCCAAGAAACAATCTTGGGTTTGTTCTCCTTTTCTCTCTCCTCCTGGAAAAAGTTCCACCAAGTTAGGGCGGCTCCCTTCAACTTGGATTTAGCAATCTTCACCTTCTAGTAGCCTAGAATGTCTTCACATTCAAAGAAATTGGATAGGGAGTCTATCCAATCCACCACTACATATGGTTCCATCTTCCAAGTGAAAGTTGGAAAATCAATCTTCTGCTTCATGGTTCTTCTCTTTGTGGACTTGAGGGCATTAAGGAAGTGCCTCTGGTAAGGAGGAATCGCCTCTTCCTCTAGCATAGGGATCTCATCTTCATCCCCTTCTTCACTGCTACCAGTGCCTCCATCTTCCTTCCCATCTACTCTACCCCTCAACCTCTCTATCTCCTTCTGCATGGCCTTGTAAGAATTGGCATGCTCTGTCACAATCTTTGCCAATTCCATGTTGGTGATTGGTCCCCTAGGGACTTCTTCCTCTCCATCTGCCATTTTCTCAAAATCACTATCTTTACCAAAGTTGTTACTAGCTCTCATACCACTTGATGCAGAGCCCTCCTTGCATCTTGTCAAACACTTCAGGATGTATGACACTGACCCTTCAAAACACCAATAGGATCCTACAAAGTAAGGCTCTACAATCTTAGTTCCAACTTCTCATTTCACTCCAAGATTCATACTACTCAAATTGGGTAACTTGCTCCATTATGCATCATGAAGCCTCCTAACGTTCCCAACCTTCACAACACCTATTTTAGATCATACAATACTCACATAGACCAGACCAAACACTGGTTTCAATGATTTAACCCAATTCCCTATGACACCTTCACAATTAGGCCTATTTTCTTGTAGTCGTTGGAGACGGGTAATGGGACCTTAAGTCTAAACTTTTCCAAACACCCCAAAAAAAAATCACTAATTCAGATACCCTTTATGGTCTTACACAATCCCTCAAGAGGAGAAGTTGAGATTTGACAAGGAAAGGTCTAAACCCGGTGATGACCAACTGTCCTAAATGGCTAATTAGGCCTCCATTTGTGAAGAAACTATATCAAAATGGACACACCTTACAACCAAAACCCCATGAGCATTTGGGGAACCATAAACCATTATATATTATAGGATTACACACCTGTAATCGCCGCCAATTGTCTTCTAGGGTAACCATTGCAGTCTAAGGGCTAGGTAACCACATAGAGATGTCTACCTATAGCATCCTAAAATTGCGACACTTGCAATTTCAACCGCATTTGGGTCTTCTGGATGGCGACGCAACACTGAACCTAAATGGAGACCCCGAAACTTGTTCATGACATCAAAAACTGCATTTTTTAGCACCCTGGCCTGATCCTCCTTGCACCCTGCTGTCCCTCGAGGTGGGACCATGGTGCCCAGCGCCCTAGTCCTTCAGGACTAGGGCGCCCAGTGCCCTGGTCCCCCAGGACCATGGCGCCCAGTGCCCTGGTCCTTGGCCCTATTTCTGGGCCCGGTCTCTTTTGGGTCTCGGGTCTTTATGTTTGCAAATTGGAAAATAATCTTCCCAGGTCGGCCCAAGGTCAGAAAAATCAGTCTTTTAACCCTAATTGACAAGTATATAAACTACATTTCCTCTCCCATTTTGAGGAGGAAGGACATATGTGTACAAGACGCGGAAACGATACTCAAACATTCAAGCATTCAAGCATTCAAGCATTTCCTTCAAGCAATTGATCATTCTAAGTCTCCATTCAAGGCTAAGTGTTACATTCAAGACAAGGATTCAACCATTGAAGAGGAGATCACACACAACATACAACATACAACAACAATTACGCCTTTGCATGTAAGAATACAAACATTCTTACAACAAGGTACTAGTACTTGTTTTACATTACAATCATTTATATTTACAACATTTCTCATTTCTTGGTGAATTCCAAAATCGGGGTTTGACCTAAGGGCAAACCCCTAATCCCTAACCCCCCAATCATCCTCTCTTTTCTGTGTGTAGGTTGCAGGTACGCGGCTGTAATTGAAGATCTGGAATCCTTGTGCAGAGACGAACAGATCCCCCTTCGTTTCGCGGATTTTTCGGAGGATCGTGTGCACGTCGGGCGCCATCATCCCGTCAACTTTAGCTCAAATTTGCCGAACAGCTCCGTCTCGACATTTTACTACTAATTCCAGGTCCACAGCTTCATCCCATATTCCTATCTCTATTTATAAGTGAATCTTTCTCACTCTACATGCATTCCTAGGTCAATCCTTCTCTCTACATTCTTTACAAAAGAGGGTAGCCTTGTTGTCTTAACCCTTGAAACTCATTTAGAGTCCAATCTTGCATTGTGTGGGATTGGATCTTGTGGGTTTCAACCCCTCTTTTGAATGTAAAGTCTCCCCTAAGTGAAAACCGTCAACCCTAGTGACCTCCTTCCCCTCTCCTCAGAGTGGTGGGGGGAACACTAAGGGTTCGCTCGCGATTTTCCGCTTTACATTTTGGTGAACCCAACGTGAACATCCTTTCTGATTATTCATGGTTAGATCTGAAAAATTTGCTTCCTTAATTATATTTCCATGTTTGATCTTTTGCAAATTTTAGAGGTTAATTGCTTAAAAACCCTAAATTTTCTTTTTAGTAATTGATTTTGTGAAATGTTTAATTGTTAATGCTTGTTTCAGATCTGCCCTTCTATTACAAATTGTCAATTCATATCTGTACTTTAATTCTGAAAATTAAGTGGTTAAGTGTCAAAACCCTAATTTTTAAAACCCTCTTGATTCAACCTTTGACTAATAATTTCACTAATCAAAACATTTCCAAATCGGCTGTAACTTTGGATTCCGCAATAAAATCATAATATCTTTCATCCCTAAAAATTTGGAAAAAAGTTGCGAGGACTGTGTGCACCCCGAGCGCCATCTTCCCCGACATTTTTTCTAAAATTTCGGGAGTTAGATCTTACTGTATTTTTCTGCTAAAATCCAGAATTTTGGCTGATTTTATCAATTCTAACACTTTCAAAATTAAAGCCAAAGTTGGTCTAGGGATTGCTTGGATTAAGGCTTCTAATCATTCAAAAATCGTTGAAATTGAAATTTTGTGTCAAAATTGTGTTCTTACTGTCCTAAATCTGAAAAGTGTGTCGACATTCATTCAAAATTTCAGTGCTTTATTCAAATTCTTGCAATTTGTGACTCTTGAAATTAAGTGTTTAATTACAACAACTCTGATTTCCGCTTTCAAAATTGAATTTTGCATGAAATTGAGTCAACTTTTAAAATTCAAAACTTGCATTGCTTTTGGTATTCCCTCTAAAATCATAAAATTCAAAATTTCAGTTTCCATCTCTTTTTCAAAATTCAAATTTTGCATTTTTCAACAATCTTGGTAGGGTTCAATTTTGAGATTGCAACTTTAATTTGGCCTATCTACAGATCGTAAAATCACTCAATTTTTTCAGATTAGCTTTAAAATCATCATAACTTTCATCTCTGAAAATTTCGAAAAAAGTTGTGAGGACCGTGTGCACTCCGTTCGCCACGGTCCCAGACATTTTTTCCGAAATTTCGGGAGATTGTCCTGATTGTATTTAACAGCTTAAATCTAGGAGATTGGCTGATTTTATTGAAATTTGCTACCCCTAAATTCAAAATTTTCTCTCTCTCCCTAGTGCATGAGTTTTACAACGATAAGCCCTACTTACACTATTCCCGTTAGATGAAGCCTTAGAATTAAGTCTTTCCAAGGTTTAATTACCGAGGAGATGGAACCTAATTTGAATGGCCTTTTTAACGAGGACACGGGTAATTCCTCTAATCCTCTTAATGATGAAGAAGCTCTCCATGAGGTTTCTGTAGAACAACTTTCGAAATTGGATAACCAATTTGATGATTTTCAGCAATGGATGTCTCAAGAGTATCCCGATAGTCAAGCTCTTTCATTAATTGAGGGTCTAAAACGTATGGTTCAAAGTGATAAGAATGGAATTGATATTTTGCGTGGTATTGCACACATTGTGGATTTGAATGTGATGCCTATGAAGAGTTGTGCTGAAACTTTAGGTTATACGCAACCTCCTACTCAAGTCAATCATTCTATTCCTTTGACAACTTCTATTGCTAGCATACCTACCTTTACATCAAACATAATGACTACTTCTATACAAGACATTCCCCCTATGATCACCAGTCACGGGGGCAATCCTTCCTCTTTAATTAACCCTCTTCCTTCATTCATTCCTTCAATAAGTGTTCCTATTACATCTCCACAAATGAACATGACGCAAGGGGGTAATTCATTTAACCATTCCATTCCTCCTTGTAGTGTTCCTCCTTTCCAATCATCTCCTATGACTAACTACCATAGTGTCATGCCACCTTACTCTCAATCAATACCTTCTTTCAATAACATAATACCTCCATCACAATCTAACACGTCTAATATGAATTCTTCGACTGAAGCAACCATTAACAATCTTGCACAAACTCTCTCTTCTTTACAGCAACAAATTGCCTCTATGAATCAATCTAAGTTTAGTGTGCCCACATTTGATGTTGCGAGCCCACTTTCTCTTGACATTGTTCAAGCCATCCCTCCTAAACATGTTGAAATCCCGCATTTGGAGCTTTATAATGGTAAAGGTGATCCTCTAACACATGTTAAGACTTTTCAAACAATATGTACCGATTTTTCTTATGACCAAAGGTTGCTTGCAAAACTGTTTACTAGGACATTAAGAGATAAATCCCTACAATGGTATTGCTCATTGCCTTCTTATTCTATTACTTCTTTCGAACAACTTGCAAATGCTTTCATTCAACAATTTCAAAACAATATAAGTCCTAAAGTACTTTGATTGATTTAATGCATTGTAAACAAGGTGTTAAAGAAAAAGTGTCTGATTTCATTGGTAGATATAAGCATTTGTATGCTCAAATTTCTTTTCTAGTGCCTAACAATGATATTCAAAGAATCTTTATTTCTAATTTACAAAAAGATATTCGAGAAAAACTTTTGTTTTCTGAGTTTACTTCTTTCCAACAGTTGTGTGCAACTCTTCACAATTATCAACTGACTGTGAGTCAAATGGAACAAGCAAATCCTATGGCTCCGAGTGATAAGGGTGATAGTAGTCAACAACCATTTGGGAAGTTTAAACCGAACAGAGAGTCCGTTAAATTCAATGAAAACATCATCAACAACAATGTGAATGCAGCATCAGGTGTGCCTCCTATTTCTAAGTTTTTCAACAAAGAAAGAAAGTTTACTCCTGTGAATGAATCATTGCATAGTATTATGAATAAGTTATTGGAACAAAATGTGCTTACTCTCCCTCCTATAAGGCAAATCGATCCTACAAAGATTAATTCACCCTATTTTGATAACAAATCTTTTTGTCAATTTCATCATCAACCTAGGCATGATACTGAAAAATGTTTTGCTTTAAAGGGTAAAATTCAAGATTTGATTGATAATAATACTATCTCTGTTTCAGGAGTGAATGATAAAGGCAACACATTTGTAGCTGCTCCTAACCAAAATCTTAAGATTTTTACTGATCCATTACCTTCTCATACCTCTAATGCGATTGAGGCTAATGATTCCTCTTTCTCATCTGATGGTCTTGTGTCTATGACTCCGAATGTGATTAACTTTGTAGAGCAGCAAGAAAACCCTAAAGAACCTTCCATCACATTTGATTCTAGTGAAACTATTAGGGCACCTGATGCTCCTTTATACATAGTTGCAAAAGTCAAGATTACACCTTGCCGTGGAGTGCTTATTGATCCTGCTTGCATGGTTAATGTTATTACTGAAGAATTTCTGTTTACTTTGCAATTGAATCAAGTGATATATGACAAAACAAATGTGATTGTGAAATTATTTGATGCATTTTCTTCTCCTGTAATTGGTTCTATTACATTACCTATTGAGGTCCATAACAAATCCCTTGATGTGAACTTTGCTATTATTCCTTCATCTGAACAATTACGTGTGAAGCTAGGCTATCCTTGGCTATCTTCCATGAAAGCTATTGCTTCTCCTATTCATAAATGTTTGAAATTTCCCCATAATGGTGAAGTTGTTACTGTCAATCATAGTCTCTTTAAACCAGCTGAAAGAACTTCTAGCATTCCTATTGATTATTTTTGGCCTAAACAATTCCAATCTCTTCCACCATGAAGTGATCATCTTTTCAAATCTTATCAAAAGTGGAAAACAAATATGATCCTATCTCTAAGTGAACCTAGAACACCCAAACTTGATATTCCTATCATTCTTGAGAAGGAAGTTCTTCCTTTGAAAGATAAAACTAATGTCTTTCCTCAAGAAGATTCCCAACCCATCCCTATGGATGTGACTATGTCTATGCCTAATAAACTTTCTAAAAGTAGACCTATACCTCCTCGTCATGATGGACTTGGTCTCCTTCCTAAACCAAATATTCCTCCTTTATACGGAGCAGTTCCTCCTCCTTCCTCTTATGGAGAGAAGAGATCTTCCTCTTCTCCTATTATTCAACCTAAGAGACCACAACCTAAACACCCAAGTGATAAGGATGAGAACATTCCTCCTCCTCAATCTTCTCCACTTCCTACTAAGACTAGATGAAATCGTTCTGCGCGTGAACGCCGATGAAAGCATCGTCTTAGAGCTCAGGCAACTGCTTCTCAAATTTTGCAATCTCCAAAAACACCTTCAACAAGCATTATTCCATTTTCTCCAAAATCTCCTAAACATAAGATGCATGATGGTCTTGATCTTGTGTGGGTTAAAGATCCTATTTTTATAAATCTTGATGATGATCTAGATGACAATGTTATTCATGATGAAAATGTTACTTCTCTTGCTTTTGATAGTGAATATGAATATGTTGATGTTGATAACCATTTATCTAACGAATTTTCTAAAGCACTTATCCTAGCTCCTAGACAAGAACAACGTGGCTTGGAACATGAACATAGCCCTTGTTTGGATCTTGTGATAGCTCCATCTGCTGTGTTGAATGTTCCTCCTCTAGCATGTTCCCTGCCTTCCCGAAATATTGATCAGCAAGATCGGGGGGTAGATGACGTGCTAGACTAGTTTCATTAGCATAGCAGATTCTCTCCTCCTCTCTTTTGTTACTTCTTCTATGTGTTATTCTCATTCTTCTATTTGTTGTCCTTAGTGTTGTCTACTTGAGGACGATGCAAAGCATTGAGATCTTTTTTGGTCTCTCTCATGTTGACTCAAAAAACACATGTGTTCCCTTCTTCTAGGTGGCCTTCCTTGATTGGGGAATGAAGAAAAATTATGCATACATACATATGATATATACATGAATTATCATACAGCATACTGACCCCGAGGAAAGCGAAGTCACCTTGTGCTTTGTGTTTTGTGTCTATTATCCTTGGGTTTATCTCACACTTGGGGGCTAAATCTTTGAGATAACGTGCTCCTTTCCCTTCTCATTTCTAGGGGGGCATACACCCCATCTATCCCTTCAGGATACTTGAAAATTTCTTGGCGAACTTAACTTTGCCTTGAAAATTTTTGGTATTTCTCTTGCATGACTCATAGTGAGGGAACTTTACTACTGACAGTCATGGTCTCCCTCATGATCTTCCCTTTTACTTTGTCAATCGAAGTCGTAAGATCCTTAGTCCACTGGGGGCTTTGTGTGTCTTGCCTCCTTGACATGGTGAAAGTTTTTCAATGTTGTTTCCTTGTACTTTACCCGAAGTATGAGCGTACGCTTATACTCCCGCTAAAGTGGGGGCTAAATGTAGCGTCCTAAAATTGTGACACTTGCAATTTCGACCGCATTTGGGTCTTCACGATGGCGATGCAACACTGAACCTGAATGGAGACCCCGAAACTTGTTCATGACATCAAAAACTGCATTTTTCAGCACCCTGGCCTGATCCTCCTTGCACCCTACTATCCCTGGAGGTGGGACCATGGCGCCCAGCACCCTGGTCCTTCAGGACTAGGGCGCCTAGTGCCCTGGTCCCCCAGGACCATGGCGCCCAGCGCCCTGGTCCTTGGCCCTATTTTTGGGCCCGGTCTCTTTTGGGTCTCGGGTCTTTATGTTTGCAAATTGGAAAATAATCTTCCCAGGTTGGCCCAAGGTCAGAAAAATCAGTCTTTTAACCCTAATTGACAAGTATATAAACTACATTTCCTCTCCCATTTTGAGGAGGAAGGACATATGTGTACAAGACACAGAAACGATACTCAAACATTCAAACATTCAAGCATTCAAGCATTCAAGCATTCAAGCATTTCCTTCAAGCAATTGATCATTCTAAGTCTCCATTCAAGGCTAAGTGTTGCATTCAAGACAAGGATTCAACCATTGAAGAGGAGATCACACACAACATACAACATACAACAACAATTACGCCTTCGCATGTAAGAATAAAAACATTCTTACAACAAGGTACTAGTACTTGTTTTACATTACAATCATTTATATTTACAGCATTTCTCATTTCTTGGTTAATTCCAAAACCGGGGTTTGACCTAAGGGAAAACCCCTAATCTCTAACCCCCCAATCATCCTCACTTTTCTATGTGTAGGTTGTAGGTACGCGGCTGTAATTGAAGATCTGGAATCCTTGTGCAGAGACGAACAGATCCCCCTTCGTTTCGCGGATTTTTTGGAGGACCGTGTGCACGTCGGGCACCATCGTCTCGTCAACTTTCACTCAAATTTGTAGGACAGTGTCATCTTGACATTTTACTACTAATTTCAGGTCCGCAGCTTCATCCCATATTCCTATCTCTATTTATAAGTGAATCTTTCTCACTCTACATGCATTCCTAGGTCAATCCTTCTTTCTACATTCTTTACAAAAGAGGGTAGCCTTGTTGTCTTAACCCTTGAAACTCATTTAGAATCCAATCTTGCATTGTGTGAGATTGGATCTTGTGGGTTTCAACCCCTCTTTTGAATGTAAAGTCTCCCCTAAGTGAAAACCGTCAACCCTAGTGACCTCCTTCCCCTCTCCTCGGAGTGGTGGGGGGAACACTTAGGGTTCGCTCGCGATTTTCCGCTTTACACTACCTAGGGACTAATTAAACACACATCTCCCTTGCTCCTCCTAAAAAATGCTTTTGGAATCATAGATTACATAGGTCATACTTTCATTCCATCCACTTCCATAAAACTTAGATGGACAGGTTGCAAGTTATGGCCATGGAAAGGCAAAACCCTAAGTAAACCCTGGTTTTCCGGGTACCTACAACAAAACTTGGATATCTAACGAAAAAAAAATGATCAAGACCTCAAATCAAGACCAAATCATTGGTAACTCACTAGACTAACAAAATCACAATATTGGGGATTGGTCCCAATCCATACAACTCCATACCCCAACCAAAAACTTCACATTTGCAGGAAAAACTCAAAATTTCTTATTGTTTGCAATCATAAAATCTTTCTTCATACAATATCTCCTTGGTAATTGTGTCCTCAAGGTGTTTATACCCCTCTACAACTACTCTCAACTGAAAACAAGAGGTTAGAGAAATTGGAGGAGTTAGACCAACAAGAATTCAAAAATTTGCACAAAACTTGCTCATGACAACTTTTGACAAAGTTGTCAAAAATGTCATTTCTTGCACCCGAATGACTTGGGTCAAGATTAACACCTCTAAACACCCTAGAAGCACATAAAAAAACTAAAACCACTAGGATAAATATATCATAAGCATAATTAGTCCCCTTTTGTTCAAAAGTCCTAATTGGCTTATCAAGATGCCAAAATAGGAGTTTGGCTCACAAGATGGGGTCCTTTTTTACAAACACAAAATGCATGATTGAAACACAAGGAAAACATCCTAAGACATGTTTAAGGTCTTATCCTTCCTCCTTTGAGCCTGAATGATCATATTGAAGGGGTGCCCCTGCACCAGATAGGTCTCATCCTCCACTTGAAAATTGGGCCCCATTGAGGGGGACCACAACACTGAGCCCTTTGTTCTAGGACCAGGGTGCCACCACTCTAGTCCTCCTCAATTAGGGACAAAAATTTAGGCTTGGAGAGGACACCCCTCTAGAGAATCATTTGGTAGGTGTATATGGCAATAAAATTGGAGTTAATACATTGAACAAACCCAAATAAGTGATGAGAGGAAGATGCGCTAAAGTAGGGGCACAAAGATGAGGTGTAAATTGGCCCTGCAACAATTTATGATGCTACAGGTCCAAGTAAGATAAATAAACTGAGTCAGCCAAAGGCCAACACAATTGACAATGGCGTGTAACAAAAAACCAAATCTTCACTTGCAAAACAAACCATCACTTGAATTCTAAATTGGAATATTGCACAAACCATATGAACATGTCCTCCAAATCACAACTCTTGAACTAATACTTCAGAGTAATGCAATGAATTATTTGAAATAGTCCTAATAGATAGCCTCACTATCAACAAACTACAACATCCAACTTTAACACTTGAACAACATAGGACCTGAAAGCATAGTAGTGCAACATCCACAAAACATAGACATTAAATCCATAACAACAAGACACCAACTTCATGTACTAGAGGAATATATACCATTCTCCCATTAAGACTTTAAATACTCTTCCCTATATATTGTGACTTCCAAAAATCTCACCTTCCAAAAACATCACATATTTACTCAATATCATCACCAAACATTAGAACAGCATTTGAAAATTCATTTCTAGACCATATACAATAGGTAACAAATAGGTAGATAATACTAAACACAACTCTATTAAGAACACAAATGAACAACTCCAACTTCCTCTTCACCTTTTTCATCAATGATAACAGCATATGAATTGCCAACATCCTTCTATGAAAATAAGTTTTATATCAATGACAACACATACCTATGTTTCCAACACTCTCTTCAAGTTGAATGCATGAAAATATAATAAACAAAATACACATATAAATTTATCCTATTAAAACAAACACGTGCAGACCTCAAAATTATAAGTAGATTGATATGTTGATGATTTATTTGATGTTATTTCTCATAAATCTAGTATCATGATAGTGTTGTGAACAAGATTGAGTGATGAAATGGACATCATTATGATATCATATGAAGAGAAAATTGAAATGAGTGAAGAGGCCTTGATTTATAGATTTTTCATGAGTAAAATAAATGGCCAAGATTCAATATAAAATGGAGGATTAGGATTGAATGGGAGTGTGGTCCAAGATTTGGAGGCTTAGCATTGCAACAAGTGTCACAAGGAGGATGCTACACAGTTGAGAGATTTGTGCCCCTATCTATTGTAGGATTCCAGTCCAGTAAGCCTAGATCTAGGGGGAGGATATAATGCCTCTCATGTTTGCATTCTTTCATTTAATTATTTTGATATGATATTGACTCTTTATATGTCATATCATTACTATGTGTACATCATTCTTTTGTATTGGCACCCATGAGATGCATCCTACTTACAACTATATTTTGTTGTTCATATGATGACACTACTAATGAGGATACTAGGTTATACTTGTGGCTTTAGTGATGATCATATATGCATGATGAGACTATGATGATGTGACATGATGTAATATGATGATGTCTAGATTATATTATGAGGATATTTGAGTTATACTCATTATGGTGTGGTTACTTAATGATGTCTATTGATGTAATGTTGATTTAGTAGGATATAATGGTGCTAACTATAATTGTATGTGACCTTGATTGGGTAATGGTTAATGATGCTTCAAGTTATAATATAATATTATATTTATATATGTGAACAAGTGTTTGTATACTTTTGTTGATGCAAGTACAGGGCATCAACTCCACCTGGCTCCATAGGTCTGAGTAGGCCCATATCCTCGACAGTAGTTACAAGAGATAGCACAATGGCCAAACATGTTACCCAACCTTAAGCAATCATTCTTAATTTGCACAATGTTCCCATTATTCATATGTTTATACCTCCAATTACCATTTTGGTAATTTCCAATTATCCTTATGCATCTTTATGAATGACCAATAAAGATTGTATGTGCATAGTCAATTAATTGTTAATTATAACTATTATAATATGTGTATTAGTGATACTCTATCCTTGTAGTGATAATTTAATATTTATTTTGTGAACTATGCCTTATATGTATTTAATTTAATAAGATTTAAATGATTGGTCATTTGGGGGTCTTGGGGAGTTTAACAGATCTTATAATTTTGATTTGATTTTATTGCCTTCATATTTTCACTCTGAAAAGTGAAATATAATTGAAAATTGGAGTTTATTTTAAAAACACTTAGTTTTATTTTCTCCTAAATTCTCCTCTCAAACCTTACATGGTAAATTCATATTATTGATATTGGAGGATCGAATACTTGAAATTTTGTGGGTAGGAGCTTGAAAGAATTTTGTTACAAATCTCTTCAGGCTATTCATATTTTGTGAGCTCTCTTGGAGTGTTTGGTCTTATTTTCCATTTTGAGGTTTCTCTAATTTTAAGGTAAATTTTGTTGATTTCTTTCTCGATTCTTGATTTAAATTCTTGCTTCTTGTTGCACGTAGTTTAAATTTTGATTTAGATTCTATTTCAAATTTTAATTTGGTCATTTAGTGGAGATTTGAAGTCACTGTATTTAAATTTTGAAAACCATGTTTTATAAAAGGAAGCTATGACCAAATTTTTGTGGATGCATGAAATGTTGTTTTAAATGCATTTTGGGATTTTTTTCAGCTATAGACCAATGGTTTTTTTTAAAAATTTGATTGGGAATATTTGAAAATTCATGCTTTTTGGATGTCCATGAATGGTGGATGGCCTCCATAACTAGTTTTTGGTGCCTTCCAGCTTTTTGAGAAAATGAAAATTTGATGTTGAAAATATGATATTATTATTTGGAGTCTTATATTTGTGTAATTTTCATTTATGGATTGATTTAGATCCATTCTCTTAGCTATGTGGCTAATTGAGCATGGTATGGATTTATAAGATAGTTGGCATTGAAAATGTGTTTTGATCGGCATTGAGATGTTTTGAATTTTATTTTTACATGAGCTTTAGATTAGGTACTAGAGTTTGTCTTGCGAGTGGCTCTGAATTATGTCCCCAACCCATGCTACACTTGGAAATCCAATTCAGGAGTTTGTTAATATGTTGCAAGATAATAATGAACTTGGGGTAAACATAAAGCAGATAATAGAGTTCCTCAAGCATGCCATGAGTTCTATAACAAGGTTATTGATGCTTTGATAGTGAATTCCCTCACATGTAGCATCGATACTTGTTTGAAGAGACATGCCCATTCATGGAGTGTTAGGACTTGCTTGAATGTCATTTGCATCCGTATGAGATAATTCTTGAATATTTATGGTGCATCATCTTGAGAACATACGATGACACTCCCTCCATTCAAATCTAGCATCTAATGCCTTGAGTAGTTGAGAAGATATCTTGATGGATACTTGGCTTGATACCATCACATCATAATATTGCATTGCATATTGATTGATAGTGTATACTATGTGTGGATCATGTATGGTGTGAGTGTAAACCTATTGTGTTATTGTTTGGCTTGTTTCAAGAGTCTATGTGCCTTGTGACTATCTCCATGAGAAAAATGGAGTGGACCTATTGGCACCAAATGATTGGGTGGCATTGCACACCATCATTGGGGACCGATAGACTTGTTCACGAGCACCTTGGAGAGCTTCTTCACCTTCCTCAACATTTGGCCTTCTTCATCCTTCTTTATTAAATATTATTGTATGAATAAAATTTCTTATAATAATTATAATTATTTTTCAATTATATATATTAAAAACACTCCAATTAGAGATTCATGTAATGACACATATTGATATGATTAGAGTAGACTTTAGTGGACCATTGTTGGAAACAACCACCCATAATAGCTATGCATACTTCTTAATTGATGGTATAATTATAATGATATCATAGGAACACTTCATTTTGTACTTTAAAAGGAACATAAATAAATTATTTATTGTTTTTGACATTGATTTGGGCATCCCATATCGTGATCAAGAACCTTGGATCAAGACCTTGTAGGATTGAGCCTTCTAGAGCCAATCCTGGCTTAACCAAAACCACTCAGCAAGTGTTCATGGAGTCCTATAGTGATTCTTAGTTATATTGTACTATTATGTGTCCAAACGTGTTGGTTTTGGTTGTTGTGGATTAAGTTATGGTGAAATTAGTCCTCCCAAAATTTGCCTTGTCTTTCGAGAGCTAACTTGTGACCCGATGTTAATCAACTTGACCCATTTTCTCAGCGTTTCGTCATTTTCTCCCAAATCTGAGATTGTCTTAAAATTTTAACTTAAATGAGGGGTTTAGGGTGTTCAAGGAATTGTACAACTCATTTGAGAAGGTCACTAATTCTAGAGGATTATCCATCTTAGGGACGTCAGTGCAATTTCACCATTCAAGAGGATATCAACATGGCTCCAAGATAGTTTTTCAAGTCAAGGAAACTTGCATGCTATTTTAGTTCCCTCAATCAATTCTAGTTTTGTCATAGGATGCTTTTGAAGTCTAACTGCAATGTTTGGGACACTTGTGTAGTCAATCTCTAGTGTCCTAAAATGCATAAGTGTTCTACATGTTTAACTCTATTTTAGTTGTATTCAGAAGGTAGAAATTTCTAGGAACCCTTTGAAGTGGTTTGAGTAGGTTTTTAGTGAGTTTGGATGGTTTGAGGGTGTCCATTTGCAATTAGGGTTTCATCAAAGCCCATATGTGACACCTAGGACTTAACAATTTGTTTGGTTTGATGAATCGAGCTTGGAAAGTTGGGGGATGGTCTTGAGGGATGATTAACACATATTAGAACTTTTCCTTGGGTTTGGGTAAGATTTCCCTTCATTTTTTTGAATATTTGAGAGCTTAGTATTTTGCATGTGTGTAATTGAGCATAAAAAAATTGACCTAATCTTAAGGTTTGACCATTTTTTGTGTATATGTGATGTATGTTCACACTTAATTACTTTAAAGGATATATAAATTTCCATGTATTCCTTGTATAGTTTTTCATACCCTTTAGGGTTCCCTAGCGAGAAATTACATCTAGTATCAAAACCCATGTTAAAACACTAGGAGCTTTGGTGAATATGCGTTCATTATATTTGGTGTGAGTGGAGTGTGATTATTATACTATATTCTTTTATGCTTATCATTGTATTCTCATTTACTTAATATTGATTATAAATATGTATGTGATTTTTCTGATGTATTCATTTTTGTGTTGTGAAGAATGCCTTCTCACCGTAGTACATGATTGAATCCTTGTTAGGAGAATTATTAGGAGGAGCATCAGGATGAGTAGTGTGTAGAGAATCAATTTGGTGGTCAAGATGGTGGGCTTGGAAGTCCTCAAGAGCTTAATTTGTTGTAAGATATCATAGCTCATTTGAGGCCTCAATAGGAAGTATCTCATTAAGAGGAGTCTCATCCATCTCTACAGCATGGGAGAGAGTGTTATCGTGGCCCTAGCCTTTCCAGAGTTGTTCTTAATAGAGATCACATAGAGGTAGATTATGACATCATTCTTGTAGGTCATATGTGAGATCTCTTTAGTTCACACCCACCTACTTTTGAGGGTACTACTAGTGGTATTGAGGCAAAGACTTTATTGGTAGACCCTGATCAATGCTTTCCTATTCACCCATACAATAATAATTACTAGGGATTGTTATGCCATTATGAATCTTAAAGATTTAACATCTACATGGTGACATATGGAGGAGTAGAAGATCCATTTAGACATTGTCTTGGTCTCATGGGAGATCTTCTTAGAGAGATTCCACGCATTTTTTCTTTAAGATAATTATAATCAAAGGCATGCCAATGAGTTCCATGAGTTATGTTAGATGGCTATGACCTAGATCAATATGAGCATTGATTCTTCAAGCTCAATTATTATGTTAGGATTTTTTATGATGATACTATGTTAGGGTAGCATTGTTTTGGGGTCCTTAATGCCTGTATTAGTGGTGGTTTTAAATTATTTGAGCTCAAGACTCTAGAGGTTATCATAGAGAAGGAAAGATTGATTAAGGAGAAGTTGGCTAGAGGGTTGGGAGGTCAAAGAGGAGTATAAATTGGGATGCACCTTCACTAGGTTTAGGTGTATGAGGCACTCAGTCTCAACCCACACAATCATCAAGGGAACACTCCACATGTGCTAGAGTAGATTAGTAGAAATAGAAAGGGCAAAGGTCCTCTCAGGTTCACTGTAGTAGACAACATTTTGGAGGAGCTCATCATCAAAATTATCATAAGAGGATTCAGACTTTAGGGCCTCATTGTAGTCAGCCATCTTAGAGTTCACTATGGAGTTCTAGTAGGGGTAGTTATCATCAGTCCAGTGCACCTTCTCTAGGTCATGGGTATGGTGGAGGGGGATGTTATATTTGTGATTGAAATGGTCACATAGTAGTTCAATATCCTCAAAGATCAGTTTCAATACCTAGTCAGAGGTAGGCCACTTTTGAGCCTCCTATTAGGGATGCACAAATATCTCTCAGGTTATTTGTGGTAGTTGATAACCACCAAGCTAAGTATTAGGGAACAATAATATAAAATTCAAGTCCTTAAGAGTTGAAGGTTTAGGTTGAGGTCTTTTAGGTTGAACAAGAGGAGAAGCAGGCCTCTTCTCTTGATAAGAGGAAGGAGGTAGAACTGTGCCATATAAAGGAGAAATATTAGGTGTAGGAAGAAGACTAGGTCCATCGTGAGGAGGAGGTACATGTCTAACCTTAGGAAGTATATTGTTGTTCTTCTTAGGAGAAGGTATAGTCACATCCATAGGATTAGGCTAATGATCTTCCTTAGGAGAGAGATTAGTTCTATCCATGAGGGGAAGAACCTCATCTTGAAGAATAATAGGAATATCAAGTGTTGGGGATCTAGGTTGACTTAAGGATAAGATCATATCTTTCTTCCATTTTTTATAAGATTGGAAAAGAGCATCACTCCTTGATGGAAGAGATTGAAATTGTTTAGGCCAAAAGAAATCAATGGGAACATCGGGGCCTCTTTTGGATGGATGAAATAAGCTATGGTTCACAGATGTGATTTCTCCATTATGAAGTAATTTTAAACACGTGTGGATTGGAGAAGCAATTGCCTTCATGGAAGATAGCCAAGGATAGCCCAACTTCACACGGAATTGCTCAGAAGAGGGCATGATAACAAAGTCAACATCCATGGATTTAGTATGAACTTCAATAGGAAGGGTGATAGAGCCAATGGTAGGACAAGAAAAGCCATCAAATAACTTCACAACCAAATTAGAGGGATAATATATTGGTTTATGCAATCATAAAGTGAAAAGATATTCCTCAATGATGACATTAACCATGCAAGAGGGATCAATAAGGGCACCACGACAAGGTATACCCTTAACCTTCATAACTATGTATAAAGGTCCAGTGGGTGCTCTAATGGTCTCACTAGGGTCAAATGTAATACAAGGATCCTTAGGCATATCTTGTTTTTCTACCACATTGACCAAGTTCAGAGCCATAGAGGTGAATTCCTCAGAAGAGAAAGAATTAGGCACAATCTCAATAACATTAGAGGTATGAGAAGGCAAGGGATCAGTGAAAATCTTAAGATTTTGATTAGGAGGAGCTATTGATTTATTCCCTTTATCATTCACACGTGCCACAGATATAGTATTATTATCAATCAAATCTTGAATCTTATTTTTCAATGCGAAATATTTCTCAGTATCATGACCAGGCTGACAATGAAATTGACAAAAGAAATTGTTATCAAAATAAGGGGATGCAAGTTTAGAAGGATCAACTGGTTTTATAGGAGGAAGTTTGATAACATTTCTTTGCAACTACTGAGACATAATACTATGTAAATATTCATTCAAAGAAGTAAACTATCTTTCTCTTTGGAAAAATTTAGAAATAGAAGGCACACCTATTGTAGCATTCACATTGTTGTTGATTGTATCATTGAACTTGATGAAGCTTTTTGCTGGTTTGAACTTCGCAAATGGTTGTTGAAAACTCTCCCCCTTATCACTCAAAGCCAAAGGAGTGGATTTCTCCATTTGACTCATAGCCAGTTGATAATTGTGGAGTGTTGTGTACAACTACGAAAATGAAGTAAACTCAGACAAAATAAGCTTTTCCCTGATATCTTTTTGTAAATTAGAAATGAAAATTCTCTAAATATCATTATCAGGTACATGAAAAGAAATTTGAGCATACAAATGCTTCTATCTACCAATGAAATTAGTGACTTTTTCTTTAACACCTTGTTTACAATGCATTAAATTAGTCAAAGTGATTTTAGGACCAATGTTGTTTTGAAATTGTTGAATGAAAGAATTTGCCAGTTGTTGAAAATAAGTGATAGAATAAGAAGGCAAAGAGAAATACCATTGTAAAGCCTTATCTCTTAGTGTTCTTGTAAACAATTTTGCAAGCAATATTTGATAATAAGCAAAATCAGTAAAGTTTGAAATGTTTTGACATGCGTAAGAGGATTATCTTTTCCATTATAGAGTTCTAATTGAGGGATATCAACATGTTTAAGTAGCATGACTTTAACAATATCAAGAGAAAGTGGGCTCGCAACATCAAAGGTGGGCACACTAAACTTTGATTGACTCATAGAAGCAATTTGTTGTTGTAAGGAAGACATGGTTTGAGCAAGATTGTTAATTTTCGCTCTGATAGAAGAATTGATGTTAGACATTGTTGATTGAGAAGGTGGTGTAATGTTATTGAAAGAAGGCATGGACTGAGAATAAGGTGGTGGGACATTATGATAAGTAGGCATAGGAGATGACTGGGTAGGAACATGGACACTTAAAGGAGGAACAAAGTTGTTGAAGGAATTGTCCCCTTGTGTCACATTGATTGGTTGAGGGATAATAGGAATACTTATGGAAGATATAGGTAAAGATGGAGGATTAAATGAAGAAGAGGGATTGCTCCCATGACCAATGGTTGTAGGAATGACATTTTGAGTTGATGTAGCCATGATGTTCGAGGTAAAAGTAGGAATACTAGTCATAAGAGTAGTCAAAGGAATTGAAGGGTTGACTTGTGTTGAAGCTTGTGAATAACCTAGGGTTTCAGAACAACTCTTGATAGGAATGACATTAGAATCAACAATATGTGCAATGCCACACAATATATCAATTCCATTCTTATCACTTTGAATCATGCACTTAAGGCATTCAATTAATGGAAGAGCTTCACTATTAGGGTATCCCTGGGACATCCATTATTGAAAATTATCAAATTGATTGTCCAATGTGGAAATTTGATCTATAGAGACCCTAGTTAAAGATTCTTCTTCATCATGGGATTCATCAATGGGGTGAATAGGCACATGATTAGGATGGGAAGAATTAGCATGATCCTCATTAAAGAAGTCACCCAAATTAGGCTCCATTTCCTGAGTAATTAAACCTTTGGAGGACTTAATTCTAATGCGTCATCTAATGGGGATAGTGTAGGTAGGACTAATAGTGGTGAAACTCATGAACTAGAGGGAAATTTTGAATTTTGAATTTTGGAACAAAGCTTACAAAATAGATTAGTGCAAAATTTAAGAAAATACAGATTAAACAATTTGAACTTTGTTGGAAGAAGAGGATGACACAATTTCCAAAAATGGAAAGAAATTGGAATTTTAAAATTAGGGCCAAGGGAATACCAATATTCTAGATTTAGGCTATTAAATATAGTCATAATAGTCTCCGGAAATTTCAGGAAAAAAGTCGAGGACCGTGGACGAAACACACATGGTCCGACAAAATTTTTTCAAAATTTTTAGGGATGAATATTACGATGATTTCAAAGCTAACCCCAAAAAATTGGTGAATTTTATGATTTCTAGATGGGCGAAATTATGGTTCAAATGTAAAAATAGGACCCTATTAGGGTTTTGAAGAAAAAGAGGAATTGAATTGCAAATTTGAAAAAGGTCAAACCTAATGGATAGGGACATCTTGGAAAATTCTTAGAAAGTTGAATTTGAATGAAATTGAGTGAAATTTGCACAAAATCCAATTAAATTTGAAAATTAGGGTTTTATGACCTAACCACTTAATTTTAAAATTTGAATTTTGGGAAAAAGGGGGGGTATTGAAAATTTGAATTGTAGGAATAAAAACAAGACTAAAAATAATTAAAAATCTAAAAATTAAAAGAAAATTGAATTTTTACACAAGTTCAAGATGATTTTTGAAAATTAGGGTTTTAACAAGTAGCCACTTAATTTTGTAAATTTGATTTGTAAATTGAACAAGACAATGAGGAAATTGAATTTCACAAACAAAACAATTTTCACATCTATGATAACCACAAATAATTTTTACAAATCACAAGTTCAATTTTAATTTTAAAAACTAGGGTTTTTAATGATTTAACCACTAATTTTGTAGAAAATTTAAACTTGCAAATAAAAAATATGCAATTTTGTTCAAAGGAAAGCATGCAAGATGTCGGGTTCACCAAAATGTAATGTCACCAAAATTTATTGGTGGGTGAAAAATGTGTAAATGAGAGATCAAGAGGAAAACTACCCTTTCCCTCCAAGGAGATATGAGAGTTTCACTACGGATTTCCCTTCAAACACTTTTCACCTAATTACATTGGAAGAGGAGAGGAAAATTCATCATATTCAACCTCCCAATAAGAAGATATAATTTTGAATGAAATGGGAATGATAAGTTGATCCCCTCTTCCTATTTGAAATAGAAAGGATTTGATTGAATTATGTAGTGACAAAGAACTGATTATAACTTGAGATCAGAGTATGGGATGAAGTTGTGCACCTAGATCTGGTAGTAATATGTCGAGACAAAGCTGCCCTGTGAATTTGAGGAAAATTTGTCTAGACCGTGGTGGGATTGTACACGGTCCTCCAAAAAATCCATGAAAAGAAAAGGGTTTTTCCACCTCTGGAAATGGAGCCCAAATCTGAAAGTACAGCTGCGCACCTACAACCTACACACATAAAAGAGAGGAAAATGGGTTGGGATTGGGGGTTTACCTTCAAGTCAAACCCCAGTTTTGGAATTAACCAAGTAATGAAAGAAAGTACTTGCAACTGAATGTAAATGAAAGACTAAATTGTAAATCACCTCAAGGGAGGTTGTAGATAGAATGCTAATAGAAATGCTTATGTGGAATTGAATTTTGGAATCAATCTCCTCTTCAATGGTTGAATCCTTGACTTGAATGCAACACCTAGCCTTGAAGGGAGACTTGAGAATACTCAATGCTTGAAAAAAAATGCTTGAATGTGTGATCTCATGTATTTGTCTTATCGCTTAACCCCACTTATGAAAATGAGAGAGAAAATGCAACTTAAATACTTGTCAATTAGGGTTTAATTGACTGATTTTTGTCACAGGCCGACATCGGGGAAGTTTCCCACCCAATGCATAACCTACAATGCAAGCCTAAGAAGAGTCCTGCCCCAAAATAGGGCAAGGACAGGGGCACCACACCCCTATCCTAGGAGGAAAAGGGGGCCATGCCCCTTTCCTAGGGTGGATAGGGGCACCATGCCCCTATCTTGCCCCTTTCTCCGAGGCAGAGTACAGACAAGGTGGTGCAGAGCCCAAGGAAGAAGCGAATTCCAAGGGTGGGTAGTCTCTGGTCTCTGATCAGGTTAGGGGATTCAATCTTGCATGTGTGAGGACCCTAATGTGGTCGAAAATTGCTAGGGTCGCAATTTTATGACACTACAGTTTCAAACATTGGCAACATAACACATAAGCTACGAATGAATAATTTCATCTAACCAAAATATCTCATAATCAAATAATCTCAATTCCATGAATTCCATGTTTAAAACATCAATATATAAATCCCAATCAATCTAACAACATCATATTGATGTACTGGTAAAATTGTAAGTATTCCTTAAAAATATGGGCACTTAGATAATAGAGCACATTAAAATTGCATGAATGTACAAATAGAATATGGAATTAGGCTATTAGGGTCACAATAGAGATGGCATCACATCTGCCCATTCCAATATACAAAATGACTAGTGTGTCTTCTAACTCCAAGTACCAATTTATAGGAGAAGAACAAACTAGAAACCATCACATAGTTTTACAAAACCATTAGAAATCCCAAAAGAGGCATGACACCCAAATAGTGAAGGAACAAATCCTAAAATCCCTTTTCTCTTAGTCTTCTCGGATACTTTTAGCATATTCCTTTGTTAGTCCACCCGTAAGTTTTTCTTTTTAAAAAATATTTCAATTCGCGGGTTGTCTTTTTGTGCCTTTTGTTTCCGTCGGGTCATTTGTTCTCCTCGTACTTGAACCATTGAACTCTTTTTCAAAGGTTCAAAGGTTCAAGGTTCAAAGCGTAGTTTAAAAAGAAAGTTGTTTCAGTCTTTGTCCCCAAAATTTCAAGCATGTTTCCTTTGTTTTCAGTCATTGAAGTTTTGAACCCTTTGAACCTAATTTCAAGTGTTTCAAAGGTTCAAGGTTCAAAAATGCCTTTTTAGTGGGTCGCGGCAACGTATTGTTATATGACGAGCGTGAGTCTTTTTATGTTGAGTTGATGTATGGTTTTGAACCTTGAACCTAATTTCAAGCGGTTCAAGAGATTCAAGGTACACTTTAATTATTCCTTTTCTCTATTGCTTGTTCTTGGTGTTATTTATATGCTGAACATTACCATTTATTTCTTAAAGTGAACTTGAACCATTGAACCTTGTGTTCAAGTGGTTCAAGGTTCATAAGTTCTTTTCAAAATAATCCGAAAAGATTTTTGGAGGAAATAAAAGCGGCGCGACAAGAAGGAATATTCTCTTATTCGGCTTTTTGAAATTCTAAATGTGGAAAGTAATCATGAAAACATCAAATTACCTGTGCAGAAATGATGTATAATTAAGAAGGTGTCAAGTTTGTCATTTCGCCATTACTTCGCACGCTTGAGTAAATCATGATGAAGCGTGTGCAACCCTATTGATATTTGCTCATCTGATTAAAGAAAAATGTATGAGTTTATTTCCATATTTAGGAAGGTCATAGTTGCCATACTTCAATTAATTGGAGGTGTCGAAGGTAAATCTAGCTATGTTCTCCGAAAGAATTTCTAGTTTTCATAGTGTTATCGGGTAAGTTCAGTTGTCTTCTCCTATGTTGCGTTTCTTTGTGTACTGAAGTTTTTATTAGTATAGAAAAGGGGAAAATTCTGAAAATTATTGGGGTAGCATATTGTATTGTTGTTAGAATTTCTTGGTTAAAGGAATAGATAGTTAAAATGAGGCCAGTGCTGCCAAGGCTTGACCGAACCTTGTGTTTAGTGAGTATCTTTCCGGAAATGGAAGACACCTCCTTAGTTCATGTAGATTTAGGGAATTTTCGTGAAAGGACTAAAAATCCTCAGGCTGGCTCACTAATGGAGAAGATAGTTAAGAGTGGTCTTGTGGAAGCTGCTGCATTCTCGCTAGCCGCGCTATGTCTATATTTAGTGTTGGCTTGCATGAACAGATATGACTCTGAGAATAGGTGTATCAGAAACAATGACAGCGAGGTGCTAGTCAGTATTAATAGGGAAACAATGATGGTGACAATGGGTATTCCGCATAGAGAGGAGTATGAGGATTGGACCATTGGAAATTCATACACCTATTTCTCTAAGAAGAAGAGCAAGTACATAAGTGTAATTGCAAGAAATTGGCTCTTGAGGGTTAAGAAAGGAGGATCACGACTACCCAAACCCTTAACAAGAGAAAACCTCATCAATGAGGTGTGGGACATTGTTGTGCTTTTAAACAGAGTAAAGGGGAATTCACATTCCTTCTACTGGGAAGATTGGATGTACGTTTTCATCCAAGTGGTTCTTTCTGGTGATAGATTTTTGGATTGGTCTCAGGTAATTGTGGAGTGGCTTCACGAAGGGCTAAGCAACTTTGTGGGTATGACTAGGTTTTACATGTCTTCTTACCTGTTTTATATTTTAGCATGAATAAAAGATTGGCCTGGGTTACCCAATGAACCTTGGATTGATTGAATGAGGGTTTACGATTTTTACCTATTGTTGCAACAACAGAGATATGTTGAACAAATTGACAAATGGAATGGAGTCTTTGCAAGAAGACTGGCCTTTGAACTTCAAGGTGATGCCAACAAGATAATGTCGATAGAGGCTATGGAGTTTGTGAGTATTTATGGGAGCTTCTTTATCCAATTTCCACGGTTTACTTACATACGGGTAGGTGGTTTTGAAGGCCAACCATTCAAATTGCCCAAGTACGCTTTTGATAGCTTTGTACTTATGGCTCATATAGATAAAAGACTAGGAGCAAAGGGTGAATCCGGGGTGGTTTTTCCCATTGAGCTTAGGTATTATAGTTGAAAATCGGTATCAGATGCTCTGAATCTGGAACTGGAGTTCAAAAGGATGAACTTACAGCCATATGTGGCTAGGCAAAGATTTGACAACAAAGGTTATGCAAGGGAGAACCTTAACATAGATAGCCATTTCTGCCATGAACCTCAGATAGAGGATTATTGGGAAAACTACAAGGATGAGCATGAAGTGAGAAAGAGGTTGTGGTCGAGATTCACTTTGCGGCAGATAGCTGTCTTGAGGCTCCCAATTAATACATCAGATGTACTAGAAGATATAGAGGAAGATGCCCTGGACCATTAGTTTGATACTGAGATTAAAGGGAAACCAATTCCAGAAATTGACTGGAACAAAAAAGAAGATGATATCATTCAAACAAGGACCTTCAATGTTGTCAAGAAAACAAAGAGATGGTTGAGGAAACTAAAATTCAAGGAGGGTCCTTCCATGTCCCCACACGAATCAAGAAGTGATTCACACATCCTGTTTCAATCTCTTGTTTTTGCCACTAATAAAATTGTTGATATTGCAAGTGTCTCAAAGCCCACTGTAGAGAAAATACCGCCATGAAGGTCAGCAAGGTCGCCATCCGGTCTTACAGCTGCCCAAGTAACCCAGTCAAGAAGCAAGAAGAAAAGTAGAGAGCTTGTTTTGCAATAGGTCATGGTGGACTTAGACCCCAATGAAGAGCTTGAACAAATAATGGACCCACAGGATCAAAGCGAGCCTAGGATACAAGAAGTGGATACAAATGAAGGAGTAGAAACTCAACAGGATCCCATGAATACCCTGGTAATTGTTACCTCCCCAGATGCACAAATCACCCTGCCACCTAAAGGACCTACCAATGCACCAAGATGGTTGGAAGCCGCCATTGGAAAGAAGAGGAGTGTGGTGTCAGTCACCATTCCATTGGAGGACATGGTTAGTAAATGCTTAGGAAAAGCATTAAAGCCCAAAAAGCTCAAAACACAAGCAATGGTTGATGTGGAC
This sequence comes from Cryptomeria japonica, assembly GCF_030272615.1. NCBI lineage: Eukaryota > Viridiplantae > Streptophyta > Pinopsida > Cupressales > Cupressaceae > Cryptomeria > Cryptomeria japonica. Next base: position 137,945,094 of record NC_081408.1, on the reverse strand, counting down.
AACACAACATGACACTGGACAGCTGAAGTGGCCAAGCCCATTCCTGGGAGAAATGCAAATAAGGCCATAGAGGAAGATTTTACTGTGGAGAAAATAGATTTGGGCGTTGCATCAAGGGTCGTGGATGTAAAACATTTGGAATCTTCTACAAAGAGGATAATCTCCAGGACTTGGAAAGATTAAAAAGACAAGAGAGAAATGAAGCAAATGGTCGCACAGATGGTAGAATACATCAATGCTATTCATAATCCAAATCCTCAACCATTATCGCAAATACCAATGTCATTTGACCTTAAGTCTCTAGCAAACTAGAAGATACTTGATCAAGTTCAAAGGAACAGGGTAGTGACTAAGATGTTCAACAAATGGTTGGATCTAATAATCCAACAAGGATCAGAATATATTACTAATCTGATCAAGGTTTATAAGGATGTAGAAACTGTGAGTAAGGAACTTGAGCTGGAGATAGTTGCCTGGGAAAAGGAAAGGATTAAGTGGGTAGCAGTTCTCGCACAAATGAATGATGTTCGGAAGTATGGACTGTTGAAGTTACTAGCTGAGAAACCGGTGGAGAACCTAGATGATAATGTACTATACTTGTCAAAGAAAAACATGTAATGGCACAACTCAATCATTGGGCAGAGCCATGAAGAGTCCACTAAGCTACTCAAAGGACTGACTGATTTGATTGACACTATACAGAAGGACCTTAAATGTATTGATACCCAACTCATGAAGGAGGGAGCTAAGGTGATTGAAGAGGTTGTAGACATGATTAAAGTCTTTCAAGATAGAGTTCATTCCATTCAGACCACAAAATCTTTGACTACCGATGACTTTTTGAAGGTAGCAAGGATTGAATCAATGCTCATTATCTTTTCGAATCACCTAGAGGTTCGTAAAGAGAAGGTCACGTAGTTGAATATGGATAAGGAAGTGTGGAAATAGAGGATCATACACATTGGCCTGCCCTATTTCCAAGTTATCCTGAACTTTTCGACTGCACGCCTAGAATGGCAAGGATCTGCGACAAAATAGGACAAGCTTGTAACTTGCTCAGTTGCGGTAGATTCTTAGTGGTGCTACATTGAAATGTCGGCCTTTCAGTGGCTATTAGTTTAGTTTTATTTTGTGTCATTTGAATAGTTTCTTTCATTGAAGTGAAAGTAAATGTAATTTGTTAATTATGTAAAACTATGGCCTGGTGGCTATTTAAGCTAAAAAGCTTGCTTTTGAAAGGGTTCTGAAACTATGATTTTGGAAATAATAGAAGAGTTTTTGATACGAATTGTGGGAGATGAAATAATGACAAATTATTATTGGAATGTTGTGATATCTTTGAATCTATGTGTTCTGAGATTCGTAATTCTTCTTAGGTTGTTATGTGGGCATAATTTAATCTAATAGTTAGTCATCTCTGCATATATTTTCATTTCATATTTGTTCTATATTGTTGGATGATTCACATGGTGCTAGTCAACTTGATCCCCCTTGAGCTGTGAGGCACGAGAGAGTCTCAATTAAGGTGCTAGTTTCTCTTGCTGAGTTCCCATTTTACTTTTGTATGTATGCAGTAAATATATGTTAATCAGAGTCTGTGAACTCTTCTTTGAGCAATTTCTCAGAAAAATTTAGGCGTTTATTTGTGATGATGGATAAATGTTGAAGCCTTTTCAATAATTTTTGGTTAAAAGTGTTACAAAAATCTATTGTATAGTTAATTCATTGTAAATCACATGAGGAGCTGTCCTCTAATGTAGAGGTTGAATTATCATTAATTCTTCCAACTGTTGGTATATTTGTTTCTTTCTAAAGGGTAAAACGGAGTCATATTTTTCTCTGAGAAGATAATAATTAAAGTTTCAAGAAGGAGACAAATCTCTTAACCAATAGATTTTTTGTGACTCTGCTGGGGAGTCGAATCATAAGATTGGTTGCCTAGTTGCAAGTCTAGAGTCAAGGAGATATACTAGGTCCCAAAGAAGGGAAGGGGTTTTTGATTTTGTCTTTCAGGAGTTACAGAACCTAGATTTTTAACCCACCTTCTCACCTTAGAGAAGGGAAAGAAGTAGGCCTCCTTCCTCATCGCTATCACCACCTGTGTCCTTAGTTTATCAAGCTCTGACCTTGCACAGTGTTACTCTACCTAATATAATAAACCCCACTCCCCTCAAATATCATATTCCCAATGGCAGCGAATAATCCTTGGGGGGCAGTTGTAGGCCCATTGAACCTAGGTCTGAATCTTAATCCCTTACCAAAAGATGCTCGGGATCACTTGCCAAAATTTAGTGGTGACGGAAAGATTACTATTGATGAACACTTGAATGCCTTTAATGTAGCCTGTGGAATAATAGTGGTTAAACATGAGGATGTTGCAGTGAGATTGTTCGTCCAGACACTAACCGGGGTAGCAGCAGATTGGTTTTATCACTTACCAAATAGTGTGATAACAACCTGGCAGATCTAAAAACGTGATTTGAAGCAAGGTTTAAAGTAGCAGAGGATGAACATTCCCTCTTAGCTCAATTATCCCAGTTAAAGAAGGAAATTCCTGAATCTATGAGGGATTTTGTAGCAAAGTTTGATAAGATCTTGCACAAGATTCCAGCTAATCAAAAGCCCTCAGATGACAATCTTAAGTGTTTTTTTATTAATTCTATGCCATCTGAAATAGGTTTCTTGATCCATAGGCAAAGAGTTGTAGATCTAAACACTGCCAAAACCCTTGCAGTTGAATTGGAGGATGATCTAATCACAGTAGGAAAATGGAAAAGGGAAGTACAGACACCTAATGCTCAGCCTTCAACTTCTTCTTCTTCTTCTGATCCTGTTATCTAGAGGTTAATGAATGACGTGATCACCCTTAAAAGACAGTTTCCCAAAGCTAGTACCTCATACCCACCTCGTTACCAAGATATACCTAGAAGGAATGTGAACCAGTCTTTGGGCTATGGGAATAAGACCATGCAGTTACCCCTTGCTCAGCAAAGATTAGCAATTGAAGCACCTCCTACTAAAGAGAATATGTGTATATTTCACCTTACTGATGAACATGATGGCAGTTCCTACCCTGAGATGGTACGGTATGCACAATTGATAAATTTTAAAGATACCTCAAATGAGTGGGGTGAAGAGGGATCTCCAAAGCAACCTGACGACTCTGAAATCCATTTTTTGTGAGTATGAGTCTGATTCGGAAAGAGGCGGTGATATTTTGGTTACTTTGGAGAATCCTTCATGTGCGGTGCTCATGAGAAACCAACAAAATATGAAATCCCAGATATCTTCTTCTTCATCTACGATGGCCTTCAAAGGTAAAGGAATTGATTCAAAGTTGCATAATAATGATCAAAAATTGCACGAGCCTTTATTTTTAAAGCTTGTTGAAAAAGAAAGTTCTTTTGATATAATAGAATTTTGCAAGTCTTCTCAAATTCAAATCACGCCTGCTAAGTACCTAGAACTAAATCCTAAAGAATTAGATAGACTGGTACAATTCCTGAAAGGAAATAATACACAACAAATTAATGGTATGCAACGGTTAGTAAATGCCTTATTTCCCTCACATGGAAATGATTTGGTTCATCCCTTGGTTTGTGAAAAGATGCTTGAAATAACTGCTCTTCAAATAGTTGATTTTGTCCCCCTTCTTGAGTCGAAACCAGAGCCCTTTTATATATCATTATTCATTAATGGTCATAGGTTGAATAATTGTATTATAGACTCAAGTGCATCTGATAACATAATGCCCTCCACTGTAGCCAAAGCATTGGGGTTATCCCTAACTAAAACCTTTGGCAGATGCTATTCCATGGTCTCAAAACAAATTCCTCTACTAGGCCAAATTAAGGATGCTCAAGTAGTTCTCGCCTCCCACCCAAATAAAAGGATCAAGTTGACAATTCTAATAGCTGATATCCTAGCTAGTTACAACATGCTTTTAAGTCGTACTTTCAGTAGAGACTTAGGTGGTGAAATCAAAATGGATTGGTCCCAAGCCACAATCCCTGTTGGAAAACAGTGAGTCATCATGCAACCTGAACCAAAGTCCAAATTCATTTTTTCCCATCTGATGACCCTAGGGCCCAGATTTTGTATCATGATTGTCAATTTGGGAATTACATGATTCTGTCTGATAGTGAAGTGGAGGGGGATTTATCTCAAAATGAGGAAAAAGAAAGCTTGTGGTTAATGGAGTTCGATGGCAGTTGTGCAGCGTCAGGCTCTGGTGCAGGGGTTGTGTTGATACCACCTTCCGACAATTCTATTCCTTTTTCATTTAAACTAGAGTTCAAAAACACCAACAATACAACAGAGTATGAGGCCTTGTTGTTAGGCTTAGCCGAAGCTAAAAGGTTGGGAGTGAAGATCTTGCGGGTTAAAGGAGATGTTGAACTTATTGTTAAGCAGGTTAGGGGATTGCTAGCATTAAGAATGAAAAGTTGAAGCACTATCGAAATAGAGTTTGGGATGAAATTGAAGGTTTCGATGCATTCTTCATTGAGGTAATACCCAGGGAATTGAACTCAAAAGTCGATTCATTAGCAGTCTCAGCTTCATTGCTTGTCCCACACCCTGAATTTGTTGAAGAAACTTACAGGATAGAGTTGGCATATCGGCCCAGTGTTCTAGACAACTCTGACTCGTGGCAAGTATTTGAGAGTGATAAACAAACAAATAATTTTATGCAAGTTTTGGATTTTTTTTGCCATGTATTTTGAGGGTTCTGATGCAGAATGCAAAGAATTTTCGTTTGAACGAGCCAAGGAATTACCTAATGGAATAATACAATTGAAAGGAAATAAGATTCCTAGAGGACTAGTTTCTTTAGAACATTTGTTTGACCATAATGATGCCTACAAAAATAACAAAGGTGAAAAGTCTCGAGAGGCTCAGAATAGTGGAGGCTATGAAAAGGTCAACATTGGTACTGAGAATGAACCTAAATGTATCAATATGGGAAAGTGTTGTACACCGGCAAAAAAGGAGAGGTTCATTAGCCTCCTAGTGGAGTTCAAGGACGTGTTTTCCTGGTGCTATGACAACCTTAAGAATTTCATAGAAGGGAGATTTTAGCACCAGATTCCTTTGAAGCCCGGAGCAAGCCCTTTCCGGCAAAAGCTCAAAAATTTCAATCCCAAAGTGGCACAGGCTATATTCCAGGAAGTGGACAAGATGTTAAAAGCTAGGATTATATATCCCACCATCATTCTACATGGATAGCGAATATAGTACCTGCCAGAAAGAAAAATGGGGAAATAAGGATTTGCATGGATTTTAGAAATCTTAACCAAGCTAGCCTAAAAGACAATTATCCCTTGTCAACCATGGATCACATTCTGCAAACCATCTCAGGGTCAAAGATGATGTCCATGTTAGATGGATTTTCAGGATATAATCAGATCAGCATTCAAGAAGCTGATCAGTACAAAATAGCCTTTATTACTCCCTAGGTTACATTTGCATATAACTGGATGTCCTTCAGTTTGATCAATGCAGGAGCAATATTCTAGCAGGCCATGGATTTGTCTTTTGGCCACTTAAAGGATAAGATCATTGTTGTATATCTGGATGATTTGATAGTGTTCTCAAAAAGAAGACAACATCACATTTGGGACCTGAAGCGAGTGTTGCAGAGATGTCGCAAGCATAGGGTATCCTTGAACCCCAAGAAGTCAATGTTTGGAGTCACAGAGGGTAAGTTGCTCGATCATATTGTTTCCAAAGAAGGGGTGAAAATAGATCCTAAAAGGGTGAGAGCAATTCAACAATTAACTTTACCATCAAGTAGGAATGTTATCAGATCCTTTTTCGGGCAGGTGAATTTTCTTCAGAGGTTCATTCCAGACTTTGCTGAGACTACCAGATATATTATGAACTTGATGAGTGAGAAACAATCTTTCAAATGGAGCGAGGAGTGGAAGAAGGTGTTTGCCTCAATAAAAGATGCAATTGGTCAGGCACTTGTCTTGGTTAATCCTGATTTCAATAAAGATTTTGTCATCTACTGCTATGCATCAGAGCACACTATGTTAGGGATTTTTCTACACAAGAATGATAATAATGATGAGGTCCCTATATCATTCATGAGAATACCTCTGAAAAAGCATGAAATAAAATACTCAATAATGGAAAAGCAAGCATATGTGGTCGTAAAGGCAATGAAATAGTTCAGGTATTATATTCTCCATTCTCACATTGTGGTTTATGTACCTCATTCAACTGTCAAGAGCATTCTAACGCAGCAAGACATAGGGATGAATGAAAGAGCTTCGTGGGTATCAAAAATTCAGGAGTTTGATTTAGACATTCGACCCACAAAATTGGTGAGGGGGAAAGGTTTGTGCAAGTTGATCACTGAAAGTAAGGAGGAAGAGATAGAGGAATTGCCCTTAGTTTTATTTGTTGCTTTACAAGATTCTTGGTTTGCGGATGTAGCTTATTTCTTGACATATGGAGATTGCCCAGAATACCTTTCTACGAAGGAAAAGAGGAACCTAAGACTGAAAACTGCTAAGTACGTCATATTTAATGATGTACTATATAAAAGGGGATTAGATGGGACCTTTCTAAGATGTGTCGATAAATCACTCCAGGAGTCTCTTTTGAAAATATTTCACGACAAATCCTATGGGGGTCATTTTTCTTCAATAGTAACTGCTTATAAGATCTTGAGGAACTGCTATTATTGGCCAGGAATGTTCAGGGACGCATATGCATGGGTGTCCAGGTGTGAAAAATTTAAGTTGTTCACCGGTAAACCTCAGCTTGCAGCATTACCACTCAGACCCGTGATTGTGGATGAAACTTTCAAACAGTGGGGTCTGGATTTTATTGGTCCCTAGACACCAACCTCAAGTGTTGGTCACACTCATATTTTAACAGCCACAGATTATTTTACTAAATGGGTTGAGTCCATTCCGGTACAAAAGACAACCTCAGAGATTGTTTGTAATTTCCTGAAGGAGAGCATCTTAGTTCAATTTGGAGTCCCATTAAAAATTGTGGCAGACAACGCTACCAATTTCTCCTCCGCTGAAATTTCTTTGTTTTGCTATGATCATGGAATCTCTCTTGCTCACTCATCTGATTATTATCCTCAGGGAAATGGTCAGGCTGAATCCAGTAACAAAAACCTCATTAGTATTATGAAAAAATTAGTGAGTGAGAATTTTAAGGATTGGCATAAGAAACTATATGAAGCTCTTTGGCCTAACCGTACATCGCCAAAGAGGGCAATTGGGATATCTCCATTTGAATTGGTCTATGGTGTTGGTGCTCAGGTAGCACTTCCTCTAGAGCTGGTAGCCACCAAGTTACAAACAGTGATTGAAGACGCTTACTTCCAGAGTTCTTTAGAAAAGTGAATCATGCACCTGACAAAGATTGATGAAGAGAGGGATAGACTAGTGGACCAGATAATAGAACATCAAATGAGAGTAAAAACAATATTCGACAAGCGAGCAAGGCCTCAAAAGTTCATGCAGGGTGATCAGGTACTACTCTAGGACAGAAGAAGAGAACCTAAGGAAGCACATGCTAAGTTTGAGTCACTTTGGAAGGGGCCATTCCTGATTCATGTGGTAAAAGGACCAAATTATTTTAAACTTGCATATTTAGATGGTACTATTCTTCCTTTGACCTATAACGGTCAAGATTTGAAGTTATGTCATTTGTAAACGAGAGCCCCTCATAGTTTTTTTACAATATTGTTTATTTTATTTTGTGTTTGTGTGTCTTTTCGGTTTAGTCAGTTTGTGTCTTTGAATAAAGTTTGGCATGCGAAACCAGATATTTTGAAGTTCATTTCTAGTTCCTTCACAGTTCTAGTCCCCAGTCAGAGTCGATGTTAGTCCACCCGTAATTTTTTCTTTTTAAAAATATTTCAATTCGCAGGTTGTCTGTTTGTGCCTTTTGTTTCCGTCGAGTCATTTGTTCTCCTCGTACTTGAACCATTGAACCCTTTTTCAAAGGTTCAAAGCACGGTTTAAAAAGAAAGTTGTTTTGGTCTTTGTCCCCAAAATTTCAAGCGTGTTTCCTTTGTTTTTGGTCATTGAATTTTTTAACCCTTTGAACCTAATTTCAAGTGTTTCAAAGGTTCAAGGTTCAAAAATGTCTTTTTAGTGGGTCGCGGCAACATATTGTTATATGATTAGCATGATTCTTTTTATGTTGAGTTGATGTATGGTTTTGAACCTTGAACCTAATTTCAAGCGGTTCAAGAAGTTCAAGGTTCACTTTAATTATTCCTTTTCTTTGTTGCTTGTTCCCGGTGTTGTTTATGTGTTGCCCTTTACCATTTATTTCTTAAAGTGAACTTGAACCATTGAACCTTGTGTTCAAGTGGTTCAAGGTTCATAAGTTCTTTTCAAAATAATCTGAAAAGCTTTTTGGAGGAAATAAAAGCGGTGCGACAAGAAGGAATATTCTCTTATTCGGCTTTTTGAAATTCTAAATGTGAAAAGTAATCATGAAAACATCAAATTGCGTGTGCGGAAGTGATGTGTAATTAAGAAGGTGTCAGGTTTTTCATTTCGCCGTTACTTCGCATGCTTGAGTAAATTATGATGAAGCGTGTGCAGCCCTATTGATATTTGCTCGTCTGATTAAAGAAAAATGTATGAGTTTATTTCCATATTTATGAAGGTCACAGTTGTCATACTTCAATTAATTGGAGCCATCGAAGGTAAATCCAGCTCTATTCTCTGAAAGAATTTCCAGTTTTCATGGTGTTATCGGGTAAGTTCAGTTGTCTTCTCCTATGTTGTGTTTCTTTGTGTACTGAAGTTTTATCAGTATAGAAAAAGGAGGAAATTCTGAAAATTGTTGGGGTAGCATATTGTATTGTTGTTATAATTTCTTGGTTAAAGGAATAGATAGTTAAAATGAGGCCAGTACTACCAAGGCTTGACCAAACCTCGTGTTTAGTGAGTATCTTATCAAAAATGGAAGACACCTCCTTAGTTCATGTAGATTTGGGGAATTTCCTTGAAAGGACTAAAAATCCTCAAGCTGGGTCACTAATGGAGAAGATAGTTAAGAGTGGTCTTGTGGAAGTTGTTGCATTCCCGCTAGCCACGTTGTGTCCAAATTTAGTTTTGGCTTGCATGAACAGATATGACTCTGAGAATAGGTGTATTAGAAATAGTGACAGCGAGGTGTTAGTTGGTATTAATAGGGAAACAATGATGGTGACAATGAGTATTCCGCATAAAGAGGAGTATGAGGATTGGACCATTGGAAATTCATATGCCTATTTCTGTGAGAAGAAAAGCAAGTATAGAAGTGTAATTGCAAGAAATAGGCTCTTGAGGGTTCAGAAAGGAGGATCACGACTACCCAAACCCTTAACAAGAGAAAACCTCATCAATGAGGTGTGGGACATTGTTGTGCTTTTAAACAGAGTAAAGGGGAATTCACATTCCTTCTATTGGGAAGATTGGATGTACGTTTTCATCCAAGTGGTTCTTTCTGGTGATAGATTTTTGGATTGGTCTCAGGTAATTGCGGAGTGGCTTCACGAAGGGCTAAGCAACTTTGTGGCTATGACTAGGTTTTACATGTCTTCTTACCTGTTTTATATTTTAGCATGAATAAAAGATTGGCCTGGGTTACCCAATGAACCTTGGATTGATCGAATGAGGGTTTATGATTTTTATCTATTGTTGCAATAACAGAGATATGTTGAACAAATTGACAAATGGAATGGAGTCTTTGCGGGAAGACTTCCTTTGAACTTCAGGGTGATGCCATCAAGAGAATGTCCGTAGAGGCTATGGAGTTTATGAGTATTTATGGGAGCTTCTTTATCCAATTTCCACTGTTTACTTACATAAGGGTAGGTGGTTTTGAAGGCCAACCATTCAAATTGCCCAGGTATGCCTTTGATAGCTTTGTACTTATAGAAGTAAGAAGACAGCTGGCTCATATAGATAAAAGACTAGGAGCAAATGGTGAATCTGGGGTGGTTTTTCCCATTCAACTTGGGTATTACAGTTGCAAATCGGTATCAAATACTCTGAATCTGGACCTGGAGTTCAAAAGGATGAACCTCCAGCCATATGTGGCTAGGCAAAGATTTGATAGTAAGGGTTATGCAAGGGAGAGCCTTAACATAGATAGTCATTTCTGCCATGAACCTCAGATAGAGGATTATTGGGAAAACTACAAGGATGAGCATGAAGTGAGAAAGAGGTTGTGGTCAAGATTCACTTTGTGGCAGATAGTTGTCTTGAGGCTCCCAATTAATACATCAGGTGTACTGGAAGATATAGAGGAAGATGTCCTTGACCCTGAGTTTGATACTAAGATTAAAGGGAAACCAAATCCAGAAATTTACTGGAACAAAAAAGAAGATGATAGCATTCAAACAAGGACCTTCAATGTTGTCAAGAGATCACAGAGATGGTTGAGAAAACTAAAATTCAAGGAGGCTCCTTTCATGTCCCCACACGAATCAAGAAGTGATTCACACAACCTAGTTCAATCTCTTGTTTTTGCCACTAATAAAATTGTTGATATTGCAAGTGTCTCAAAGCCCGCTGTAGAGAAAATACCGCTAAGAAGGTCAGCAAGGTCACCATCTGGTCTTACAGCTGCCCAAGTAACCCGGTCAAGAAGCGAGAATAAAAGTAGAGAGCATGTTCTGCAACAGGTCATGGTGGACTTAGACCCCAATGAAGAGCCTAAACAAATAATGGACCCATGGGATCAAAGCGAGCCTGGGATACAAGAAGTGGATACAAATGAAGGAGTAGAAACTCAACAGGATCCCATGAACACCCTGGTAATCGTTACCTCCCCAGATGCACAGATCACCCCGCCACATAAAGGACCTACCAATGCACGAAGATGGCTGGAAGCCGCCATTGGAAAGAAGAAAAGTGTGGTGCCAGTCACCATTCCATTGGAGGACATGGTTAGTAAATGCTTAGGAAAAGCATTAAAGCCCAAAAAGCTCAAAACACAAGCAATACTTGATGTGGACGACACAACAGGACACTAGATAGCTGAAGTGGCCAAGCCCAATCCTGGGAGAAATGCAGATAAGGCCACGGAGGAAGATTTTACTGTGGAGAAAATTGATTTGGGCATTGCATCAAGGGTCGTGGATGTAAAACATTTGGAATCTTCTACAAAGAGGATAATCTCCAGGACTTGGAAAGATTAAAAAGACAAGAGATAAATGAAGCAAATGGTCGCACGGATGGTAGAATACATCAATGCTATTCATAATCCAAATCCTCAACCATTGTCACAAATACTAGTGTCATTTGACCCTAAGTCTCCAGCAAACTAGAAGATGCTTGATCAAGTTCAAAGGAACATGGTAGTGACTGAGATGTTCAACAAATGGTTGGATCTAATAATCCAACAAGGATCAGAATATATTACTAATCTGATCAAGGTTTATAAGGATGCAGAAACTGTGAGTAAGGAACTCGAGCTGGAGACAGTCGCTTGGGAAAAGGAAAGGATTAAGTGGGTAGCTGTTCTCACACAAATGAATGATGTTCAGAAGTATGGACTATTGAAGTTACTAGCTGAGAAACCGGTGGAGAACCTAGATGATAATGTACTATACTTGTCAAAGAAAAACATGTAATGGGGCAACTCAATCATCGGGCAGGGCCATGAAGAGTCCACTAAGCTACTCAAAGGACTGACTGATTTGATTGACACTATACAGAAGGACCTTAAATGTATTGATACCCAACTCATGAAGGAGGGAGCTAAGGTGATTGAAGAGGTTGCAGACATGATTAAAGTCTTTCAAGATAGAGTTCATTCCATTCAGACCACAAAATCTTTGACTACTGATGACTTTTTGAAGGTAGCAAGGATTGAATCAATGCTCATTATCTGTTCGGATCACCTGGAGGTTCGTAAAGAGAAGGTCATGTAGTTGAATATGGATAAGGAAGTGTGGAAATAGAGGATCATACACATTGGCCTGCCCTATTTCCAAGTTATCCTGAACTTTTTGACTGCACACCTAGAATGGCAAGGATCCGCGACAAAACAGGACAAGCCCATAACTTGCTTAGTTGCAGCGGATGCTTAGTGGTGCTACATTGAAATGTCGACCTTTTAGTGGCTATTAGTTTAGTTTTATTTTGTGTCATTTGAACGGTTTCTTTCACTGAAGTGAAAGTAAATGTAATTTGTTAATTATGTAAAACTATGGCCTCGTGGCTATTTAAGCTGAAAAGCTTGCTTTTGAAAGGGTTCTGAAACTGTGATTTTGGAAACAATAGAAGAGTTTTTGATACGAATTGTGGGAGATGAAATAATGATTGATTATTAATGGAATGTTGTGATAACTTTGAATTTATGTGTTCTGAGATTTGTAATTCTTCTTAGGTTGTTATGTGGGCATAATTTAATCTGATAATCAGTCATCTCTGCATTTATTTTGGGTTCATATTTGTTATATATTGTTGGATGATTCTAATGGTGCTAATCAACTTGATATCCCTTGCCCTGTGAGGCACGAGAGAGTCTCGATTAAGCTGCTAGTTTCTCTTGCTGAGTTCCCATTTGATTTTTATATGTATGTAGTAAATATATGTTAATCACGGTCTGTGAACTCTTCTTTGAGCAATTTCTCAGAAAAATTTAGGCATTTATTTGTGCTGATGGATAAATGTTGAAGCCTTTTCAATACTTTCTGGTTAAAAGTGTTACAAAACTCTATTGTACAGTTAATTCATTGTAAATCATATGAGTAGCTACCCTCTAATGCAAAGGTTGAATTATCATTAATTCTTCCAACTGTTGGTATATTTGCTTCTTTCTAAAGGGTAAAACGGAGTCATAATTTTCTCTGAGAAGATAATAATTAAAGTTTCAAGAAGGAGACAAATTTGTTAAGCAACATCCTTACATGTCATATGTCATTAAAAATATTTGACCACCCAAACTTGAGCACTGCAATTTCTCTTCATACAACCCATTCAAAGATTTTTCATGTTAATTGTTCAAACTTATCATAGTGCTAGTTAAGATTCCATTGTAACATCCATCTTACATGCTCTTATGCATCATAAGAATATGTCATAGATAACCCCTATCATGTTTCTCTTATATACCAACCATAATGTTGACAAATGACAAAACATGCCAACTCAATATAGGATGCCTACATCCTCATGCGAGGAAAAAACCAAATGTTAAAGATAATAGTAGTGTCACCTCCAAATGGGACACCAAGTTTTTTAAGTAAATTCAATGAATAAAAGATGAAATAGTAAATACAAACAATTTATTAAAATACAAACATTGGGAATGCAAGATTGAGACACCTTTTTCTAATACTAACTTGGGAGATCTTAAACTATGTTCAATTAGATTTCGCATAATGTTTGAGGAACTACCAAGGGTTTTACAAGGTCATTTGATAACGTGTCAAAAGTTTACATAGTGATCATGACTCCAATCACTAGTCCAATAACTATTTGATGGTAATTTGAATCTTCAACAAGATGAAATAATATAATATCACATAATAATAAAATTAATAGCATTTAAATATCAACTATTAAAATAAATAAACTATAAAATTTTAAATATCTCAACTTCTTTATTATGAAAACTTTCTAATTTTATATGAATGCAAATTACAAAAATGTTGTAGTTAAAAATTGCAATAGTAGAAGCATCAACAAGAAAGACTACATTTGGTCCACACAGACCAACCAAGTGACAGTTACAACAACATTACAACTATGATACATATAGACCAACAAAGTGACAAACAAAATGAAATAACAATAATACCTCTAATCCATATAGATTAAAAAAACATAAAGCATATAGAATAACAACCATAATGATTAACATCTAATCTATATGGCCCAACAACATGTGCATGACAACAACATGACATGACAAGAAAAAAAAAATTGCCCTCAACATGATATACCATACAATAATCAATCTTTTAAGGCAGGTCTTAAAATTTTCCCCATGCCAACCTTCTTCTCATCAAGCAGTTAAGTAACTTTTAATTTGATACATTAAATTTGAACGTCCAACTTTAATTTTTTTCCAACCTCAACTTGTAATTAACAAACTAGAGAAGCAAGACAATAGAAATTGTTAAGAGTAAACTCTTGGAAAAATAAATTCGTGGTGATTATTGTGGCTACTAAAGATAGCCTTACACCCGTTCTACCAAATCAACATCAAAATAAAATGTCTAAAACCATCAACAATAGGATTAGAATGGAAACCAACCCCAAGGAGAGCCTCTTTCTAGCTTAATTTATGATCAAAGATAGTAGGTAAGTCATTAAATACAACATTCCATTATTTTTTGATAGATTGGTAGCCCCAAAAGATATGCCTTTTGATTTCTTGCTTATAATAGAATGAAAAACTGACTAGTTGAATCATCATACGTTTCGACTTATCTACAATGGGAAATTTGCATGTATAATCTTCTAAGTGATCAATTATGCATCTGCACTAACTTTTGATTACTAGACTTGAGGATAATTTTTTTTATTAAAACTTTTCACTGAATCTGCAGTCCTATTTGGAATTTAGTTTGAAAATTAAATACATATGAGGAATCACCTACAAGTAAACCTTTGCCAGTCTTTGAAGAAATTACATTGTATAGGAGTACATAGTTTCATTGATAGCTCCACAAGAATCAAGGATTAAACAAAATAAAAGAATTGAGCCTTAACAATATGTCATGGTTTAATCATTCCATAATATAAAACTGTCAAAGATCCCCAACCTTGCAAATACATTTTTTTAAACAAATGATAAGAATGTTTAGCAAACAATAAGGCAAGAGGTTTATTTTGATAATGAATTTGTTTTTTCCACCAAATAGATGAGGTGGAAAAGCTAAACCCATTCTATAGGGAGTTTTCTCTCCATTTTAGAAGATGACAAATATGATGCCAAGCCTTCCATATGGACCAAAGAGGAAAAGAAGCCTTGATTGAGAAGAAAGGAGAATGTATTTTATCCAGCTACCCCACTCACTACCATTTAACTTTGACAAAGGCAAGATTGATATGGTTCCATATGAGTATCTTCCATAGTTCATTCTCATGGGCAACTATAATAATCCATTTAGCAGTCAAACAAAATCATTGTCCTTGGGTTAATTGACCCCAAACCACCTTTGCATTTAGGCTGAATATAATGGCTCCATGATGTAGATACAAAGCCCCTATTACCATCCCATTTAGTTCAAAGAAATTGATGAATAATTTTGTTTAAATCGGTATACCCCTTTTTAGAGGGCATTTAACATGAAGAATAATAAACATGTGATGTGAGCAATATTTTATTAGCAACCTATATTTTACCATCTAAGGAAAGGAACTTATTCCCCTAACTAAAATGTTTATTTCTCACTCTATTAAGATACCAATTCCAAATATCAGAGAAGGAAACCTCAATGCCAAAAGGAATACCAAGGTACCTCATAATTTCCTCATTTTTAATTTTTTTCCCATTCACTAGGAATTCAATATGGAATAGGTCTAGATTGAACCATTAAAAAAATAGTTTTATCATGAGAAAGTTTGAACCCTTGAACAACGCAATACAACTTCAAAATCTCCATTGTATTAGATATGTCCTTTTCAAAGTTTTGTAAAAACAATAAACTCTCATCAACATAATGTGAGTTGGTTACAACAACATCATACAAAATGGAGATTCTTAAAATTTGATTCATGTTATTGGCATATTGAAGAATATATCCTAAGGCATCAATTGTAAGGGCATAAAGGTAGTGAGATAAGGGGAATCCCTGTTAGATATACATTTGTAATGGGAATGAGCTCACTATCATATTATTAATGATAATTTGAGCATTAACATCTTGGAACATCATTTAAACATGAGCTTGAAACTTGGGTTCAAAGCCCAACCATTAAAGCAATTCAAGAATAAAACTCCAACGAATCATGTTGTAAGCCTTATCAAAATCAAGTTTGATCAAAATAGCCTCTTGGCCTATTTGTTGAGCCCATTTGCAAGTCTTTCATGCCTACATGAGATTATCAAGAATAAATCTGCCAATAATGAATCTAGTCTACTTAGTTGTAACAATATTTCATTGTTGGTTTGATCCTATTAGCCAAATATTTTTTTATGATTTTATATGATGTATTAAGAAATGTGATAGGACGCCTTCCGGATATGGTGTCTTCTTCTTTTCCTTTGGGAAGTAATCTAATTATACTACTGTTAACAATAGGACCTAATGATAGTTTCTCAAAGGCCTCCAAGTAGAAATAATAAAAATCCTCCTTGATGTCTTGCCATGTAGCTTTGTAGAATTCCATAGGAAGCCCATCGCTACGTAGGCTTTTGTAAGGGGCCATTTAAAAAAGTGCATTTCCTAGCTCTTCTTAAGTTAGAATTCTATCTAGATAGAAACTATAATCAACATCTATTCTGTTAGGAACGTAATCTTTGAATCTATCTTCTAGATTTTGTTGAATAACTTGCCAATATTCATTGTTAAACAAATTATCGTAGAATCCTTTAAACACATTAAATATATTAGAAGGATTGGATTGAAGAACTTCAAATTCATCCCCTATTGCATCAAATCTTTCTTTTTTATGTTTGTAGTTGAGATAACTAAAAAAATATTTAGTGTCTTTATTTCCATATTTTATCCAATGAAGTCTAGATCTAACTTTGGCCCCTTGTCCTTTATAATTGCCTAATTTGCGTAATTGAGCTTTTGTGGTAGTAATGGGAGATTGAATTTTAATGTTGCTAGGATCATAATTAAGAATAATTATAACCTAAACAAGTTTGTTTCAGGAGAGATCTTTCCTTACGTTTGTGTTGCCAAGCCATTCTTTTTCCCAAATGAGTGTAAGAAACTAGTGCATTATGGCAACACACCACCAATTAATTCAAGACTCTCCATCCATAAGTTTGGAAGAGAACTCCAAATCCTTGAAAGAGATGTTAAGAAAACATGATTCTTTAAATGAGAAACATTAAGTTTGAAGGGGCGAGAATTGTTAATGTTTGAGGTTTAAGACAAGTTAATCCTACAAACAATGGGATAATGGTCAGAAAGAGTAGAGGATAAGTCCACCTAAACACACATCTCCACTGAATCATAAGCTAGAGTAAAAATAGGAGATATATAAAATCTATCCAACCTTCTCATTTTCCTATCTTTTCCCATTCTAGAATTGGACCATGTAAACCAATTTTTAGCTTGGCTAAAATTTTTTAATCTTGAATAGGATCTATTACTCCCAAGGAGTTACAACAAAACAACTAGTTATCAAATTCTTCACAACTGAGATTAAATTATCTAGACCAACTGCAATTGAAAGAGTATTACACCATATTAAAATCTCCCCCTAAAACCCAATAAGTAGAAGGAAGGTTATCAACCATCCAGTTCACAACTCAATGCATTCTTTAGCAAAGTTCAAAGCATAAATGGAGAAAAAGCCAATGAGCTATCTATTGATAAAGGTAAGGATCCAAACACAACTATGAGAGGGCTCCTCACCTTTATCAATGACATATTTGGCAACCCAAGGAGAAAGCCCACTAATAGCACCACCGCTGCCATCATGATGAGTGGTGTGTAAAAAGATTGCATAGATTTTCAAACATGACATAATGAAATCTCTTGCTTGGTGTTACTCATTTTGACTTCTAGAAAGAACAACACATTAGGTTTCCGTTTCAAAACCATCTCTTTTACTTTTCACTTGTGAGTCCATGAAGAGAAATCCCTCATACATTTCATGAAAGGATTCTATAAGTCTTGAGAATATTGGGAAGAAACATCAACTTGGGATAACACGTTGAAATTATATTGTCAAGATTCAATTTTGAATCTTTTGCCTCATGATCTTTGGATTTGGAAGAGGGAGATATTGAATGATAATAGGAGCCATAAGAAGGGGAAGTGGGGTTGCAAACTATGTGAGGTTGGGGGGATGAGTGATGGGGATAGGGGAAAGCATCTCGATCTTTAGAGGAGGAGGAGAGAGGAGAAGAATAATGAGCTTGAGGTGGAGATCGAGTCAAAGAAAGAGGGTAAGAGAGGTGGATCCTTCCTCTTCCTGTCCATTTGCCAACCATCTAACATAATGATATCTTTAAAAGAAGGGGTAAATTCTACAAGAATGACAAGAGGACAATTTGGAATGGAGGAGGGAAGGGGTGAATTCTTAGTGGCAGGTGAAGAACAAGGAGAGGGTTGGGCTATGGAAGGAGAAGAAGTCTGAATTGGACAAGAAATATGACCATTGGATGGGGTAGAGTTCACAGGTAATTGATTTAATTTACTCCTTTTGATAAGAAAATTGTGAATTAAATGTCCTTCCTTTTGATAGTAAAAGCAAGCATTTGGATTATTAAAATAAACTAAGGCCTAGTCCAATTCAAATCTTGGGCCAATCAATTTAATGGTTTCAGGCAGCTCAGTTTGTTAACATCCACTTCTACACAAGTCCTTAGATGAACTCCCAGGTTTGAAAACTTGTCAGAACTATGATTACACCAAATCACTCTACCCAATTAGGCCACAATGTCCTTTAAAAATAGTCCAAAAGACAAATTAAGGAAGGGTAGTTCAACCCACATGGGTAATGTGAATAATAGGGACCTTCAGGATGAAAGTTGAAAATTCAGGCTTACAAATAACAAATTTGCCTAAGTAGATTATCCAAGTGCTAAATTATAAAATAGCTTGGGCATGATCAATATATTTAAACATACTTGACACATACCCTTTTCCAAGGCCTCTCAAAGCTTCAATCTCCCATCCTCGATTTTCCCAATTAATTTAAGTCCATTTGTAAAAATCCATTTCAGAAGGAACACCTCTTAGGAAAAACAAAATAATGGTTCTAGATTGGCATTCTGAAATAACCTCAATGACATCATCAGGGAGTTGAATCTCTAGGGTTTTACTAGATTGTTCTTCTAGCATTGGTTCATCCTGATCAACAACCACAAAAAAAGACTCTTTCTCCATGGATGACTCAGCCCCTGGCACATCCTTGTTCTCCACAACCGCTTCAAATCCCGCCACAAATTATTTCTCCTCAGTACTGTTTTCAATGTTATTTTCTTCATATTTACCCTACAAATCCTTCTTTTTTTTGCAAAGAATACTCCCCCATAGATATAATCATCATTTTTAGCCACATAATAGCTTTGAAATGCTGAAAACGAGCTAGAAATCATAGACAATAAGCAACTAAGGTTTCTTAAAATCATGCATTAAAAAAAGTTGCCTTGTGCGTTCGCTCTCAATTTTTTTTCGTTTCTATTAAATTTGCCTAATTTCTATTATTATAAAAAGTCCCTATTAAAAATCTTTAATGTTAGAACTTTACAAAATTAAAATTAAAATAAAACTTTTTAAAACAGATCTGGGATATTAATGAAGTTTAATTTTTACAATTACATGATGAAAAAGGGGCAAGAATTGAAGTTTCTTCAAGAGAAATAAGGTTCACAAAAGTTAGATTAAGCCATCCTTAAAATTTGTATAAATGGGCCGTATAGTAGAAAAGTCTAAACTTCAAACAAGGTTCTTCGGAATTGACTCAATTTCCAAGAAATTTCTGTGGAAAAAACTGTGTGTTCCAGGAACGGGGATTCTTCACGGTACCTTCCATACAAATTCAAGGAAAAACCGAAAGACGTTGAACTGTGACAGAACTTTGAACCTTCCTTCACGCGAGAAGGTCAATACTCTCATAACTCAAACACGAGGAAATTTCCATCCGGGCTTCGCAGAAATGACCTTGTTGATTCATGGAAGCATGTAGATTGCTCTGTAATATATACATGAGTTCTATAACCGTTCAATTACTAAAAACTGAAAACTTGCAATCTCAAATAATTTGCCGAATTACGTGAGACAAACATCTAAATTTGTGGAGAATTTGCGAAACCTTAGACTAAGAATTTCGTTTTGGCGAATATAGAATGGTTAGCTTCAATTCAACTGTGTCTGGAGTGGATTGTTCAGGTAATAGGTCATACCCATACATATTTTCTGTTGTCGAGATGTATTATTTATGTGCCTTTGTCTTCTCTTTCTGGTATTAAATTTGTAGGCTCTTAGATCTGCAGTCATGAATTTTTTAATTCAGGTTAATTGCTCGCAGAGGGGATGCTCTGTATTATTGTGTTGCGCAGTTCTTTTGCAGCTTACTAAAAGAAATTTGTTTTTATGGACAGCAGACGATATTGAAAACGTACTTTGCTCACAATCCCCAAATCAGAAGGGAATGCCAGAGACCTTTAGGGAGGAGACCGCTGAGTTTCAGAATGTGGAAGATGCATGTATACGACTGCCACTAAAGCTTATAAGGCTACTTAAGCTAACTTTGGTGCTGTTGGATGATGTTTGGTCCAAGGCTAATTTGGGGAATTTACCATTGGATGCTCCAGAATACATGATGGTTATCACAATCAGAGAGGGTTTCACCGACCTCAGAAAACCCTTTATTAGACTCTGTCAATTGCCGTTGTTCATCCACGAGTGTCCTCTCTCATTGAATGGAGAACTTCATGATGGCTGGGAGAACATAAAGAACGAGCTTTGGAAGGGAAAGTCAATATCCTGTTATCGCAGAGAAAGCATTCTTGAATGCCCGAAGATCCATATTGATTTCTTGGATGATGTTCGGAGGGAATGTTTCTTAGACTTGGCTTCATTTCCAGCGGACAAGAAAATCTGCGCTGATGCACTGCTTGACATTTGGGTTCGTGTTCGGAAGATGGAAAAGCAGGATGCCCTTATTTTGTTATGGGAACTTGCAAGCAGAAATTTCTTGAATCTAATCGGCAATCAAGGGTACATATCTTTCCTTGCATATATTAAATTTCCCGATTTTATTTTTTCAAGCATTGAGCTGACTTGTTTGTTAAATTTCCTGTATCAGAAGCCCAGCAACACTCCCTTACGAAAGTTCCTCTGAGCTGTTCTTTACGCAGCGCGCTGTGGTGCGAGACTTCGTATGGCATTTGGGATGCCAGGGCAGTCCAGTCCATAGAAGGAGGCTACTCATGCAGAGGAAGGAACATAGCCTTCCAGGGGAAAGGAGGTTGCTTAGTGATACACCACTTAAAGCTCAGATTGTTTCTGTTCACACAGGTGGGTTACGCTCCCCATCCTTAAAAGAGTCTTTTATTTAGTGGCAACTCTGCAGGCTATGATCTTTTAGAAAAATTAAGATTTATTGTGTTTTTTTCGTGCTTCGTCTTCTCTAGAATTGAAGATATCGAAATTTTACATTAACTATCAGTATACATGGCCGCTGAAAAGTGCTCTAATTCAATTGCATGTGTGATTTATCTTATGCAGGTTCTATGGCTGAGAATGACTGGTATCAGATGAATCTTCCGGAGACAGAGGCTCTGGTGTTACACTTTTCTGCAAGAGAATACTTTCTTCCTCCATTTCTGAAAACTATGAAGAAACTCAAAGTTTTAATAGTATGTAATTTGGGTTCACAGAGGACCACAATTAAAGGTCTGGATGCCTTATCTTCACTCACTCAGCTCAGAAGTCTTCGCTTGGAGAGGTTGGTTGCACCCGCTATTCCCAAAGAGAGCAAAGTGATACAACATTTGGAGAAACTTTCTCTAAGCTTATGTGAAGGGTTTGTAAAAATGTCCACATTCAACGACTCCAGTTTGCTTGAATTTAGCCTGGACCACTGCAGCGATTTGGAGGAGTTACCCCCTGCCCTCTGCAATATGCCCTCTGCTCATACTTGGTCTGTTACCAACTGCCATCTGCTTGAAAAGTTACCATATAATCTCGGAAATCTGAGCTCTCTCAGAACGTTAAGATTATCAGCATTACCAGGCCTGAAAGAGCTTCCAGAATCAATTGGAAAACTTGAGCAACTGGAATTTCTAGACATTTCACTTTGTGAGGGCTTGAAGGAACTTCCAGAAGAGATAGGTCAACTCAAGAAATTGGAAAAGATTGACATGAGAGAGTGTTCTCGTCTCAGAAGGTTGCCTAGAAGTGTTTGTGGATTAAACTCCCTCAAACATGTTATATGCGATGAGAAGATCGAGAACCAGTGGTTGCGAGCTCAGGCCCTTGCTATTCCTGATCTTAGAGTTGAAATTGTGGAAGCACAATTCACTTTGGATTGGCTTGAAGGTTGATTTTTTTCCTAATCTAACAGAGCAGTAGCTCCAACCGACGTTGATGAAAAAATCTCTCTTTTATGGCAGCAGTGGCAATGGGAATCATTCCTGTCATTAAATCTAAATACCATATGGATTAAACAAAAGTGTTTTATTCGATGGTCGCTGTGGCTCCAGTGTGATTATTTGAAAGTGGAGCGAATTCGTGGAGCTTCTCAAGGAAAATCTGATAAAGCGATTTCGAGTGAAGCTTTCGCAATCAGGAAAGCAATCCTCTGTATTCTTAACTTCCAAGCCATTGTATTATACTGTAAATTTTACTATTAAATATTGACAATCAATTGAAAAGCTAAAATTCAATTGATCAAAATGTTGGCATGTTTTTCATTATACCATCCATTAAAATTTAAAGCCTTTCTAAATATAACATAGCTATATTGACGATTAAACAGTCACTTGGATTTGAACTTCAGATGCAACCACACAATATTGGATTTGAACTTCGAATGCTCGCAGGAAAATGTATATGTATGTATGGTTGACAGAACAAGCCCCCCATCTGTCACGAGAAATGTGACTGTTCTAGAACAAGTCAATGATATTGGTGTATTTGCTAATGATGAAAAATGAATTTGCACAGATATATCCATTGGTAATAGATACAAACTTGAAGGTAGATAATGTTTTTGATTAAAAAAGCAGGGGTTTCGAAAGGGCCCTGACCCTTGTACAATAGGATAGATCAGATAGCACTACAAAACAACAAGGAACAACCAAGACGAACAGCAAATGAACAACAAAAGACATCAGAACTTACAAACACCCAACCCCAAGTTAAGGTGGTTTAAAGCCAAATTGTTCCAAAGATTTTTGTTTCATGGAGCATGAGTTAACAAGCCCTAAGCTTTTTCTCTTCACCCTGTAGGAGAACAGACATTTAAACTTGAAACCAAAGAAGAGGTGTTCATCTTCTCACAGTCAATAGGGGCTTTCCCTCTATTTTCAGCCCAATCAGAACATCTTTCAAATCAGAACATCTTTTATGGATAATGTTGTTAATTCACACAAAGTTCTCAAATCAGAACATCTTTCAAATGTTTCTAACATTTTGCAACTATTGATTGAAAGCTACTCTACAGAAAACTTTCTTCTGGTGCTCCATTAACTCGACTACTATGTTGTGATTAGTAACGAATTGAACAAAGGTGAATGACATTATTGGCTAATGTCATGGATGAATCAAAACAAATTGAACAACAAAACATCAATGATTGAATGTTATGAATTACACATGTAACAAATTGACAAACATTTACAAGTGCAGCTGTGATGAAACTGCCTGCTTATTCAATTCACTGTCTAACCCTTCTCATAGCTTTCAAGACTCTTGGTCTCTGCATCAATGACATCTTGAATTAGTTAAGGCATGAAACCCAATGGCATAAACAGCTGAATAGAAGGTTTTAGCTAGACACACTAAAATACTTGGGTCTGAGATTGGTGTAGTGAATACCTTTGAAGGAATAACATCCCCTGAGGTCGAAACCCTTGGAAAATCTTGATTTGCCAGCATTCGAAAAATGGTTCACCCTTGGTTGGTTGAGACATTAAATCATTGGAAAGACTACTCTTCAATGTCTGGAATGAAGCACTGCAAGTGAGCTCTACTGGTGGCCTATCTGCTGTATGGACACCAGCCCTCCAATTGAGAGTTGAAATGCTGCAAACATGCCATGTCCCCTATTATCAAATGTTATGAATTTGACAAATATTTACGAGTACAAATGAGATGAAATTGCCTGCCTATTCAGATTTACTATCTACCCTTCTCATAGCTTTCAAACCTCTTGCTCTCTGCATCAATGACATTTTGAGTTAGTCAAGGCATATATACAAACACATTTATATAATAAATCCACGGCATAATAGAACATATAGGATTTATTTCACAGTACGCTATAACTCAATTGAAGTTGTAATGTAAAGACAAATAATAGTTGGGCCCACTACCTGTCTGCATTACCTTTCCTCACTGTCTCGTGCCTTTATTTTTGGGTTGTAACTGTTCATTTCGGACAGATTCTAATTTGGGTTTTTCCTCTCCTTTCAAGGGAGGGAGATGATTATTGTTGGGGGGAAAGTTTTTCTCTGGTAAAAAAACTCTGTTTTGGGGTGATAGCTATGCAAACATTTTTTGCTGAATAAGATGGAATGGCATGACCTAGTTTTTAAGATATTTTCTTGTTTCCTATCTATGTGATTTTTTGTTTCTACAAATCTAAATTTATATTGTATTTTGGTTAGGATTGTATTTGCCTCAAGGTGGACCAAGTATCGTGGACTGTTTTCTTTTGCAGAGGAAGGGTTTCTTTCCAGGCTTTGTGTCTATGAATTATTGAGCAGCCTGATTGAGAGACAAGGGCAGAGGAGTCTTAAGAGATATTCTTTGCATCGATTTTTGGTATCAGAGCAGTCAACAATGGCCCAGAGTGAAGTCCATGTGAATTGGGGAGGAAGGGCAGGAGGAACACTAGCCTTCATAGGAATGTTGTCAATGCCTTAAATCCAATGAAAAGGCTTATTGAAGCCTTAAAAACTCAAAGTTCTGAGGTAAAAGCGGATATTTCTGAATTTAAAGGTGAGCGCAAACTAGATGAATTTCTTGATTGGGTGCAATAATTGGAAAGTACTTTGATTTGGAGGATATCGATGAGGATGATTTGAAAAGGGTGAAAATTGTTGCATCCAAGTTAATGTTGCATGTAGCTCTGTTTTGGGAGAATGTGTTTCAATAAGACATAGAAAAGATAAGATCAGGCTGGCCTAAAATGCTAAAACATTTGAGAGCTTGATTTTTGCACTTAGATTATCAACACAAGTTGTTTAAAAAATTTCAAAATTCGAAACAAAAGGATCAATCGATACAACCTTATACGCTTATACTGAAGAGTTCATGAATCACACAATATTCGATTTGAACTTCAAATGCTTGCAGGAAAATAAATATGTATGGTTGACAGAACAAGTCAACTAATGACACAGATTTGAAATTGGTACATTGCTAATGATAAAGAAATGAATTTGCACAGATAGATCAGATATATCCATTGGTAATAGATACATATTTCACTGTAAAGAATGTTGTCAATTCACACAAAGTTCTCAAATCAGAACCTCTTTCGAAGCTTCTAACTTTGTGCAACTGTTAATTGAAACACCCTCTACAGAAAATTTTCGTCTCCTGCTCCATAAGCTCGACTAGTATGTTGTGATTGGTAACGAATTGACCAAGGTGAATGACTTTCCTGACTAGTGTCACGACTGAATATAGACAAATTGAACAACAACAAAGCATCATGATTAACTTTTATGAATTACACATGCAGCAAATTGACAGATAATTACAAGTACAGCTGTGATGAAACTGTCCGTTTATTCAGATTCACTGTCTACCTTTCTCATAGCTTTCAATTGGTATCTTCATAAATGACATTTTGTATTTGTAAGGGCATGAATCCCAAAGGCATAAACAATTGAAGAGAAGTTTGTAGCTAGACACACTAAATTACTTGGGTTTGAGATTGATGTTGTGAATACCTTTGTAGTAGTGATATCCCCTGATGTGTAAGTCCTTGGGAAATCTTGAATTGCCCAGTGTTTGTTCAAAAAATTGTTCAGCCTTCGTTGGTTGAGACGTTGAATCTTTGGAAAGGTAATTAACCACTTGGGAAACCATTTGGCACGGAGACAAAGCAGAATCAATTCTCAGGGCTTGTCACTCCTCAATGCCTGCAATGAAGCACTTCAAGTGAGCTCTACTGGTGCCCTATCTGCTGTATGGACACCGGCCCTACAATTGAGCATTGAAATGCTGCAAACATGCCAGTAATGATATAAGATTTCCACAATCTATAATTTATTTGATGCTGCTTCTGGATTAGACTGTGTTTAAGTTTTTTTATCAATGTTTTGAATCACACTCCTTGATCATGTATCTCTTAGTTCTTTATCATCCTGATGATGGATCACAGAGTGTGATCCCAAACATTGATCAAAAAACATACACAATCTAATCCAAAAGAAGCATCAAATAAATATTTCCAAGTACAACTGTGTTTAAATTGCCTGCATATTCAGATTCACTATCTACCTTTCTCATAGCTTTCAAACCACTTGATCTCTGCATCAATGACATTTTGAGTTAGACAAGGCATGTATACAAACACATTTATACAACAAATCCACGGCATAATAGAAGACATAGGATTTGTTTAACAATATGCTAAACTCAATTGAAGTAGAATTTGTGGCTACTCTCAACATATGAATTTTATTATACACAACAATTAATGGCTACATTCTGATTCAATGGAGCAGTGATTGAAGGGGGTCTATTATAAAGTTGATTGTAGTTAAAACTAGAATTCATCCATTGAAAAGTAAATTATATAGTAAGGAAAGGTCGAGATTATTTATTAGCAGAAAGCTTTAGAACCAGCTGTTTAGAGTATCGGTTTAATTAACTATTATATTTCATTGCCTTGTGTTGAACCAGATCTGTGAAAGAAAAATCAAAATCACTTGAAAATGATCAGGAACTTTTTATAAGAGAAATTGAAACGATGGAACATTAGCACAAGAAAGATGGAAAAGAGTACCGATCACATAGTAACATCCAATATTGATGTACGCAACATAAGTTTGCCAGCATGATCCCACTGCCATCCCTAAAAAATAATAAGGAAGAAGGATGCAGAGTCAGTGTCCCTTACAATTAGAAATTATATTTGATTTATTCAGTGCTTATTACTCTTATGACAATTATAGTTTTTATATTCCTTTTGAAATACAACGTTTTCAACAAAACATGTTTGACACAAATAAGTTAGAGGAACACAGACATGCTGTAAACTTTTGATCAATGTTTACACAGATAGAAAGTGGAACTGGCTGAATATTATTGAGGATCACAGTAACGCCCAACAAATTTGACATTTTAACAGCAAACTTCTGAAAACCTCTCTCTCTCCCTGTTTTCCGCTCTATTATAAATATGCCCAATGTGCTCCTCTTGAAATTGAAGGAGGAGGTAATGAAGTTGAATGAGGCAATTAACGATCCTGGAGTTTAATGTAATTTGCTGCTGTTATCACACGTATCATTCTTTAAATTTATAACAACTGGTATCAGAGCGTCAGGTTGTTGGAAGGATTGGTGTGTGTGGGGGGTTTCATTAAGCAGCATGGAGACAACAGTGAGTGATATGGAGAAGTTAAACGGGGCTAGTTTTGCCCTATGAAAATCTCAAATGGAGGATATACTGATTCTGAAGGATCAGTATTTGCCAATTGAGCGAATATCAAAGAAACCCACAACAACGTCGAATGAATATTGGAAAAAGCTGGGCTGGATAGAAAGGTGATTGCAACCATCCGTCAATATTTGGCTAAAAATATGTATTTTAATGTTGCCAATGAGAAGATGGCAGCAGATATATGGGAAAAGCTTCATGATTTATATGGGAAGAACATGGCATCAAACAAGGTGTTCTTAATGAAGAAGCTATATATCTTAAGACGAAGGAGGGTGCTTCGGTTGCAAAACATTTAAATGAATTTAATATTATTACTAGTCAGCTTGCCTCTATTAAAATCATTTTGGATGATGAAATTAGAGCTATTTTACTATGTGTTCAATGCCAGACAGCTAGGAAAATTTGATTGTTGCTATGAGAACTTTAGCACCTAGAGGAACCCTGAAGTTTGATGAAGTCAGTAGTAGTTTTATGAATGAAGAGTTGCAGCGCAAATCAATGACAGAAAATCAGGGAGGAGAAGCCCTAACCCTAGCTAATCACAGTAGAAATTTGATCGGAACCGACAAGGGCATTCAAAATCAAAAGGCAGATCGAAATCAAGAAGAGGCAGACTCACCTCCTATCAGTGGGGGAGTGGGAGATGTTTTAGTAAAAACAGAAGATGGTTGTAGTTTATTGCTTAAACAGGTTAGTCATGTACCGGAACTTGGAATGGATTTGGTTTCAGCTGGAAAGCAAGATGATGAAGGTTGTCATATAGTATTTGGTAAGGGATGCTGGAAAATTGTAAAAGGTTCGCTGGTTGTTGCAAAGGGGCAGAAAACAGACACTCTTTACACATTAAAATTGAAGCTGCAGAAATCAGATATTGCTATTGTTGTAGAGGAGCCTACAACAGATTTGTGGCACAAAAAACTTGGGCACATGACAAAAGTAGTACAAAATTTAAATTTTGTGAACATTGTATTATGGGTAGACAGAAAAGGGTGTCATTTATAAGGAATAATTCAAAGGAGGTTCAAGGGATATTATGATAGGAAATTACAAGTAAAGTTTAAATGTATTTTAATATTACATAATTTGTTGTATAACAATATAAATGTATACATGTTTTGACTATAAATATGAATTTTTATTTGTACAAATAATCATTGTATCATATAATTAGTTATCCTCAAAATGTTTAGATTCTTTTGAAGATTAAAAAGTGAAAATCTATATATTTTCATACTTAAACACATGGGGTATGGGGTATGGGGTATGGGTAATGTTCCATGGACAATAACACAACTCAAAATTTTAAACTAAGGTTCATGAGTAAATGAATATGAAGATGGCTATATTATATACAAATGTAGTCATAAAAAAATGTCAACATGGGGATAGGGGCATGCTCCATTTTCCTATGTTAGAATATAGAGTTCTTTTAGTAACTATGCATTTGCCTATATAAACAAAGAAACTTAATTTAATGCAATTATCGTGCAACCAATTATGAATATTTAACTCTTGTCAAATGAAGAAAATATCCATAGTGTGGTCTTTGACTTACATCATTGACACTGATGAGCAAATACAACCATGTCTCAAATGATCCAAAAAAAATCACTTGCATATCAATCACATATTGAAGATTAAAACAAACATACATACAACACAAAGTTCTTTGTGCAACAAACACTTATAAATATAACTTGTGTAGGAAAGGCATGCAATTATATGTAAGTGGTATATGATTTTATTTTTGCAAATTCCTTAATCAAGATACATAGTTCACAATAGGACCAGATAAATTTGATGAATTCCAAAACATATTGAATAGTTGTTGGGCATGTTGCTTGCTCTTTCGAAGTTGGTGAAAGAAAATGACAAAAGTCTAATATTTTTACATTTTAACATAATGATTGGATGTCAAGGATTCAAATTTGATCTTAAGAAACCAAGTTCGTCCATGAATTTTTTAAGTGTTGGATGGAGAAGTGAACTCCAAATTTATACAAATATGTATAGCTCCTTATATTTGTATAATTTTGAGAAGTAGGCGCTGAAAATTATTTTAAATTATGTTTAAATAATTTCATATGTGTGTGTGTGTGTGTGTGTGTAAATGACTAAATTAAAAAATGATAAATAAACATTTAATTCATATATACCTATGCGTACAAAGACATGTAGTTGTACTTATAAATCCAATTGTTCAATGATATTGACAATTTGAATTAAGATTAATAATGATGACATTATATATTCTACAATCATAACATTATTTTGAGGTATCTTATCAAATAGTTCATGTGCCTTGCCTAAATTTATAGGAATTTCAGACCTAAAAATCAACATAAGATATCCTTCCATAATAAATAAAATCAACACACAAACTATTAATTAAATTGCTAAAAGTTTAAAATCTAAACACAATCAAAACCAAGTAGTAAGAAGTACAAATGTGTTAAAAGGTACCATGTTCTTTGACATGACCTATAATTATATATAGCTTTATCAAATAAAAATAATGGATGGTAGAGATCATTGAGCCTTAGTTGTTCCTAAGAGATATATATAGTTCATTGCACCAATAGTCTGCATTCTTGATGGATCTATATTCAATATTGTGCATGCCAATGATCTTCCTCGCAATTGATGCTTATGCATCACTATCACATGCCTCACTGTCTTCTATTGTGACCATCATCAAGCTTTATTTCCTCGCAATTGATGCTTATGCATCACTATCACATGCCTCATTGTCTTCTATTGTGACCATCGTCAAGCTTTATTGATTGTTCTATTATGCTTGTCAACTTCATGAAAGTCCCTTACCCTTATATTCTTCACACTTCGTCTTTTTGTAGACCTTAGATTGTCATGACTAAAATTTGGGGATTAATGTCATTTCTTGTTTCTTGTCAGCGGGCATATGTACCCTTATAACTGGTTTTCATGGTAGACTATCTTAGGAAGCTCTTTATATTTACCTTTTTTAGTGACCTTAGTCTCTTTTGCCTTATCACTTACACTTTTGTTGTCCTCTTCTTAATGATTCTTTACCTTTGACAGTTGTGGCATTCGGTGTCACTTATCAACAATACCCTCATGCGCACCATGTGGAGGATCTTATAATGAGTGCCCTTCATGCAAAGTCATTTATCATGTTGGCATATTGTATCTTTCAAACTGCAGAACCAAAGTCCGCAACCTTGCTAGCATCTTTCTAACGTTAGCCAAAATGGGAGTCTTGGAGCAAAGAAAAACTACCACAAAAGAGAGAGCACCTCTAGCTTCGATGATAAACGAAAAGACATCCATCATATTAATCTACACTTATCGCTACCAGAGAACAGTACATGATACAGTTATTCTGGTTTCAAGAATAAGTATGTTTGTATGGAAATTGCATAATACACCTTTGATTTTGCAAACTATGGTAATAATATGATGTATAATTTGACTGTTTTGAAGCCAGTTTAGCTTCTGTCGAACAGTTTCATTGACAATCGATAGAAGAGGAATATGAACCAAAACCCCCCAAAAAATGCAAGTTATAAAAAGGCAATAGAAATTAGCATCAAGTGTGGGGGGTTGCGAGAAAATAGAATGGTGTGGTGTGTGGAACAGAGGAAAGAAGAAAACGATGTCATTAAGAGTTGAATCAACCCTAAGGTCCCTATGAATGAAATAGAAATTGGAGTAGACCAAACGAAAGAGAGATGACTGCGCAGAAGCTAGAGAAGGATGAAGAGGCATGAAGAGAATAGACTGTAGCTAGGAGAAATAACAGAATACATAGTAGTGAAATGAGGAGAAATGCTCTAAGAAAAGGGCATGATTTTAAAGAACGAAGGAAACATATGAGAATATAGCCAAAAAGGAAATGCTCAAGGGAAACGAGGAATTTGGGACTGCAAAATGAGATATCGCCCGAGTTGCAGTTGAAACTGATATTTTTAATTTTTATTCTGCAGATATGATGTGAATTTAAGTTTGTTAAAAGTTGCAATCTATGTGCTTAGTTGAAAAACAGAGAGTCTCTGTATGTTTGTGTGCTGAGTTTTGAATGTTAAGGGGAGAACAAGATTTTTTAATATTACGAACCCTAGCAAAGGCTAAATTTTTGAAAATGACACAACCCAAAATCAATCTCCTCTCACACAATACACAAAAAATAGATAGGAAAATATATGGGCATTAGAGCTGCTAGATTCTTGAGCGTCAGACAAGGGTTTTACAGTCTTTAACAGACAAGGCATGGCTTCAAGGCAAACATCTTGTCGAAGAACAAAACAAATCTGAAAATAGCAACGAAAGATATACGCATTCATCTCCTCATCTACCTCTTCAATCCATTCATTTCCTGAGCTACCTCAGTTGACGTGACAAGACTGGTACCTGAAAATGGATTACTGACTTGACAATGGTATTATAAAATATGGTTTCGTAATGTCACTGATAATAATGCGTGGAAAACTACAACGAAAATATTTACGAAAAAATGGTAGGGGAAAAACCGAACGGTGTTTGCAGCCGATGACATATTTTCCGGCACACTATTTTTTCAGGGAAGAAGTAGTGTGGTAAGTCCACTTATAACAAAAGGCTATCGGCTAAAAATATTAGTTTTGGTGCATTTTGATGTGTCTGGCCATATTAATATAAAATCACTAGGAGGGGCTGCTTATTCTGTTACTTTTTTTGACAATGCATCGAAAAAGGTGTGGGCTTTCCCTATTAAGAGCAAGGATCAAGTTTTAGATATTTTTTTGAAATTTCATATGACTATAGAAAGGGAAACTAATCAACTATTGAGATGTATTAGAACAGATAATGGTGGAGAGTATTGTTCTAAGGCCTTCGAAGAATATTGTAGTAAACATGGGATAAAGCATGTAAAAACAACTCCTCTCACTCCACAACAAATGGAACAAGTGAGAGAATGTATCAGACAATAATAAAGAAGGAGAGAAGTGTGCTTTCAAATTTTGGTTTGCCTAAACATTTTTGGGCAGAGGCTATTCGTACTGCTTGTTACTTAATAAACTACTCACCCACAACTTCATTAGATGGTGGCATTCTTGAAAAGGTATGGACTGGTAAGGAGTTATGTTATTCTCATTTGAAAATTTTTGGTTGTGAAGCATATGTGCATA
Organism: Cryptomeria japonica; assembly: GCF_030272615.1. NCBI lineage: Eukaryota > Viridiplantae > Streptophyta > Pinopsida > Cupressales > Cupressaceae > Cryptomeria > Cryptomeria japonica. The sequence continues at coordinate 137,912,484 of NC_081408.1, read as the reverse complement.
TTCCTAAAGAACAGAGATCCAAGCTAGATGAAAAATCATTTAAATGTATTTTCTTAGGATATGGTAACAATGAGTCGGGTTATCGGTTGAGGGATCCTCTATAAAGAAGAATTATCAAAAGCAGGGATGTTATTTTTAATGAAGAACAAATGTTTAAAGATACTAACGAAAGTGTGGAGACGCAAAAAATTGTTGAAATTAAAGGACATTAGAAACAAGAAGAAAATCTGCCACCATTACTAGAAGCCACTGCTGCAAATAATGACCTACAATTACAACATAATGACAATGAGGAACAACAAGAAGATGAAATCATGTAGGAGCCATTACAAGAGATTCAACCTAAAAAACACCACACCATAGTTGGTTTGCATATCTGCTAGGCCTCATAAGTCCTCACAAAGGTATTCGCCCTCATACTATATTTTGTTAATTAATGAAGGTGAACTTGTTTGTTTTCAGGAAGCTCGCAAAGATGAGCATACTAAAGAATGGAAGAAAGCAATGGAGGATGAAATGGACTTCTTGCTAGAAATAGAACTTGGGAGTTGGTAAAGCTTCCAAAAGGAAGAATAGTCCTACAAAACAAATAGGTGTATAAGATCAAGCATGAGGGTGACGAGAAGAAGAGATATAAAGCAAGGTTGGTGGTGAAGGGATTTGCTCAAAAGGAAGGTACTGATTTTACCAAAATATTTTCACCTGTTGTAAAGATGTCATCCATTAGAATTATTCTTGGTCTTGTTGTTGCTCTAGATTTGGAATGTGAACAGTTAGATGTTAAGGCTGCCCTCCTTCATGGAGAATTGGAAGAGGAGATTTATAAGGAGCACCTAGAAAGATTCAAAATAAAAGGTAAAGAGAACTTTATTTTTTAGGTTGAAGAAGAGTCTCTATGGGTTGAAACAAGCACCTCACTAGTGTTATAAGAAATTTGATTCATTTATGCTGGAGCATGGTTTTAAAAGACTAGAAGTTGATCATTGTGTCTACATCAAGAAATATGACCAAGAAAAATACATTATATTATTATTATATGTGGATGATACATTAGTTGTTGGACATGATAAAGATATGATTAACAAATTGAAGAAGGATTAGGGAAACCATTTTGATGCAAGAGCATCCCCGGTCTATGAGCAATCTCGCATCAACCAAAAAAATGTTTCCCTT